>NW_024426230.1:18779168-18875465 GCF_017311325.1 Ursus maritimus | reverse complement strand
AAATAAATAAATAAATAAATAAATAAATAAATAAATAAAATCTTAAAAGAAAATTCTAATAAATAATAAAAATAAATTTAACCTAATAAACACTAAGATTTACTGTATATCCAAATCATGTGTTATAAAATCTACTTCATTAAATATGAGTATTTATTACAGGTGAAATGAAGATATTCTTAATAATTTAAGCATGGCTCATAATATTTTATCATTAATTACCTTGCAGAAATTTCTATTATAATCCTTTTTTATTTGTGTAGTGCTTTGCATTTTACAAAGAAGCTTTACAACTATTATCTTATTACTAAGAATAACTCAATGGAATGAAAGCTAATTTTCTAGATAATTTTCATTTACTTGAATGAAAAAAAATCAAAGACCTAATTGAGTTTGATAGCACATACGCAAGGTTGAATATAAATGAAATGGTTAATTGCAGAAAGCTGGTTTTATAGCTAAGACTTACCGGGGAAATAAGAAAGTAAAACCATTCATTTGAAAATCAAAAAAAAAGAAAAAGAAAAAGAAAAGAAACTGGGTGTTGGTTAAGTATCTGTCTTCCTCTCAGATCATGATCTCAGGGTCCTGGGATGGAGTCCCACATTCGGCTCCCTGCTCAAGGGGGAGTCTCCTTACCCTTCTCCCTCTGCCCCCCCCCACCACTTATGCATGCACCCTCTCCCTAAAATAATAAAAAAATATTTTTAAAAAAGTTAAAAAATTAAAAATAAATAAAAAATAAATATTGTGAGGAATTATATAAAAGATTAACCTCATTATTCTATATTAATATCATTTCCATATAATTTGTCAGCTTGGGTTATTTAATACTTTTTATCAAAAACAATTGAAATTTATGGAAGATATAAAATCCATTTAAATTACTTAAATGGTCACTTTCAGGCCATGATACTGTCTCCTTCAAACATGACCCCATTAACGAAGAATAGTTTTTCCCACACACTGTCTAATAGCTGCATGGAGAGGTAGAAGAAAATCAGAATTTTATGCATCAACAAAACAGTCCTTTCTTTTTAATACATGGGGAAAAATTAGTGTGTTTTTTTCTTTTTTAAAGATTTATTTGTGCGCGCGTGCAAGAGAGAGCACTAGTGTGGGGAGGGGCAGAGGGAGAAGCAGACTCCCTGCTGAACAGGGAGCCTGATGCAGGACTCAATCCCAGGACCCTGTGATCATGACCTGAGCCGAGGCAGACGCTCAACCAACTGAGCCACCCAGGCGCCCTGTATGTTTTTTTTCTTATTTCAGTTATTTCTTAATGAAAATAAGGTAAATAATTATGTAGCTGAACCTTTACTTTCAAGTTAAATGGGTATAAGAAAATAAGAAATTTGTATTTCAATTTTTGCTTATTTATTTTGTTAAAAAAATATAAACCATTTAAAAAGTTAATGCCAGTAAACACAGTGGCATATCCACACATGAATCCTATGTCTCTATGAAATTATTTTAGAAAACGCTTCATTTAATTTAGATTTCACTGCTTTTCAAGAAGTCCTCAATGTGGAAGCTTTTTCATGTGGGCCTTTAGAATTAATTTGAGGCCATATCTAAATTGTGCCTTCTAAGATCTCTTCCTGTTATAGAGTTTTTTGACAGGAATATAGGCTAAATTATTTTAATATGGTTCCACATGTTTAAAGGCTAAATATTTTTTATGCAATCTATAAAAATTTTATGCAAAATAGATACTCTGATTTGGTGAATAAAATTTTTGTTTGTTTAACGCATTTAATAAGGCAATGGGTTTAAAAATTTTGCAAACTGTATTGAAAACATTTGTTTTCCATGATGCATTTGTTTGAGCCATATTCAAATATCATAGCCAACAAATAATATCTTTTCAATTCATGGTATCTCCATTGCTATCTTGTAATATCCTTGAGATGAAGGACCATATGTCACACACTTGGAAACCATACTTTCCTGTAGATATTTTTGAGAGGACTTTCTCTGATTTTGGTATTAGAAAAATTTTCTTCCTTAGTAGCTGTTTTCTTTTATCGGTCCTGTGCGAAGAAAGAAAATAATCTTTTCTCTTTTCACAATACTTTCAAAAGTTTACAAACATATTTGTGATCCATTTCTAGTATATACATACGTCTTCATAATTTGACTTTTATATAGTAACCTCATTTTTTATGTCATCTTGCTTATATTTGTCATCTTGAGTATTTGTTGCCTCTCACTTGTTTTTTTTCCTCAACTTATTTTTTATATATTTATGTTTTATATAATTTTTTAAAAAGGAATATAAATAAGTAAAAATATAGGGATGGGTAGTAAAGATTGAATGACCATATGATAGCTACCATAGGTGGCAGATATAAAAAATAGTGCTATTGAATACATGGTTATAATTATTAGGATGAATATTGGATTGAAAACAATTGTACTTGGCTTTGAGGTTCAGGGAAGTTTACTTTGTGAAGCATGTTATCAGTTCATTAGCCATTGCAAAAATACTGTGAAGCCGAAAACCCAGAAATGCAGTGGTTTGAAACAGTAATGATTTATTCCTATAGATTTGCGGCTTTGAGGAGTTGTTGATCTGGGCCTGGCTACCTCATGCTTCTTATAGCTGGTTAGAATTGACTAGTCTAACTGAACTTGGCTGGGGTGGCTCAGTTCCACTTGCCTCTCATTCTCCTCCAGGGACTGTGATTGCTTGGGTATATTCCTCTGCCAGTAATGACAAAGGCACAGGAGACCAATTAAAAACCCATAAGTTCTCTTGAAGATTATGCTTAGGCTACCATCTTGCCTAATTTTATTGGCTAAAGAAAGTGCTATGGCCAAATCAAGAGGTAAAATGGTATAGATATACGGAACTTGAAGAATAGGGCCCAAGAAAGCAATCTACCACATATTTTCCCCTTAAAGAGTTCATAGTGACTTGAGATATCAGCAAGATGACAAAATAGGAGATCCCTGCTCATATTTGCCCTCAGCAACAGTAATTTGACAGCCATCCATGGACAAAAGTGCCTTTGGGAGAGCTTTGGGATCCAGGTAGGAGAGGGTGAAACTGGTGGAGCACAACTGAGAAGAACTGATAGAGTAACTACAATATGTAATCACATACATTAAAATTAAAATTGTTTTAGTAATAATCATAGCTTTAGGAATTGGGAATCAGTTAATTATGGGAAATGATCATCTTAGGTTTCTCACCATTGACATACTTCATATATCTGGATGTAGTACTAGAAAAGTATCCCTTGTATTTCACTACATCCCTACTCACCCTTTCCTCCTGCAGTTTTTCCTGTAGTCTGAAGATATACTTCATCCATTTTTCATAGTCACCCTGCTCTGTTAGTAAGCATGGAGACAGGAACTTGGAAAGAGAGGGATGGTTTTGGAAGACTTCCTTCTTAGCAGGTAGAAAGTGAATATTAGGATTAACTTTATTCAATTCTTATTTTTTCGATAGACTTATTTTAAAAACCCCATTACCAGCATGTTTGAAGGAGAAGGACAATGCTAATGAATAAGAGGTAAAGGTATTGTGTTGAAACTACCCATTAATTGGTCAGCCAAACTATTAAGCAATAACCCCAAGCATTTCTTTGTAAAACACCTATTGTAGTCCATTCTAAGGTATTTTCTATTCAACAGTATTTGGGCATTGCTCAACAAATGCTTGTTACTTGCTAAATGTCATGGAATATTCGGTTAACAGTGGTCATCAGTGCCCCCTCGTCAACATTAATCAGTGGGTAGAAAAACTATCAAACCATTCTACCAGATACCCCAGATTAGAAAACAAATATTCAAAAGTATATTGCCTGTTACTAAGGGAGGGAAAGCCAAGTGGAAGTATGTGGGAGTTTTATTGTCTAAAAACAACAACAACAATAGTAATAAAATTGGACATAAGTAAGGAGACGCATTATTCCAAAAAACTAATATAGGCAGAATACCCTGACTACAGGACTTATGAACATCTCAAAGAGCAGGCAAAATGAATTTTTTTTTAGCAGGAGGAGTAAATAAGGCTAGAAAGATCTGGGTATGAGGGAGGTAGGATGAGTAGGTGGTAGTTGAACTTGAGCAGGAAGAGTCTGATCGCAAAATTTCCTTGTTACAACTACCTATCAGTATATTGAAAAAAGAAATACAAACTTTGACATTCCAAAATTATTCTTACTAATCTAAATCTCCTCTCATATTTCAAATCCTGTGTTTGCTGTTGTTCATAGATAACAACTTATTTACTATCTCTCTTAACTATAAGTGAATTAGTATGTGGATAATGACTAAATATGAGGGGTTTTTTGTATACAATTAATTCAATATTATAAAAGATGGAGACTTTAACTCACTACTACTAATTGTATCCTACCCACCTCCATGTTTTGGTTTCTTGTTTATCTTTTAAAAAATTTTTATATATTTTCATTAATTATATATATTTGTGTGTGTGTGTGTGTGTGTATTTAGCTTTTTCACCATTGTAATTCTCAAACTTTAGTGTCAATAAGAACCAGTTGAGGACCTCTTCAAAATGCAGAGGCCCAGGTTCCTCCGAGACATTCTGATTTGGTAGATGTAGGGCAGGACATGACATCTGCATTTTTAATCAGCACCCTATCTTCAGGATAGCCACTAGGGAATTCAAAAGATACTCAAATAAGAACAAATAAAGTGGTAAAAAATGATGGATCGGCGTCAGAAAAACCTAAGTTGACTTGAAGAAGACGAGGAAATCAAGATTTGAAGTGCTAATCAACACACAAAAAAACTTGTATTTTTGCTTTTCTCCAGTATTTCCCTGTGGGCTAGTCATAAAAGTAAACAAGCACAGTTTTAGAATTGATCCAGATGTTAGTTGAATGTGACAGAAAAAAAAAAAAAGGAGGTGGAATGGGTAGATGGAGTCTATGAAGACTGTAAATAGTTCAGTAGATCCAGGCTTATAGAGAAGGAAGAAGAGTCCAATGAGCTGTGAAAACATGAAGGAGGCATTGCTGATGTATGGAAAAGACTTGTGGTCCTTTGGCTAAAGTCAAAGAGAAGACATAGATAGAATATAGAAGACAGACCTTACCTTCATTTATTCATTCATTATTTTGTTTTATTTTTGTATTTAAATTCAGTTAATTAACATATAGTATATTATTAATTTCAGAGGTAGAGTTCAGTGACTCATCAGTTGTATATAACACTCAGTGCTCATTACATTACATGCCCTCCTTAATGCCCGTCACCCTTACCCCATCCCCCCCCCCCAAGCAACCCTCAGTTTGTTTCCTGTGATTTAAGAGTCTCTTATGGTTTGTCTCTCTTTCTGATATTGCCTTATTTTATTTTTCCCTTCCTTCCTCTATGCTCCTCTGTTTTGTTTCTTAAATTCCATGTATGAGTGAAATCATATGATAATTGTGTTTCTCTGACTGACTTATTTCGCTTAACATAATACCCTCTAGTTCCATCCACATCATTGCAAATGGCAAGATTTCATTTTTTGACGGCCAAGTAATATTCCATTGTGTATATAATATATACACCATATCTTCTTTATCCATTCATCTGTCGATGGACATCTGGGCTCTTTCCATAGTTTGGCTATTGTGGACATTGCTGCTATAAACATTTAAAAGGTGGTGTTCAACCTGCACCTTTTTTTAAATACAAGGAAGAAAATGTTTATAGTTATCTAGAGTTTATACAAAAAGTATATAATACATAAATATTAAAAAATATTTAATATTTTGTACTAGTGCATATGAATATGTGTAGAAGTTTGATGAATCAAGAAGGACTTTCTGTTTACCATAGTTCCAAGATGATTATTATTTCATGTGAAACTGAAAGACTGAAAACCAAGCTTGTAAAAATAGTTTTCCCAGTCTATGTGAGATCTTATGCCACTTTTACCTACTGAAATAATACAGCTTAAATAGATTTGGCATAAATATCATGAAACTTTTCCTAAATGTTCTAGAAGTAATTATAGAAGATCCAAATGACAATGTACAAATCACATTTTTATTGTATACTTTTTAAATTCAATATTCTTTTGATCTATCACTAAAGAAAGGCAGATTTTTGAATGATGAATGTCTGAAAGATGAGAGTATACAGTTAAAATGAAATGAGGTGGATAACTTTATTGGCTCTCCTTCAGATTTCTCCTGGACACATACAACAAAGTCTTGAGTCTCACACCTTGAAAAGCATAGGAATGGAAAGCAAGGTTCTTTGCGTCAAGATTACTTTGCAAAATAGAGGAGTAAGAGGCTGGTTACTGCTTAGGAAAAATAAATTCGCATGGAGGAACAGGGACTACAAAGTAGAATAAATATCAACTATGTGTGACCATATATATCTCAAGTAAAGACTATAAAATTAAAATATTCTTCATACAAATGTATTTGTTATTGAAAGGTCAGTTCTGCATACTGGTTAACAGGCTTAGAGTCTGACATTTGGGTTAAAAAATAAGTGGAATCCTAAATAGTGTTATATAATACATGTTTCCCTCTGGCAAGCAAATGTTCGTACATAAATGGTATTTTCTCTTATTTTTACAAAACAATCTCAATAAGGTATATCTATGGCTAACAACCGTTGGCTCACATTATTAAGAGTAAAAAAAAAAAAGTCTACTCTTCATTAAACATTGAACAAATCTAACATTGAGGACACTATTTGAGTATATTTTATACTCCGTTGAAATTTATAATCTGATAAGGTAATTTTGTTAATTTTGTGTGAGTGAGATTAAACTACAACTAGACATCTACTCCTTTTGTAGTTAAAAGGGAGATAATTACTGTTTGTATTGTAGGTATATCTGAGGTGTAAGGTTCTTTCACTGAATTTATAAATTGTTACATAGGAAAACATATTAATTCCCGGCTTGATAAATATGATTTCATTTTTAAGCAAATGATTTCAAATTTTATTACTGATTTTATTATATGATATTGATGAATATAAAATTTGCAGTTAGGATCTTTCTCTATAAGAGTCAATATGAAAGTGGCTTATGTGAAACAAGACTGATCCAATGATTGAAAAGGAAAAATGAAATAGAAAGAAGTAACCTTCCTTTCAAAGTACTAGGTGACTTTGTTGAAAACAGTGAAACAATTGTCTGAGATGCCAAATCTGTGCAAAGAGATATATTTTTAATTTTATCACTTCAAAACTGTTTTTTGTTCAGAAGACATTAATGAAAACATTAAACATTACTGGAAAAAGTAAAATTGCTTTACAAGATGCTATTGCCTGAAAATATGCTTTCTCTACACAGTTATGAAAAATGAGAGATTAAAACATTTTTAATCCAAAATATTTTCTCCTAAAATATACAAAGGGGCTTTTATGAGCTTTCAACTTCAATTGTTTTTCATGACTCAGTTATTCTCATGTATTCATAGTCACAATTTTATTATTATTCATATAATTTTAAAAGCAGTTTTATGAACGTAAAGCCACAAGTTACAGTCATAAATAAAAACAGTGGAAATGTTTTGATTGATTTTAAGAGGTGGTGGAGAATATAGATTATAATAAAACAAATCCTAGTTTTAAGCACTTATATTATACAAACCATTGTACACAGTTCATATACATTACTGTAATTTTATCCTCATACCAGCCCCGAGAAGTTGGGATATTAGTTCTCAGATTGCACTGTAGGAAACTGAAGAATAGAAAGAAAAATTGGCTTAAAATTGCACGGCTAGTAAATGAGCCAGGAGGCACGTTTAGGTCTGTCTGAGTACAAGGATGGCTTTGTTAACATTTAAATGTTTTTGGTGTAGAAATCCATAAGGACCCAAAAATGTAGTCTCAGGGCTAATTAGCAGCAGGCTATGTATGAGGTGTACTCAGTCTATTACTCTTGGCAGTATACTACATAAACTTGTATCTATGTCATTTTATGCCTTAATTATAATTCCAGACATGTTGCTATATTTGTACTTAGAAACACATAGCTGAAAAATTAACAATCACACTACTGACAATCAGAACATGATTATATTCTTAGTCTGCTTCAATACCTCTTTTTTGAAAGGGCCTAGATCTCTTTCTCCCTATCCAGCCCATCCAGGTTCATTTGGTTTCCAAATCCAACCAATTTTCATCAACGTGTGTTCTCAAAATGTGTGTGTGTGTATATATATTTCTCTCCATCCCCTCTGCCTAGGTCTAGAATGTCGTCATCTTTGCTTGGCCCATTGCTACTCAGTCTTTTTCCTCTGCGATTGTCCTCACTTCCTCCAGATATATAGTTCTAAAAACAACAATGACGTCAAGAACAAAATGAATCCATAAACCAATGTAATCGGTTATTTACCACCTTATTTTAGTGTTGAATTTACTGACAGGGTAGTTGTCTTTGAAGCTACGCTCTTTATTTTCTTCCTTTTCCTTTCTTTTATGTCCCTGACATACAGTAAACTGCCCTTATTTAAAGTGTACAATTTGTTAAGTACAAACATACATCCACATTTGTGAAATCACTACCACGATCAAGGTAATGAACATTTCCCCCTAAGGTTTTCTTATGTACCTTTGCCATCGCTCCCTCCTGCCCTGCCACAATCCTGATGCTACCCTCTCGGGTCTGATTTGGTTTCAGACTCTTATAGCTTAATGCAACTATCAGGGCAACTTGTAGTGCAACTATCTTCCAAGAAAATGTCCTCATTTTCTTGAAATCCATACCATCTATTTATTCTTCTGAGTGAGGGATTTTTGAGTGATTTCAGATCTCCTTTGGAAACTGTGCATCTTAATTTGTGCCAAAGAACAATTGCACCAGATGAAGTTAGGGAAGGGAAGTTATTCAAGAAGGCAATATGTTATTGAAGAGTAGCCGTGGAGGTCAAGACTATAGCAATAGGGGTGGGAGATTAGCTCAACTCTGCAGGAACAAAAGGCAGAGTGTTTTAAGTGTTGGGGTAAACCAGTAGGAAAGCATGGGGAGAGGGGTAGAAGTTAAGGCACAGGTTAGTCAATGTTATTAAGCCATCTGGGTTTGCTAAATTGGTGCTTAGGCAAGTTTGGCTCCTATCCTCTAACAGACATTAAGAGACGGGGGACTAACGTTCTTTGATAATTGTATTTCAAAGAATGGCTCTCAGGTATTTGAGAATGACATTTCTGGGTTGTAAAACTGGCAAGAGGCTGGGAGAAGATTTGCATCTCAAAGGGACAGAGAAAAAATTTACAATGGCAAGTTTTCTAAAGTATATGCTCCAAGAAAAGGGAGGTCAGGGACCTATACACAGGAAGAAATCTGAAGTCTAGTCCAGCTGAGGGGAACTTTAAAGTCATCTTGGTCATCTGGCATCTCCCTTTAGTATTTCAGTTCCGTGTAACTTAGTGCTGCAGTCATATATTTCTACATACACACATACATGCACACATAGGTTTTGTATTTCATTTAGAGAGCTGTCTCTTGGAAAATTCCTGACACTAGGTCGTAAAGATAAGATAAATAACAAGAGAAAATATACTTGATTACCCATTATGAAAATGATCAGCCTTACTTAAAATTGTATATTGAGACTGCAGTGTGAATTACAATAGCACATTTTTATTAGATAGCATATTTTTTTTATTAAATAGCATATTTAAATTTATTAAATAGCATTTTGTCCCCTAATGAAAATGTTGAAGGCTTCATGAAGATGTTTACTCCTACATTATTGTAGTACAAAAAATTAATACAGACCTGTGAAAAGTAGAAAGCAAACATAGAAACACATATAAACTCATAATATATTTGTTTTGACTCAATAATTTTAATTTTAGTGTATCCTAAGGGAATAATCTAAATGAAAAGTAAAACCCATACACGTATGTATGTATGTGTGTGTGTGTGTGTGTGTGTGTGTAGATATATATGCAGGTTTATATGTATTTCACATATGTGTATATGTGTGTACATATATATATATACAGATAGATATCAAAATATCTAATGGTAATATTTTCTAGAATTCATTTTGTCTCCAGAAATAATATCTCTAGGTTCTGGAATTTTTACTTGGTCAAATACAAGTGTCTTGATTCTTTTTTAATACTTGATGCCTAAGAGTATGTTCTTTGTGTAAATGCACAATAAAATATTTGAAGGTGCTTTTTTCAGATAATGATTCATTCGTCCTTATGAATCTCTAGTTTCTGGTCTGCCTTTCCTGGTAAACATTAGCATGAATTGGCTATGATCATAGATAAAAAGTGTGCAGTCTGGGGTAATTGAAAAGAAAACAACTCATTTACCCTTGTTAATAAGTGGTTTTATTAGATACTGTCTTCTGATAATAGAATGACTTAGGATATTTTAATTTTGTACTACATAAGCTTTAGTAAGTAAGTTAAAAGTCATTAATGTGCCTATAATAGTGATACCATTGAGATTAATGTTTTCTACTATATAATATTTGTAACAAAATAATAATGTAATAATAGCTAATATCTCTTGAGTGTTTATATGAGTAAGGCACTATTCTGAATTCCTTACATGAATTACCTGAGCTAACCCTCACCACAACCCTCGAAGGTGGGTACTTTTATCATCTATCTATAGTTTGCATATGGAGTCTGGGGCACAGGGAGGTTATTTAACTTGCCCAAGTAGCACAGCCTGCTAGTAATAGAGCTGGAATTTGAACTGAGTGATCTTTGGTAGAGCTGACAGTGTGTTCTTGCTTAGGTATTTGCAAAACGAGGCTCTGTCATTTTCTTCCACGGAAGAATATTTGAGAATTTCTAAAACTAAGGATTAAAGTTGACTTTGAGTCTTCAACTGAATTCTGTGTATGTGAAGGACACTAAAACAATAACACTTCAACCAGGAGCCTGTTTTTCAAGATAATAGCTTTTCCAATTTTTTTTTAATCTTTTGTTCCTACTTTCTTTTTTTTTTTTTTTTTTTTTTTTTTTTTTCCTACTGTGGAACTTGATTGGAGAAAAATCTCAGGCCAGTAGTCTGCTCTCAAAAGAATACCTAGTAAAGGCAAAGAACATTTAGAAGAATAAATCCTTTTGTTCCCTGTCTGACAAAATATAGGACTATGGTACAATGAAACCCCTCAAATGAATACTCGACAAAGAGGGAAAAGAAACCTGTTAAAATGTAATAGCTATTTGAATTTTTTCTGAGATAAATCAAGTACATTTCGATTTAAAGTGGAACCCTCATTCATGGAAGTTGTTGGAAGACAGATTGAGCAATACTGAAGTAATTGGAAACTTCCTGCAATGTATAAGCAGTCCATGAAAAGCATCAATGAATCCTATCTCTGAGTGTCTGTATACATGATCTATCCAGTGTGCCCTTCACTAAGGCAGTTTGAAAATACAATTCAGGATAAAAATATATTTTATTTAAATAAAATATAGGCATTACTTGAGAATGTTTGGGGAAAATATTATCCTATAAACAAAGAAGGAAAATGGAAAACAACTAAATTCAATCCCCTAAGATAACTACACTAGTAACTTCATGTATATTTTCTAGCCATTTCACTTTGCTTCTGAGGCACACCTAGTGCAATTTCATTTTTTTTTTTCTGTCCTTCAGCTCTGTTTATCATTTGAAGGCTCTGCTTTCACCTAGTTGTACATGGAGAATAGCGATAAATATTTCACTGTAAGACGACTGCTAATGACTAAATGTAGCTTCCTTGTACTATGTAACTTATTCTAAATTACTGATATGCTGTCATTAGCCATTCAGCTTGTTCACTAATGTGAATAATCACCAATTGGTGCTATTATAATTAAATCTTTCAAACAGTCTTCATTAGTAAAAGCATGTATTTTAACTTTTTAAAGATACCGTAGGACACTAACTGCAACAATGATATAAGCCTAAGACTTAACAAATTATTTATTGATGCCAAAAATACTTTTAGCATCTATTATGTGTCAAGCGCCAAATAGTTCAATAACAGCGACTTCAGAAATGTAGCTATTTGGAAATACGCATTAATCTAAACCAAATGCTAGTAGTAGATGTGAGGATAGTCTCCTGTTTCTTTTTCTTTTTTTCAATTTGATACATATTTTGGTGAAATGTTTGTATTCCTTTTGCAGAATTTTACATTATGTTACCAGATATAAGTTAGTAGATGCATGTAAAACTGAACTGTGAAATTACCTAAACAAGATTGGCTATATCTTCTCTATTCATTCCTTTATTGGCTCTCACATTCAATCGTACCAGAACTGCATTCACAGACTGCATACTCTCCACTCAGCCCTATAAATTTCCTCAGTAACAATATATTTTTACCCTTAGTCCAAGCAGTTTAAGATCGACCCTACAGACTCATCTCACCAGATGAAGTGTCCTTTCAGCACAACCACCAATAATAGTCCCCCATGGCCTAGTTTATACAGCTAGTAAGCAATATGGATGATAATTTCTTCCTGAATATGCCACAGTTTCAAATAGATTATCCAGAATGTTAAATGAAAGAAAACAACATAATTAATTTCTATTAAAGGACATGTACATATATTGTCCTCCTTTTTTTACATTACAGATTTTCTTATGCACACAAAAATAATATTTATACAACATTCAATGTCTCACATCACTGTTTACAATAGCCAAAAGATAGAAAACAGCCAGATGTCCATCAATGTAAAAATACATAAATAAAAAGTGACATATCCATACAATGTACATAATATTATTCAGCCTTAAAAATTAATGAAGTCTGGACACATAATAAAATATGAAGAAAACTCAAAATTATTCTAAGTCAAAGAAGACATATATAAAAGATCACATATTATATAAAATATCACAAATAGGTAAATCCATATAGACAGAAAGTAGATTGGCAATCACCAGCGGCTAGGAGGAAGAGACACAGGGAACGATGACTTGACGGGTACAGAATTTCCTTTGTGGGGGATAAAAAATATTTTGGAGCTAGATATGGATAGCAGTTGTAAAAACAATGCATTAACGCACCAAGTGACAATTATACCCTTTAAAATGGTTGATTTTATCTTATATGGATCAATTAAAGAAATAAAAAATGATGTTTACACAGAAGGATTTTAAGGGAAAAATCTTTACAGAGGTTCCTGAGTAATGTGTTTCTGAATTGTCAGTGAGCATCAGGTACTATTTAAAATGTTTAATTTCAGTTGATAAACACATTGTAAATTAAATTGACAGTTGAAAACAGAATAAAAGAGGGGCTTTTCTTATGTCTATTGGAAAACAGAACATTAAAAAATAATGCCAACAATATACCAAAACAAATTATCACAACTCTTTTTCACTCATTAGCCAATCCAGTGCTATGTAATTTGTTCTTGTAAGAGTGGGTTTTGGATGAGCCTCTCCTATATGATAAAGTCATGCTTTGGGCTAAAATGAGTCCTGACAAATGTTTAAACTATAGTCTGACAAATGTCTGAGCTATGGCAGCTTTCATCTTTGAAGCCTGGTCTATTCTTTTAAATATCAGTAGTAAGGAGTATCTGGTTCACTTTTTCTACAGTTTTCAAAGATTGCCTTTTTTTGTTAAAGCATGAGATCTAGGCTGAGATCACCTTAAGGTGAGCCCAGATAATCTGTAGATGAAACTAAATAGATGTGATTAACTTAATATAGTAATAAATAATAAAAAGAGAGGACTAAAATCCTTTGCTGGAGTAAATTACATGACCATTTCATCAGTATTTCCTCATTGATTCTCCTGGAGAATATGTTATGCACAATGATAGCATTACCAGATCTATGCTTTCCAATCCTTTCTATAAGCGCACAGTTTCTTACACATGTATAGACATTAATAACATTCCAGCTATACAAAAATATTTTTGATTTAGCAATTTTTTTCTCCTGTAGTTCTTATAAAAGTTTTGACATATTTAAGAAATATAGGACATACCATACATCTAGGAAACACAATTTTAGCAAATTTAATTCAATAATACAAAAAAAGGAAGATACATAATGACCAAGTGACATTTATCCTCAGAATATAAGGTTGGGATGACATTTAAAAATCAGTTAATACAATTAAACAGATTATAAAATATTAAGAAAACCATGTGCTCAACTTAATAAATGGGGAATAGGCATTTGCCAAAATCCAAGATCCATTCTTAATAAATCTTGCAGCAAAGTGGTGATATAAAAGAATTTCCTCAACTGGATAAAGGGTATTAGTTTCCTGGGGCTGCCAGAGCAAAGTACCACAAGCTGGGTGCCTTAAACAACAGAAGTTTATTGTCTCACAGCTCTGGGAGATAGAAGTATGAAATCGTGGTGTCAGCAGGGTTGGTTTCTTCAGAGGGCTGTGAAGGAAGAAATTGTTACATGCCTCTCTCCTAGCTTCTGGTGGCTTCAGGCATTCATTGGCTCATAGATGGTGTTTTCCCTGTGTCTTTACATCATCTTCCCTCTGTGCATGTCTGCCTTTGTGTTCTAAACAGGCATCTAAATTGAAGAAGTAAAACTGTCTTTATTATAAGATAATATGATCATCTATGTTGAAAATTCAATGGAATTGACAAAAAAATGCTCTAAGAACTAACAAGCGTGTTTAGCAAGGTTGGAAGGTATAAGATCAATATACAAAAATTAATTGTATTTAAATATATTAGCAACACACTTAGAAATCAAAATTAAATAATCACTACCTTTTATGATAGCTTTAAAAAACCTGAAATAGGGGCGCCTTGGTGGCACAGCGGTTAAGCGTCTGCCTTCGGCTCAGGGCGTGATCCCGGTGTTCTGGGATCGAGCCCCACATCAGGCTCCTCCGCTATGAGCCTGCTTCTTCCTCTCCCACTCCCCCTGCTTGTGTTCCCTCTTTCGCTGGCTGTCTCTATCTCTGTCGAATAAATAAATAAAATCTTAAAAATAAAATAAAATAAAATAAAAAACCTGAAATACTTAGGACTAAATCTGACAAAGTATGTGTATGACCCAAACACTGAACAACTACAAACTGTTGTTGAAGATGACCTAAATGAAGAGAAAGTCAAACTGCTTTCATTTATTAGAAAACCAAATAGAAAGAAGATGCCAATCTCCAATTTTGATACATAGATTCAACGTAATCCCAACCAAAATCTCAGGAGGTGTTCTTATAGAAACTGAGAAACTAATTTTAAAATTCATAACAAAATGCAAAAGACCTAGAATAGTCAACAGTTTTTAAAAGAATAATATAATACTAACATTACTTGATTTCAACCAGTATTTCTTCTTTTACCCCCCATAGGTTGTTTATTATTATTATTATTATTAATTGTTATTATTATTTTTTAGAGGGGGAAGGAGAAAGAGCAGGGAAGGGGAAGAGGGAAAGGGGGAGAGAGAATCTTAAGCAGACTCCAAGCCCAGCACGGAGCTCTCTGTGGGGCTCAATCTCACAACACTGAGATCATGACCTGAGCCTAAACCAAGAGTTGGATGCTTAATTGACTGAGCTACCCATGTGCCCCTCTTTTCTCTATTCTCCTTTCCTGTCTTTTCTTTTTGTGTATATTTTATATATCTTGAAGTTGTCCAATAGTACAATCATCCTTTGATAATTTTTCTTCGTGTGTGTGTATACATATATATTTCATTTTGTATCAATTCTGTTGTTATGCCTTCATGTTTATTGCATTTTCTTCTATGATATCTATTCTGTTGTAATTCCATCCAGTATTTTTTTCCTCTCAGACATTGTAGTTTTCATTTCTAGAGGTTCTATATGAACCTCTTTCTTTCTTCCATGTCTATACTTGTTCAATATTTCTGCTAGTTTTTGAACATTAGGAATATATTTCAATATCTGTTTAATGTCCTTTGCTACTAATTCTAGTAGCTGTGTCAATTCTGAATTGTTTTGATTAATTCTTTCTCCTTATTATGGTTTATATTTTCCTTTTCCTTTGCTGACTGGTAATTTGGATTCAATGTCATGCATTTTGAATTTTATCTTTTGATTAGATATTTTTGTATTTCTTTAAGTATATTTGAGCTTTGTTCTGAGATGCAGTTAAATTACTTGGAAATAGATTGATTCCTTCTGTTCTTGATTTTAAAATATGTTAGACAGGAATAGAGCAGCATGTAGACTAAAGCTGATTTTGTCCTGATAATGAGTCAAGACGTTTTATCCAATGCCCTGTAAATTTTTATGTTTTTCAGTATGGCTGGGTCTGTGGGACCATTAACTACTATTTACTCCTTTCAGGTGGTACTTTACTTGACCTTTAGTAGTTTACTCACTGAGTGTGTTGACCAGTACTCTGCTGAGTACTTAAGTGAGACCCACTGCAGATCTTTGGATTTCTCTTTCTGTTCATTTCTTTGTTCTGTGTTTCTCTGTTCTAGTCATCTTTTTTTTTTTTTAAAGATTTTATTTATTTATTCGACAGAGATAGAGACAGCCAGCGAGAGAGGGAACACAGCAGGGGGAGTGGGAGAGAAAGAAGCAGGCTCCCAGCAGAGGAGCCTGATGTGGGGCTCGATCCCAGAATGCCGGGATCACGCCCTGAGCCGAAAGCAGACGCTTAACCGCTGTGCCACCCAGGTGCCCCTGTTCTAGTCATCTTAGACTCTCAACTAAAGAACTCCATCAGTTCACATGGATTCGTCTTATGTATGTCATGACCTGGAAACTCTCTTAAAACAGTGAGTCACAACTCTTCCAGGGCCACCTGTTTGGGTCCTGTCTCTTAGGGATAACTGTCCTTTGTTGCATGATAGCCAATGTCTTGAAAACCATTGTTTCATATAGTTCTCCTTTTTTTTTATTGTTTCAGATAGAAAAGTGAATCATGTCCTTTCTGCAGTATCTTGCCTTGAAGAAGAAGTGATCCTTTACTTTTTTTTAGAAGCAAATAACGTTTTTGTCATGGACTTATTAAAAAATGACTTTTTTTATAGTTGACACATTATGGGGTAAGGAGTCAAATCCATTGACTTGCCAACTGGCAGTAAATTATTTGAGAGTAAAAGATAATGAGTTAAAATCTGTATCTAAACAATTAAAAGTAGGCTATGCCAACAAAGAGTGACTTTCAAAGTTTTTAAAATGCTGTTAATAGAACTTATACCAATCTTGGAGTCCAGAGGGCTGAAAGATTAAAAGCTAAGAATCTATTTTTGTCATTGTTTGTTGACTTAAACTTCATTTTAAAAGAAACTTTCTAAACAACTCTGTAGGATATACTCTTTTATGATAAAAGCCTCAGGAAATTTTATACATACATATACAATCAAATATTTATTTGAAAACACATTTTGGATCAAAGGTTTTTAGCTGACAAAGTGCTAATGTCAGTTGAGATTTGTGTTTAAAAGAAATCACTAATGTGCTTCCACGCTGCTTTTGTCTTTCATCAGCAAAAGAGGAATGCATGGGGATTTACACACATTAAATATATAATAGGACTGACTTTTACGGTCTTTAAAGAGGACATATGGATTTTCCTTTCTGGTTCTCATTAACAGAGAGCCACAGATTCTCATATATAATGCGATAACCCATAAAGCATGCATACTGTGTAAAATTAATAAAAATTAAGTTCATCTCTTATTCAGTAAGTTCTATGTATAAAACCTTGTTTGAGACACTGGTATTCAAAAATAAATACAGTTTGATTTTGAGAAGTGTAGGTTCTGGATAGGAGGAAAATGTGTGAATTATCTATTCATTAACATTCGTGATACTGTTTGTTATGGTATAAGAGAAAAGAACGTTGGCGTCTGGGATGAAGTCCAAAAGGGAAATAATTCCTTAGCTCGGTATGTAAAGTCATAGGTAAAGGAAATAAGAGGAAATGGGAAAAAGAAGTTTTCAAAAGGGAAGGACCCTATGAAAACATCCCTAACTTTACTCTTTTGAGGAACTAATCATGTTTCATTTTCTGATCTTTATTGGAATGATTTTAAAAACATATTTTCATATTAAAATTTTTAGATTAATTAAACTATATAAAGCCCACCTGTGTCTCCAATCCATTATCCATATTGTAGGTGAGGTATGTTTTCAAACAATATAATCTTTCTTTGGCAACTTCTGCTTGAATCTCTTTAATAGCTATTCTCCCAATTCCATTAGAAAAAGGTCCACTGTGTTTAAAGTGTGCTCCAAGTTCCTTCATGTTCTGCTCACTGGTAGCCACTTTATCTCATTATCATGTCACTTTCCCCATTGAATTTAGGATCAGCCATATTAATTCCCATGTTGCTGTTCCTTTTAAGTTTCAGGCTTTTTTTTTTTTTTTGGCCAGCAAATATTCCTACCCTTCTTGATATCTGTCTCCTTGGCTTTTTTGCCTCCATCAGCAGGAGTCTATAGAGACCTCCTGCATGCTGGAAATAAGACTTTCTCACCCTAAACTTCTAAACTTCTAACAGCATTTCTTAAGAACCATCTCCACCTTCTCAGAGGTAGGCCAACATTGGCCTCCATGCACTTGGTTTCCACATCTTTACTTGCCAAACTGGAGAACGGTACAGGCTCCCCACTTATCCTCCCAAAGTTTACTGCCTTGTTTGCACTATCTTCCTTCAACCATCACCACTGTGCTCACTGTATACTTAATTCCTGTTTATGTTAGGCACGATGAGAGACACACCTGCAGGGCATTCCTCACTTCCCCTCGACTAAGCCAAAACTTGTTTACTGGATCCTCCTCCTCTCCCCCCTCCCCTTCTCCTCTTCTTCCTCTCTCCCCCCTCCCCCTCTCCTCCTCTACTTCTCCCCCCCTCTCCCCCTCTCCTCCTCTCCCCCTCTCCCTCCTCCTCCTCTTTTTTAAATTTTTAAAAAAGATTTTATTTATTTTTTTTTTCAGTTAGCCAAGATATAGTACATCATTATTTTTTGATGTAGTGTTGAACTATTCATTAATTGCATATAACACCCAGTGCTCATCACAACTCGTGCCCTCCTTAATACCCATCACCTGGTGTAACCCTCAGTTTATTTCCTGGAGTCCAGAGTCTCTCATGGTTTATCTCCCTCTCTGCTGGTTCATGTATACAGTGGAATATTACTCAGCCATCAGAGAGGATGAATACGTACCTTTTGCATCTATATGGGTGGAACTGGAGGTGCATCTATATGGGAGGAACTGAACATATGATATTTCTGTGCTATCCCCCTTCTTTTATTCAAACACAGTACTCCAGCAAATCCCCCCACTACCTGATGAATCATTGGATTTTCCTTTACACGTAGTGTTTCTCAAGGCCATCAAACTTAACCACATTTACCCTCTAGCTATTTCCCAATTACCTCTTCCCCTTCACATCAAATCTTCCCCTCAAAAAGCTGCCTAGGTTCTTGTTCTCACATCTTTTCCTTCTCTTCACTAAACTCAGCATTTTCAAAGCTACCAATGACCTCCATATTGCTATTTTCAGCAATAAATCTTCATATCAAATCCCATTGAACTTTCAGTAGAATTCATCAAAATTTCCATTTCTTCTCTTTGAAACATATTCTTTATTGGCTTTTTGAGAAATGTGCTTGCCTTGTTTTCTTTCCATCTCATCATTCTGTTCTTCAATCTTCTTTGTAGGATGTCTCTCATTTCTTTGAGTGTATTAACACAGGAATGTTCCAGGCTTAGTCCTTGGTGGTCTCTTCTATGGGTACATACTTAATCTCTCGGTGATCTTAGTCTCACAGATTTAGATTACCAATTCCATTTGCCCCAAATGATCTGGCTCCTTCTTTCTCCAGTTGGCTCATCTCCAGATTCTCTTTCTTGGCCTCTGTTTCTCTCTACTACGTTCCTTGCTGGTGCTTGGGGTTTGTTAGAAATACCTTTGGAACTTTGCATTTGCTATTTTTTCTGTCCTGAATGTCTCTGTCTCAAATATATTTTTGGCTCACTCTCTCACCTCCTTTAAATACTTACTCACATATAACCTCTCCAGTGAAAAGTTTCTTGACCAATCTGTTCAAAATTGCCCATCACTTTCACCTTGGCACTGATTACACACTTTCCCTGGTTTCTTTTTCTCCATAGACTTTATCACCTAATTTATTATATATTTTACATATTTTCATTTTTTGTGTCCTCCACCCAATAGGATGTAAAGTATATAAGAGAAAGATTCTTTTTTTTTTTTTTCTCCTATTTTGTTCAGCAATGCCTCCACTGCTGAGAAAAAGAACAGGTAGGCATTTTTAAACTCTTGTTGAATAAATAAATTAATGAGTGGAACACTTGTCCATGTTGTCTAAGTCTTCATTTACCTTTAGTGTTCAGTATAGTTTCACTGTTTCCAGCAAGTTTAACCTAACCCTGTGTGCCCAGATCTCATCATAGTATGCTTTCCTTATAACAAGAATTACTGTGCTCTACACATTGTTACTACTTTATTAATTGCCTCTTTTCCTCCCTAAACCTGAATTGTAGGCTAAAAGAAGGAAGGGACTAAGTCTTATTTACAGATCATATTTTACTAATATTTAGAAGAGTTCCTGCAAAAACAAGGTTTTCGTCTTAATGTATTCTTAACATGTCTTGTGATTGGTTTAAAAGGTAAATGGAAAATACTTTCAAAACTGATTGAAATAGCTTGTAAGTTATATAACTTCTTAGAAAGTATTCCTTTTGTTAAAACTAGTACTTAAAATGGGAGAGTTTTTGTTTTGTTTTTTGTTTTTTTGTATCCCCTCTATTTATGAACCTTCCAAGTAGCTATCGGGGAAGTCAGATCTCACACCTTACAGCACAGTGGGAAGGACCACTGCCTCCAGTCACCTGGCAAAGTTAAATGCGGGCAGCAGAGCTGGTGTGGATCCTGCTATGGAGGCCCATGGGGGGCAGGCTGAAGCCAAGCCTAACCATAGGGGAGACTGAGTCAGCCGCCTGTTTTGCTTCAAACTTTTTCTTTTGTCTTTTAATAAAACAGGAAATTATTTATTTTTAATATAACAAGATGTTCCTGAGCAAATGTAAGGTATTGTAGCTGTGTTTGCACATTGCAATTAGTTTTTAATTTTTTTTCAAGTATAATTAACATACAGTGTTATATTAGTTTCAGGTGTACAATATAATAATTCAACAGTCTATACATTACTCAGTGCTCATCAAGAAAAGTGTACTCTTGATGCCTTTTATGTATTTTACCCCTATGTCTATCCACCTCCCCTCTGACAGCCACCAGTTTGTTTTCTGCATTTGAGAGTCTGTTTTTTCATTTTTTTTTCTTTGTTCTGTTTCTTAAATTCCACACATAAGTGAAATCACATGGTGTTTGTTTTTCTCTGACTGATTTATTTTGCTTACATTATATCCTCTAGGTCTATCCACGTTGTTACAAATCGCAGTATCTCATTCTTTCCCATGGTGGGGTATTATTCTATTGTATTCATACATCTTTATCCTTTCATCTACTGATGGACAGTTGCTTTGCTTCCACATCTTGTCTATTGTAAATAATGCTGCAATAAACATAGGGGTGCCTGTATCTTTTCAAATTAGTGTGTTTATTTTCTTTGGGTAAATACCCAGTAGTGGAATTCCTGGATCATATGATATTTCTATTTTTAATTTTTCTGAGGAATCTCTGATGTTTTCCACAGTGACTTTATCAATTTGCATTTTCACAAATGGTGCACAAGGGTTCATTTTTCTTCACATCCTTATCAACAGTCGTTATTTCTTGTCTTTTTGATTCTAGCCGTTCCGACAGATATAATGTAATATCTCATTGTGGTTTTGATTTGCATTTCCCGGATAAGTAGTACCATTGAGCATCTTTCCATGTGTCTGTTGGCCATCTCTATCTCTTCTTTGGAAAAATATGTCTACTCAGTTTCTCTGCTCATTTTTTTAAATCAGACTGTTTGTTTTGTTTTTTTGGTGTTGAGTTATAGAAGTCCTTTATATATATATTGGATATCAACCTCTTATTGGATATATCATTTTCAAATACATTCTCCCATTCAGTAAGTTACTTTTTGTTTTGCTGATGGCTTCCTGTGTCGTGCATAAGCTTTTTATTTTTATATAGTCCCTATAGTTTATTTTTGCTTTTGTTTCTCTCAGCTGAGGAGACATAACTAGAACAATGTTTCTACAGCTAATGTTAAAGAATTACTGCCTATCTTCTCTTCTAGGAATTTGATGGCTTTGGGTCTCACATTCAGCTGTTTAATCCATTTTGAGTTTATTTTTTTGTAAGAAAGTAGTGTAAAAAAGTGGTCCAATTTTGTTCCTTTGCATGTTGCTGTCCAACTTTCCCAGCACCATTTATTGAAGAGACTGTCTTTACACAAATGCATATTCTTGGTTTGTCATAGATTAATTGATCATATAAACATGGGTTTATTTCTGGGCTCTCTATCCTGTTTTGTTGATCTATGTGTCTGTTTTTGTGCCAGTACCATACTGTTTTGGTTACTGCAGCTTTGTAGTTTATCTTGATATCAAGAACTGTGATCCCTTCAGCTTCCTTCTCAGGATTGTTTTGTGGCTCCATGCAAATTTTAGAATTATTTGTCCTTGTTCTGTGAAAAATGCTGTTGCTATTTGATAGGGATACATTAAATCTATAGATTGCTTTGGGTAATATGAACATTTTAACAATATTGGTTCTCCCGATCCATGAGCATAGAAAATCTTTCCATTTGTTTGTGTTGTCTTTAATTTCTGTCATCAATATTTTATAGTTATCAGAGTACAGGCTTTTCACCTCCTTGGTTAAGCTTATTCCTAAATATTTATTCTTTTTGTGGTGCCTGGGTGGCTCAATCAGTTAAGTGGCTGCCTTAGGCTCAGGTCATGATCCCAGGGTCCTAGGCTCCAGCCCCTCATCAGGCTCCCTGCTCAGTGGGGAGCCTGCATTTCTCTCTCCCTCTGCCTGCTGCTCTGACTACTTGTGCTCTCTCTCTGTCAAATAAAATCTTTAAAAAAATATTTTATTCTTTTTGGTACAATTACATATGGGATTGTGTTTTAAGCTTCTATTTCTGCTACTTCATTATTAGTGTATAGAATTGCAACAGATCTCCATACATTAATTCTGTATCCTGTTACTTTACTGAATTCCTTCATCAGTTTTAGTTTTTTGGTGGAGTCTTTAGGGTATTCTATGTATGTGTTATCTGTAAGTAGTGACAGTTTTATTTGGACATCCTTTATTTATCTTTCTAGCCTGATTGCAGGGCTAGGACTTGTTACTTTGTTGAATATAAGTGGTGAGAATGGACATCTTTTTTCTTATTTCCAAACTTAGAGGGAAAGCTTTCAATTTTTTCACCATTGAGTATGATGTTAGCTGTGGGTTTTTCATATATGTTGAGGCGTGTTCTCTCTAAAGCTACTTTGTTGAGAGTTTTTATCATGAATGGATGTTGTACTTTGTCAAATTCTTTTTCTGCATCTCTTGAGATGTTCATATGGTTTTTAGCCTTTCTCTTGCTAACGTGATGTATTACACTGTTTGATATGTAAATATTGAACCATACCTGCATCTTGGGAATAAATCCCACTTGATCATGGTGAATGATTTTTTTAAATGTATTGTTGAATTCAATGTGTTAACATTTTATTGAGAATTCCTGCCTCTATGTTTATCAGAGATATTGGTAGTTTTCTTTTTTTGTAGTGTCTTTTTCTGGTTTTGGTATCAGGGTAATGCTGGCCTCATAGCATGAATTTGGAAGCTTTCCTGTCTCTTCTATTTTTTGGAATACTTTGCAAAGAGTAAGTATTAACTCTTCTTTCAGTGTTTGGTAGAATTTGCCTGTGAAGCTGCCTGGTCCTGGACTTTTGTTTGTTGGGAGTTTTTAAATTACTGATTCAAATTCATTGCTGATAATCAGTCTGTTCAAATTTTATATTTTTTCTTCAGTTTTGGTAGGTTATATGTTTTTAGAAATTTTTCCATTTCTTCTAGGTTGGCTTATCATTTTTTATAATATTCTCTTATAATACTTTGTATTTCTTTGTTGATTGTTTTTATTTCTCCTCCTTCATGTTTTACTTTGAGTTGTCTCTCTTTTTCTTTTGGTAGGACTGGTGGAAACGTTTGTCAATTTTGTTGATTTTTTTCAAGGAAACAGTTCCTGATTTCATTGATCTGTTCTGTTGTTCTTTTTGTTTCTGTAATATTTATTTCTGCTCTAATCTTTATTATTTCCTTTTCTTCTGCCAGTTTGGACTTCTGTTTGTTCTTTTTCTAGCTCCTTTAGGTATAAGGTTAGGTTGTCATTTGAGATTTTTCTTGCTTCTTGAAGCAGGCCTGTATTATTGTAAACTTCCCACTTTTGCTGCATTCCAAAGATTTTGGACCATTGTGTTTTTATTTGTCTCCATGTATTTTTTTTTTATTTTCTCTTTGATTTATCGGTTGACCCATTTATTTTTAGTACCATGTTGTTTAACCTCCATGTATTTGTGCTCTTTCCAGATTTTTCCTGTGGTTCATTTCTAGTTTCATAGTGTTGTGGTCAGGAAAGATGCATGGTATGATTTTGAACTTTTTAAATTTGTTGAGACCTGTTTCATGGCCTATTATGTGATCTGTTCTGCTGAGTGAATGTTCCATGAGTGCTTGAAAAGAATGTGTATTCTGTTGTTTTAGGATGGAGTGTCCTGAATATGCCTGTTAGATCCATCTGGTCCAATTCGACATTTAAAGCCACTGTTTTCTCGTTGATTTTCTGCATCTGGCCATTGGTGTAAGTGGGGTGTTAAAAGTCCCCTATGATTATTGTATTACTATCGATCAGTTCCTTTGTGGTTGTTATTAACTGTTTTATGTATTTGGGTGCTCCCATGTTGGGCATATAAATACTTAAAATTGTTCTATCCTTTTGTTGGATTGTCCACTTACTGATTATATAGTGTCCTTTGTTGCAGTCTTTGTTTTAAAGTCTATTTTGTCTGATATTGTAATGTAACTCCTACTGCCCCAGCTTTCTTTTCACATCTATTACCATATAAATGCTCCTCCATTCTCTCACTTTCAATTTTCATGTGTCTGTAGGTCTGAAATAAGTCTCTTGTAGGCAGCATATACTTGGGTCATGATTTTTTATCCATTCTGTCACCCAGTGTCTTTTGATTGAACGCTTTAGTCCATTTACATTCAAAGTAATTATTGATAGGTATGTATTTATTGCCATTCTGTTACTTGTTTTATGGTTGTTTTTGTAGATCTTTTGTGCTCTTTTCTTCCCTTGCCCTCTTCTCTCCTGATAAATTGGCTTTCTTTAGTGATATATTTGGATTCCTTTCCCTTTATTCTTTGCATATCTATTACTGGTTTTTGATTTGTGGTTACCATTAGGTTTATACATAAAATCTGCATATAGCAGTCTGTCTTAAGTTGATGGTCATTTAAGTGTGAATTCATTCTTTACTCCTCTCCCCTCCCCCCATTTTAGGTATGTGGTGTCATACTTCCTTTCATTTTCTGAGTCCCTTGACTGACTTTTACAGATAAAAACACTTATTTTTACTTCTTTTGTTCTTCCTACTTTTCTTACTCTAACTTACGGTCTTTCCTTTCCACTCAGAGTCCTCTTTAACATTTCTTTTAGGGCTAGTTTAGTAGTCATGAATTCATTTAACTTTTGTTTGTCTGGGAAACTTCTTATTTCTCCTTCTATTCTGAATGATAACCTTGCTGGATAGAGAATTCTTGGCCGCTGACTTTTTCCTGTCAACACTGAATATACCATGCCATTCTCTGTTGGCCTGCAAAGTTTCTGCTGAAAAAATAAAGTGATAGCCTTATGGGGTCTCCCTTATATGTAACTGTTTTCTTTTCTCTTCTTTCAAAATTTCTCTTTATTCCTAATTTTTCCATTTTAATTATATGTCTTAGGGTGGACCTCCTTGAGTTGATTTTGTTGGGGAATCTCTGTGCCTCCTGAATCTGGATGTCTGTTTCCTTCCCTGGATTAGGGAAGTTCTCAAATATTATTTTTTCAAAAAGTTTTTCTGCTCCCTCTTCTCTCTCTTCTCTTTCTGGAACCCTATAATGCAAGTGTTATTACACTGGATGGTGTCCCTGAATTCCCTTAACCTAGTCTCATTTTGTATTATTGGTTTTTCTTTGTGCTGTTCAGCTTGGTTGCTTTCTATTTCTCTCTTCCAGTGTGTTGGTCTGTTCTTCTGCATCCTCTAATCTGTGATTGTTTTCCTCTAGTGTGTTATTTTTTTCAGTTATTGAGTTCTTCATCTCTATCTGCTTTTTTTATATTTTCTATCTCTTTATCGAAGGTCTTGTTGAGATCCTCTACTCTTTTCTCAAGTGCATCTTTATGACCATTACTTTGAATTGTGCATCAGAGATATTGCTTATCTCTGTTTGATTTAGTTCTTTTGCCGTGGTTTTGTCCAGTTCTTTCATTTGGGACCTATCCTCTGTATCTTCATTTTGTCTAACTCTCTGTGTATTTCTGTATTACAAAGGTCAACTATATCTTCTAATCTTTATTTTTTAAATGTTTTTATTATGTTCAAGTAGCCAGCATATAGTACATCAGTTTTTGATGTAGTGTTCATACATCTTCTAATTTTGAGAGTAATGGCTTTACGTAAGAGGTCCTGTGATGCCCTGCAGTACAGTGCCCCTGGTCACTGAGGGTACTCCAAGGATGTCGCCTCTGTGGGTTGCATGCACCCTATTATTGTGGCTGAGCCATGTTTGCCTTTAGTCCAGTCAGAAGCAATGGCCCACCTTGCTTATTATGAGCATACTGTCAGGATTTGGTCCTGTGCTGTTAAGGGACCTGTCTGAGGCTGACATGGGCTTATAGTTAGGCAGTGTCAACACTCAGGGTAGCTGTCTGTCCCCAGTCTATCTGCTAGGCCTGCAGCTGCAGTGAACTCCATGGTGCTCTCCCTGTGTTGCCAGCTGAAAGACTCCGGCAGGCTGGTATATGTGACTATCACCCTCTCTCCCCAGGTCAGGAGTCACCTGTGCTGAGTCTAGTTTCTGCCAGAGCTGCTTGAAAAGCATGTTGGGTGGGGTAGGAGGTTCTTTGGAAGGACACTTGCCAAATGCGGTGGGTCCATAGAGGAACACAGAGATGGGGCACATGTTGCTAGCAAGATAGGTAAAGTGTGTTCTTGCTGGCTCCTGCAAGTGTCCAGCTATCTAGGCTGTGAGATGGGAAGAGAAATAGTTGTCCAACAGCACTTTTCTTTCTGGAAAAGTCTTCTAAGATCCCTGCTCCTCCAGTGCACACTCTGAGATTAGTAAATAAATTTCCTTCACATATTCCCCAGGCCCTTTTCAAACTGCCACTCTTATGCTTGTCTTGGGAGGCTTATTTGTAATGCTGACTTTCTTTAAGGGTTGGGATTCAGTTTTCTGTTGCCCTCGGGCTCTCCTGGAGCTAAGCCTGATGGTTTTTAAAGTACCCAGAGTAAAGCCCTTTTGATTAAAAAAAAAAAAAAAAAAATGTTGAAGTTATGCCCCAATGGTTTTTTTTCTTTTTCTCTTTTTTTCTTTTTCTTTCTTTTACTTTTCTTTCTTTCTTTCTTTCTTTCTTTCTTTCTTTCTTTCTTTCTTTCTTTCTTCTATCTCTTTCTTTCTTTCTTTCTTTCAAGATTTATTTATTTACTTGAGAGAGAGAGAGGGAGGGGGGAGAGAGAAAGAGAGAGAGAGGGGAGAGCCGGTGTGCATGAGTAGGGGGCAGGCCAGAGGGAGGAATCTTTCAAGCAGACTCCATTCTGAGTGCAGCATGCAATGCCGGGCTCAATCCCAGGCCCAGGACCCCTGAGATGAAACCAAGAGTTGGATGCTTAACAAACTGAGCCACCCAGGCGCCCCGCCCCACTGGTTTTCAAAGCCAATTGTTATGGGAACTCCTCTTCCCAGTGTAGCTCTCCTGTGCTTGGGGTGCTGGTGTGGGATCTGATCCTCTTGCTTCTCTGTGCTTACATATTCCTTCTGTGCGTGGTTAACCTCACAGGGAGTCTGGTTTCCAACCGTATCTTCACCCCTCCTCCTCTTTTTGATGTGGTCTCCTTCCTATGATTACCTGTGGATAGTCTGTTCTGCGAGTCTTCAGGTAGTTTGCAGTTTTTTTGCACAAATAAAATAGCTTTTATCTCGGGTCATCCATGGGATGAGTGGAGCTCAGCACCCTCCTACTCTGCCATCTTCTTGACGTCCTTAATAATCAGTTTTGAAATGTGATCAAAATTATATCCTTTGCACTGGATTGAAATACCTGTAAAAAGAAAAGGGCAAACCAAAAGTACTTTAATATTGAAAATAAAATCACTATGAAAAAATTGATTAAAATTCAAAATGCTGCTAGGGGTCTAATATTTTGTTCCTAATTAGAATGTGATTTTGTTTAAGTTATAAATTATGTCATAATTTGTATGATTATTAAAATAAATACATTCTACAGAAAAATAGGAAAATAGAGAATAACATATATGAAAAAATTTATGTCACTAAAAACTAATGACACTTATAGTACTATTGTTAAAATTTGATTATGCTTTCTCTTCTTTCCATTTTACACAAAATTGGGATAGTGTTACTTACATAGCTTTGTAACATTTCCCCTTTAAGTACTATATTGTAAACATTTTCTCAAATCACAGAATATTCTTCTGTAAAAAAAAAAAAAAAATTAAATTTGAATATACCATACCCTAATTTAACATTTCTCTGTTTTCTGGTATTAATATTGCTTTAATTTTTTTCTGTTATATAAAAAGACTTTGCTGAGCATACTTTTGCATAAATTTTTGTACATAGACCTAATTTTATCCTGTGGCAAATATTAGATGTGTAGTTTCTGAGTTAAGGAACTTGAACACACTTAGGGGTCTTGATTCAAAGTGTCAAATTACCATCCTGAAAAATTGTACTAACATTCTTAGTAGTAGTGTTTCTATTTTATTATACCTCAATCCAACTGAAAATGCATTGTTTTTTAAAAATCTATTGCTGCTGTTTTAGGTTCTTCTTTATCCAACAGTTATTTATGAGATACTGATTTTCTGAGTGGCTAGCATATTTTTAAGTATGTTATCAAGCATGTTTTTATAAACTTATCAGTCACTTATTTTACTATTTGGTGAAGTACCTGGTTTTTCCCATTTTCCCTATGACAGACTCATTTGTGTATTATTTATTTGCAAATTTATATCAAGGATAATATCCATTCAATTTAGATGTTATAATTATTTTTCTCAGTTTATTTTCTTTTGGTTTTGTTTACAGTATTTTTTGAAGTAATGTTTCACTTTTTAAAAAATTATTAGTCATTCTTGTCTTTTTTCTTTATCTGTTTAGTATTTAGAATGTTTTTCTCCATTTCTACTTCAGTTATATGAAGCTTCCTATGTGTCAGGCACTGTTCTTTACAACATATTCACTCTTTTAATCCTCACAAAATTCCTTATAAGAAGTCACTGTTGTTCATATTTTACAGATGAGGAAATTTAGGGATGAAAACATTAAATAATTTCCCTAAAGTCATAACAGACTATAATTTGCAGAACTGGGATTTTAATTCAGGCGGTCTAACTCCATACTCCATGCACTAAACCATTGTGAGGAGCTGCCCATGTTTTCTTCTATTCGCTTACTTTTAATTTTTTATCCTTATAGGTGTTTGTTTGTTTGTTTGTTTTTTTGGCTAATAATGTATGTAACCAGAATGTTATTTTTCATCACCCCCCATTAGGAGGACTTACAGTACCATTTTTGAATAATTCATTCTTGCCTCATGATTGAAGATGATACACTGAGTGCACACTGAATCTGTGTTTGGTGTAAATGTTGCTACTTGAATCTCTATGTGGTTCTCTGTTTTACTATCCGATTGTTATCAAAATTATTGTACTCCAAATGTTTTCAGTTTTTAAAATTCTATCCTTCCTCACTTTCTCAGTGGAAAAAAATTCTTGGTTATTCTTGCCTTTTTAATCATTGTTAAACTTTAGAAATATTTGTCAAGATATAAAAAAGTTTCCATTAGAATTTTATTTTTTATGTGCTTAAAATAGACAAGTTATTGATGGACAATTCACATTCTAATCATATTAATTTTCCATCTAGAATGTGGCACAGACCTCCAATTATTCAAAATTTATGTGCCTAGTAACAATTATACTTTAATGTAGAGCTTCTGCATATGTGTATGTGTGTTATATACACACTCTTGTGCTTCTCCTGTTCTACTTTTATACTGCTGCCACACAGTACTTCTGACACTAGTTGTGTGTTTCCCCCACACACACCAGTTCTCCAATACTAACTGGATATCCCGCTAATCAATTCAATTTTAACACTAACTAACCAGAGTTAATGCAGATCTCACAGATTGGGGACTCATTCCCATTATACTGTGATTGAAATGCCAATCACAAATCATAGGTCCCAAGACTACTCACAACTTCTGTCCTACTTGGCTACAAATCAGAAATTCCCACAACCTCTTTGATCATTTGCTAGAGTACCTCACAGAACTCAGGGAAACAGTTGCTTACATTTGCCAGTTTCTTATAAATAACAAAAGATATGATGATACAGATGAACAGCCAGAGAAGAAACACTGAGGGCAAGGTCTGAAATATAGGTCTGAGTATAGGAATTTCTCTTCCCAAGGAATTAGTATGTGCCACACTTTTGGCACACAGATGTGTTTACCAACACAGAAACCCTCAGAACCCTGGACTTTTGGAATTTTTGGAGGCTTCATCAAACAGTCATGATCAATTTCTAGCTCCTCTCTCCTTCTGGGAGGATGGGGTAGGGCTGAAAGTTCTGCGCTTCTAATCATGGCTTGGTCTTTCTGATGACTGGCATTCATCCTGAAGTTATCCAGAAGCCCATCAAATTTGCCTCCTCAGAACAAAATACATTCCTGTTACTCAGAGAATTCAAGGGAATTTAGGAACTCTGTTAAAAACCAGGGTCAAAGACCAAATGTTAGAACAAAACATGCTCCTATGTCAAGAAACCAGAAGCTAGATATAAGTAGATATAGACATAAATATATGGAGGTATCAGTAGATATAATTTTACTATATATGATATATGAAATGTATGCAACAAATAAATTTATAGGAATGTGTATATGGAGTGAACATATATGTTATTTATTATAACTATTCTGTAATTGACCAATCTAGTAACTCTGTCATTCATTTAAATTTGTTACCACACTTCATTACAGTTACTTATTTGTGTGTCTTTTTTCTCCAAAACTAGGGAAGATGTTAGGACTAAGATCTTAAAGTATGTTTTGTACCCCTCAGTACTTACAGGAAACACAATGTTTGTTAAATGAATGAATGCTTCCTTCCCCCTCCATGTAAAGTAGAATGATGCTCTTTTACAATTTTTTTGATCCAGAATTAAACAATTTCAGTTGAAGATTTGTCTTTACAATGCTAAATACTCATATTCTTAAAGTTGTTTGAAGGCGGTTCTAAGTGTGGTCAGAGGTAGACAGTGCCTGTGCATAGAAGCTATTTGTTGACTCTTCAGTGCTTCTCTGACACAATTAAAAACAGCAAGAATTTCATGTCATAAAATCAGGAGTCCCTCAGAAGTGTTTTGTCACATGCAGACCTTCCAAATGTCGGTAATTAATATATAAGAATAGTTTCATGAAAACACAATCTTAAAAACTATGAGGAAAATGTTTTGGAATTTCACCTAATGTTGGTTTTTTGTACTTATGAAGACAACAAAATTCAACATATTATCAAACTATGTATTACACCCGAAACAACCTAACCTAGACTATATGTTATATATAAATATAGGTAAATAGAAGGTTTTTTTCTTTTAATTAAGCAAAATCTCTTTAGTTCTCCGATGTGTTTTTATAGTAGGTTGGCATTTTTTGTCAGCATAGCTTTAGGTTCCCAACTGACTTTGCTTTACAATTCCTTCATGCCGTAATCTGAAGAGCATCACAGATGAGAGGCAGATTTCGGATCATATAGATATAGGCTTCATGCTACATTAAAGGTGTGTGTGTGTGTGTGTGCGCGCACGCGTGCGCACACAGGGTTTATTTGCACTGATTTATTTAACATTAATTTTGTAATACTGTAGGGTTTGATGTTTTGTCAGTTATGGTTTTAATATTCTTGAGGAAAATTAAAATGATTGGATAAACAGAAAGTATTTGTTCAGAGCTGATAGACCCTGATTTGTGCCATTTGTTTTTGGGAAGAAAAACACATAAGTGGAAATGGATACGTATGCAATAACTTGTAACATTTTTGGAATTGGGCTAAAATGGTACATAATGTTCAGGCAAGCTGTAAAGTATGTGACATTATCCTATCATATTTCATATGTAGAAAGCATTGTTTAAAGAGGTTACTTTATATATTCAAAGTTACATAATTACTAACTAATACAGTCTGGCATCCATCATCTTTCTGTTTTACACTTTCTGCTACACTATTCTACCATTAAGGGCTTTGAATGTAATTGGAGAGATGAGATTGTAGTTCAATACAGTGTAACTAGGCAAGATTTTATCTGTTCAAATTTAACTTTGAAGAGTAGAGAAGGGAAAAGAAAGGAAAGATGCATTTCAGAGCTGGAGAAGAAAGTGAGTAAATATGCAGTTTGGAGGGTTACAGAGCGAGGGGAGACCTGCTTGACCACAACGTATACATGGAAGTTGGGTTCAAACGGTATCAGGTTGGAAAGATTGGGTGGAGCTGAACTAAGGAAGGTCTCTATGACCAGGCAGAGTGGTTCACTTACAATGATATGTGTAGTTTGTATGAAAGAACTAACAGGATGGCAGCGACATTGAGGAAAAAGGGTTGAAGTAAATTAAAAGGAAAGAGAATGAAATTAGAAGATTAATATACTTTTTTTCAGTAAAACTGATTAAGGACTGTTTCCTAATTTCATGTTTGATTTCTGGACATATCTGTAGTCTCAACACAAACACACATAATACACAGTCATAAGTAAGACACTATTTAGATTTTTAAGATACAGCCGTGAACAAAACAAGGTCTCTCTCTTCCAAAAACATGTATTCTTGTGGATAATTTATACAATAAATACAGAAACACATAAATCCTAAAGATGTCAGTTGTGATGTGTTAGGAAAAATATTTTTATCCCTTATGAACAGTATTTATAATATTGTTGTTCATTTTTTAAAATATACATGTTTCTCCTTTTTTTGTTTCTCTATGTCTTAGGGTTTTTTTTTTTTTTTTCTGAGTAGCATATTGCAATTAATTTGGTGTCTTAAAACAATGTAAATGTATCACACAATTAACATAGGTCAGGAATCTGGCCATTGCTTATTAGGTCCCTTTCCTCACTATCTCACAAGACAGTCAGTCAAGAGGTAGACTAGGGGTGTGTTCTCATCTGAGGTTCAGGGTCCTCTTCCAAGCTCACTGCTTTTGGTAGGATTCACTTTCTTGCAGCTGTAGAATTCAGGCAGCTTGCTTCTTCAAGACCAGCAGGTGTGGCTGTCTCTCTGATCTCTAAATTTCCTTTTAATGGGCTCATCTAATTAGGTCAGGTCCACCCAAGATAATTTCCCTTTTGATTAACATGAAGTTAACTGATTAGAGACCTTAATTATATCTTCGAAATCCCTCCATCTTTGCCATATTTTATTGATTAGAAGCAAGTCTCAGACTTAGACCACACTCAAAAAGAGGGGGATTAAACAAAGGATACCAGGAATGGGAATAACTGGGACCATTTTATAATCCTGCCTACCATACTCTGTGACTATAGTTTAAAACTGGTTAGGGAAGAGCAAAGAATATTCTGTTTGTATTACCGTAATTTGTAATTTTCACACTTAATTGTAACCAGCAAGATGGTATTCAAAAAGCACTAGTAGTATTATAAATTTTAAGTAACACTGTGCTTATGAAAGTTTTATTATCTTTTCATCATAACTAAAAGACTTTTGTGGTCATTCTCTTATTAAGGTGATTTTAACATAATCTATAGAAGTATTCTTCAGATACTTGACCTAATTCAGAATTGGTGCTTTGGAAAAGAGACCCTCTATAAATGTGGATATACTTGAACACTTTCATGATGTGAAGGAGAAATCTTAAAAGATTTTTCCCATGATTTGGACTTTTAGTATATTCTAACATTTATCCATATCAGTCAAGGAGTACTTGTGCCCTACTTGTGTTTTAGATTGCATAGTACAAAAGTGTCTAATGTTATCAAATTATACTTTTCTGAATTTAAGATCATTTCAGTCTTTCCGGAAATGGAAAAAATCGTCAAGAGAATTCATCGCATTATACTGGATTTCATTTTAAAATCCTAATGATTTACTGAAAGTTATTAATAGAACATTAATGTGCATAGAAGTATTTCTGTAATGGAATAACCTTTTATTTTGATATATTTATGCCTTAGATCATATCTATTAAACCTAAATAACTACATTCAAATTTTTAAAAAATATATTTATTTATTTGAGAGACAGAGCAAGAGAGAATGAACACACAAGCAGGGGGAGCCGCAGAGGGAGAAGGAGAAGCAGGCAACCTGTTGATCAGGGAGCCCGATGTGGGGCTCAATCCCAGGACTCTGGGATCATCACCTGAGCTGAAGTCAGGCACTTAACCAACTAAGCCACCCAGGTGCCCCTATATTCAAATTAACGTATAAGAACATTTGCAGTCCTTTTTAGGGCAAACATACTGCATTTATATTTTTAAAATATGTTATTTTAACTTGATTGAGTCCAATCTATAAATTATACCTTCAGCTTCCATTTTGCCATTTCTATTTCCAACTTAGGCTATAGTAGAAATTCAAGTGATGTGGCAAAATAGAGATTCTGTCATTGTCTCCTCCTTTAATTTGGAACTTTCCTGAGTGGGCCAAACGATGAGAGCTTTGACTAGAGAAACTACCTTTAGTTATATAGGGATGCCCTTTATTCAAATACTACGTTCTCTTGTCTTATAAAGTAAATATCGTCTAAGAGGTTACACATAATTAGAAACATAATCTTTCCACAATTAAACCAGAACTTTTTCCTTGCCAACTCCCTGGAATGTTCATATTATCGTGATTGAAATGTTTATAAGTAGTTGAACATTCTCTGTTCATCAGGGGTTCTTTCTCTCCCCTAAAATTTAGAAGATTTTAAAAGCTGTATTGATCTAAAAGCACTTTCTTCCAGCCCATGTTGCTTTCTCTCTAAGCTTTACTGCCCATTAATTGCTCTTGAATTGATAGCCATTATAAGTAACTCCCACTGTGGTCAATTATCAAGCAGTAGAACTTAGAACAGTGGGGACTATCTGTTAATGTGATTCTTTGATCAACTCAAAAAATATGAAGACTTTTGAGGATGACACTGAATGCATGTAGATTTCAGTTTGTGCACAAAAAGAAAGCCTAATATAAAATTCCAACAGTTGATGAGGACCATCATATTAAGAAGCATGAGTGCTGGAAGGCATTTAGCATGAAGAAAGAGAGAGCATATTATTATACTTTGCCGGGGCAATGCAGCCTAGTAGATATAGGTCCTAGAGCTTTTCTGCTGTCTACAAAGACATAACATTATTTAGTGTGATATGAATGTCAGAAAAAATTCCTGACCTCATGGATTCTCTCTCATAATATATAGAACTCTGAGTTAAACCTTGGGAATTTTTGTTAAAAGTATAATCTCAGCAAAGGGTAGCAAGTCCTATGTTAAGTCAACACAGGACAAACTTCATCAGAATATGGTACTGAATGCCACTGAATCAAAGAAAAGAATATTTGTTTTGTCTCTTGGTAAGAAAAACGAGAGTCATACATTGTAAAATATCTGTGCTATTCTTACTCACTTTACACTTTCCTTCTTTTGCCTACCAATTTACCATTGCATTTGACAGCACCTGTGCATTACAAAAAAAGGCCAGTATAATCTATGGATAGGCATACAAATAGCTTCATTGTCCCTTAAGACAGAATCAGGAAGAGACTTGCATAGACCCTAGAAATGGACACAGGCTATTCAAACAGCTATTCCAGTGTCTTGGAATCTGGAGCATAGCCTAGAATAAGTGAAAGGCTCAGTGGGCACATCTTACTGGCCTCAAAGATTTCTCATCCACTGGGGAGCAGTGTGTTCAGGGTAAGGTCAGAAGTGGACACTCTAAAGACTGGGTCCAGTCCCCGATTTCCTCCTTATTTAAATTTGTTTTCCTAAAAACATTTTGCTAATATATGTATATATATATGTATATATGTGTATATATATATTTTTTTCCCTTAATTCACTGATTTATTTTTATGAACTAATATATTTTCAGTTAATAGTTTTTCTTCTTCAATATAATAACATTTTCTTATTAGTATCCTATAATATCAATAAATATTTTCTCTTAGAATTCCCTCAATTATGCCATTATGATTTTGAGCTTTTATTTAATTTTGAATTTAACTTTCATTAACTTAAATTTTACTCACATTTTGCTTCATCTAAATATCTAGAAACATTAGTATTAGCTTTTCCTTTTATAAGAATATCTTGATAATTTCAGAAATCTGTACCTAAATCTAGAGTTTAGTCTTGAGAAAAATTAATTGGGTGGAATTTAGAGCTTAATTATTCAAAAAATAAGGAACGTAACTCCGTGATGCTTTTGTTGGTTTATATGGTATTAAAATGTAAAGACAGCTGGATATGAAATGTTATCAATAATATTTTTCATAATTTCAGAGGAAATTAATTCTAAATAACCAATATATACGGTTTAACTTTGAGAGAGATCAAGGGAGGTTTGTATTTATTAAAGATTCCTGATAGCTCACCTGTATGGAAATAGTTCATTGACCCAAATGGCAGAAAGACTACTCAGCACAGGGAAATGTTCTCGAACAGGGAACATATGACTTCTAATATGAGAGAGTATGGTGACTCTTCTCTGCTGCCCATATTAGCACAGTTAATTGTGGAGCAAAATTCTCAGCTGGGCCATAAGATGAGATTGTGGCAGAGGGAAAGGTCAATGATCTTCCTTCTGCCTGAGATTGATATAACACTGTATGTTCATTATACTGGAATTAAAAAAAAAAAAAAAGATCATCCTTCTCTACTAAATAGGAAATATGACTAATTCTCTCTTGGCTTGTGAGGGAGAATATCTCCTAAGCTGGTTTCCGACACGGTTGGGAAATAAGTAATTTCAAAGAGCATCTTTTGAAAATTAACATATAACATGCTGCTATATGTTAGCATCAGAAAAGTCAGCTTAGACTGAAGTGATGTGTAAGGTTTGACCTTATTTAAGTTGATAAAAATAGTATGTCTTTTAAAATATAAAATACATTTTTTGAATTACACTTAGAGTTCCATTTTAGCTTAAATTTTGGCCTTCCTCCCCGCTCTGGGTAATGGTGATAAAATTCATTGTATACTTTTAAGAGTCATAAAAAAATTCTCATAGTTAGTACTTTTCAACTATTGTTAAGAAATAGCATATAAGATCATAAAATAGCCTATGAGGAAGCTATTTTTATTATTTTTGAAAAAGAATTGGAGTTCGAAAGATAAGAACCAGACGATCTGAAATTAAGTTTCAATTCTTTCAGTAATTAGTTATGTAATATTTATGTTTTCTACCCGGTACCTAGTACCTTCATGTGTTAAATTGTAAGAGCTAATAATATCTAGGCCTCTGTTAATCCTAGAATTCTATTGTATTTATTTGCAAGATAATAAGGGAAGAATTTCTTCTTAATTATAAACTATACACATTTATATGTTACACAAATTTTGCATATTTAAAACATTAACATTTACAATCTATTTGAAAGGTCCTAAATGTTCTCTTATACCAAAATATTATATCCAATAGTAATATTCCTAACCTGATGTTCTTTGTAGATTATATATACAGCAATATGTATAGCAATATGTATAAGAGACTCAATAAATAAACTATACAGTTCGTAAATGTATAAATAAATCTATACAGTTATATATTTTCTCTGTTTTAATCATTTGGGAGGAAATCTCATTAAGTCATAACCATTGGCTTACATAACACATTCCCTACGGTGACAGGACAGAGGTACCTTGCTCTATCAAATAGGAAAATGTTTGGGCCTTCTCAGGGTGTTGCCAAGTGAGGAAATTGCTGGGGAGCAAGAAGCAGTAAGAAATGTGAAAGATGAGAAGTCATCAAAACAAAAGGTAGAGCCCAATATGGATGATGGAAGTTTGTTGAAAGACAAACCCAGAATATATACTTTAAAACAAAATTATAAAATGGTGGGAGGTATATTTTTGTTTTCAGAATTTCCATTTTAGAAAGAAGGGGAAAATGGTAATTCGTTTGTCAACTTGTGTTTGGTGACATACATGAAAGGCATATTCTGGCTTTTGTATTCTTGCACTATAAATGCAGTGGAAGAAACTGTTTTCTTTAGTCAGATATCAGTTGAGCTACTAGTTCTGATAGGCATACAGGCTACTGATTCTGTTTGTTATGTCCTTCTGTGGGAAACATGTCTAATTTAGGTATATTTTAGAAAACTGGACATGGAAGAATAGGACGAGAAATTTGGTTTCGGTGCAAAGCAGATCGAGGAAATTTTATTCAATCTCTGAGAAAATTGAGAACCTTAGGTAATTTTGGAAATAGGACAGAGATTTAATACACTTAGGTCCATTGTAGAATGAACTTGAACATTAAAGTTTATCTCCAGGCTAGTCCAACTACCTTCAGGTTCTAAGCATGCCAGGCCAGTCCCTTAGGTCCTGATCAGACACAACTTGTTTCTGAATATCGGGAATCTGGAGATTCCTTGGGAGCCTTAGGCATTGCCTGGCACTATAAGGTCTTTACTAGAACTGTTTTTAGGACACGTCATAATCTGTTGGTAATCTTTTCCCTTTTCTTTTCTTACATGAAAAATGGAAAAGGTCTATTTTTTTTAAAATGCTCTTTTTACTGTTCTCTGTAATGGGATAGGGTATTACAGTTAAGGTAGGAACAAAAGGGAAAAAAGCAATCAGAATATATTTACAGATAAACTCAGACCCATAGATAAGATATCTTCAGCTAGCTTGACCTTTAAAGAAATACAAAACCAAAACAAAACACTCATAACTCTCCTAAAAGAGCAATCTGCCTTTATTCCTGAGTCAGTATGTAGTCAAAAAGTTTGAAATGCAAAGATGAATGATAGAGTATCCAGGGGATTGCCACCAAAATGTGAACATTGGGTTTACTAGAATAAAACAGGCCCAGGTGATAGTTCATTTCTCTAAGTACCTAATAAAGTATTATGAGAGGATGGTGATTGTCACCATCTCAATAACAAACCAGAAACTAAAAGTTTAAATTGCAGCACAAATAATTTGTATTAATCATAACAGCTATTTTTTTCTGACTTGGATTACAAACTATTGGAAAGATTAAGCAAGGATAATTTTTTGAGATTTCTAGTTCTTTGCTATAAGAAAGTTTATAATGTATCACATTTGGCTTTAAGGAGAAGTCAGGGCTAGTAAATTTTTTGAGATTTGTAATCTGTAATTATAGCCATATCTATATAAATTATTTTTATGCTATTCATAAAATTTCAAGACCAAGATTTAGCAAGTGTTCATTTGTTTTAATGCACTCACTAGTTACAAATAATTTTTAGAGTCTCTTTTATTCTTCTGTCACATTTCAGGATAAAGTATGTGGAAAGTATAGAGGATGGAATATGGAAGAAAATATATCTGTTCTAGTAAAACCTTTAATGTGTTCCACATTGGCACATGCCTTTAGAGAATAATGTAAATTATTTTCATCTTTAGAAACAAGAGGAAAAAGGCTTAACTTGCAGCAAAAAAATAATATGTTAGACATAAAATACCTTTTAGTTTCTACTCTGCTCTCCAAACATAAACCCATTATATTTTGTTCCCTCCTACCAACATTCTCACATAATTTTCTAAATACCCCAGAGAAAATAAAATAAAAATCGTTTAAACTTGAAAATGTGAAACTTAAGTGTATGTGAAATGGGCCCCCAAATATACCAAACAAGTTGTGATTTCATTAACTTTTGGTAAACATAGGGACTAAAAACTAAAGAATACAAGTATACCAATTTTAGAGAAGACTCATTAGCTTGTGTATTTGCGCCCACAACTATTTTGGTAGCAGTGTACCATACTGAAAGGAAAGGATTGATGAAATGAAATGAAATATTGGATGACTTTTAAGGCAAGCATTATTCTCTTATTTAGTGTTTGTATGTATCAGAGATGAAAGGTGGAGGCAAAGGTATGGTAAAGAATTTTCTCAGCCATTTATTTACCATAAGCCTAAGGGAAACCAGGTGGTATAGATGATAGAACCAACACTGTAAATCATTTCTGTTGCCTGTGCCAGAGGAAACCATTGGATGCTACGTAATAGTCATTCTTAGAAGGGATTACATTGAAATGAAAGATCAAAACTTAGAAAATGGAAAAGTAACAATAGAAGGTTTATTATTCACAGTTCCGTTAGAAATTTGTGACAAAGAAGTGGGAAACTCAGACTGGAAACAAAGGAAGAATCAATGAGAAAGAAAAGATAGAGCACTTTTTTAACAAATTACCTTATTCTGTCTCAGAAGCAAGTAAATAAGAAGCTGAGGATATACAGGATGGAACAGAAACTGTGTGCATGTTATGGACTTGATCTCAAAAGTGAGTTCTAAACTTTGATGTAGTGAGTATCTTGAAAGAGAGTTGGAAAGTAAGCCTATAAAGGATGTGAGGTTGCCATGTTCTCTTTATACCACTAAAAGAGCAATTTTGCCTTAAAGTTGGAATAATTTTTATAGTTTTCAGTGAATCTTTATACATAAAATATGTGAAAATAGCAAAATGGGAGTTACAGGAAGGTCATCTTGAAAAGAAATCATAATGAGACTTTCACTTTCCTTGCAAGTTGACATCACTGCCGTAATGAAGTTTGATTTCAAGTTACTCTATCTTGCCCTTGGATGACCCATTCAGCAGAAAGTTGAGAAAAAAATCACAGTATTGCAATGGAAAAAAAAAAATACGTTTCTTTTCCTTTCCAGTAAAAAGGTCATTATAGTATTTATTCTACTATTAAAAGTAAATTAAACCACTCTGAATTATTAAAGCAATATGAGTTTGAAACATAAAAGTATAAAAATGGGGCTTAGGATAGCATAAAGCTCTCACCTTAAAAGTACAACCCTAGTTCTTTCTATATTTCCCTCCTTTATGCTCACAATTGCTTATCTTAAGAGAATAAAGTCATTGGGCTTAATATACATAAAAGAGTTGTTTGCCACACTCTCAAATGGGTATGAATTTTCAATATGGCTACTCATCCAGCTCTTGTGACTTTAAAAAATTTCTTTATTTGGCATTGTAATGGAAAGGCACTCAGCTGGGCTCTCATTGTGGACTTACAAAGCAAACAAATCAGGAACTCTTTCCTAAATACGTTTAGAAGTAACCATAATTAAAGTCTTCCTATGGTAGCTGTCTTTAGGGCTATACTTTAATTATCGTTATCCTGAGAAGGCAGCCATTAATTCCCACTGTAGGGTTCTAGGAAGGCTTAAGAGTAGAGCCGCTATTGCAGCTGACTTACAGAAGATGGGTTGAAATAGATGGTGGACAAACTAAAGAGTAATCTAAAAGAAATCTTATGCGCAAACATTAAGAGGTATGAAAAATCCATAGAATATTTAAATTATACTCAGTTTAAGTATTTACTTGCTTGATCCTGTGCATGAGGAATGATTAGAATTCTGAAATTTATAATTCAGGGTGCATTTCAGATTGACATTCAACTGGTAAACACTGATACAGCATTCTGGGTGTTAAAATATTGAAATGCTGTGATTCCTCTTGATAAATAATCACAGCCCTGTCCCTTCACGTGAAGTATGCTCCTCTGCTCTGTCCATCCCGGAACCTTCCTTGGGATTTACCAGACCTCTCCAGGATCTAATAATGAAAGCAAAAACCTGCTTGAGCACAGCAGAGATTTCAAAGAGCCTGGTTCAGACCAAAGCTGTCTAGTATCAATTTTTGTCAGACAGTGAATTTACCATAGTGGTTATTATGCATTTTGAGTTTAACTCCTGGGTAGATAGATTAGAATGAGGTATATAGCTGGAAAACAAGATCAAAAACATAATGTGATGGGATTTGACTATAATGCTCAGGATTTGTGGGGAATTTGATATTTTTGTTTCTTTTCTTTATGAGAAGAAGGTGACATGATCAAATACTGTAATTATTTTAAAAAAACTATATAATGGTAAGATAGTGTATGGATTTAATATTTGGCATAAGTGTCCAAATTGGCTAGGAGAAAGTTATAATTATATTAGAGTGTGTGAAATCACATAGATCTCATCCAATGTAATTTTTGAAATCTATTCTTGTTCTTTTTATATGTAATCTGTATTGTTCCTAATTTTATTAAATAGAATTTCTTTTCACATTACTCATAAACTTATGTGAAACAAGTGAGATCAAGTCTCCTTTATGGGAAGACAGCTGGGGAGTGTTGGTTTAAGTGCAACAAATTGCATCACCACGTCTGTGTTTATTTGTACTCTCTACAGTTATAGAAGGACCAAGACAGAAAAGATGAGAGCAAGAAGAGTGTTCCATATTGAATTCCTCCTGTCTATTCCTTTACTACGAGGTCATGTCCAGTATTCAGGACATTTTACTAGCTTAAATTCCAAGTGTAACTGGTCCTTTGAAAAGATTCCTACCATTTCCAAGATTTAGTGCTTCCTGAAGAAATACTTTTCACAGTTCACAAACTACTGTAGCCTAAGTTAAGACAGCATTAATTTCATTTGATGGCTTCACTTCATATTACTCTACCCTCTATTGCCCACAATTAAGCTATATTGCTTGAAATTATAATTCACTTTGTGCTTATGCTTTTGCAGATGCAGTTCTTACTCCCTCCTTTCAACAGTCCATCTGGGAATTATCTGCCTATCTTCGGCAGCTACCTGCAACTATTAGAGCAGTGATTAGCTTTGCTTTAAGTTGGTGGATTGACAAGCCTTTGGGGAATAACTCCTGCCTAATATGTTTCATACTTATTATATCTTCCAGGTTAGGCTGATTAATTTAAGGAGCTTATTTTGCCATCTGTGAGATGAACAAATCTCAAAGTGGTGTTATGTTGACATTTTGAAAGCAATATGCATGTTGAAAGGGAGCACTGCCAGGGAAATTTTGGCTAGCTAGCAGGATTCCCAGATCCTTCACAGAATACTATTATGTCAGTGGATTTAACTAGGTTTGTGGTCTGAAACTCTACCTTACAGGTTTAGGAACAGGATTTTATCAGTACACAGATGCCAAACACTAAGCAGAATGTTTCTTAGTGAGCAAGGCATTAGCCTCTTGAATGATAGTTTTGAGATGTATTTTGATCAGGCTAGTGGTTTTTAAGCTGTATTCCATGAAACTCTAGAAATCATTATCCCGTATGGCAGTTTCTAGCCATATGTGGATATTGAATAATTGAAATGTGGCTAGTAAAATTAAGGAACAGAATTTTAAGTTAGAATTTTATTATTACTTAATTGAAATTGAGGTTAAAAATAATTTGGAAGACTTATGATCATGTTTAGAAGAACATGAGTATGTGAATATACTTCTGCAACTCTAATTTTTCTGAAATCTTTATACAGATCTCATATTTCCACTGAAAATTAAGCATCTGAATTGAGATGTATGTTAAGGAAAAATTGCACACTGAATTTGAAGAACTAAATGAAGAAAAAGAATGTAAAATATCTCATAAATAATTTTTGCCTGGAAAAGCTTTTATCTCTTCTTCATATCTGAAGGATAACTGCAGGATAGAAAATTCTTGGCTGGCAGGTTTTATTTTACTAATATTTTGAATATGTCATTCTTCTCTTTCCTGGCCTGTGGAGTTTCTGCTGAGAAATCTACTGATAGTAACGATGGTACCTTTGTAGATTATTGCCTCCCCCCAACCCCCCAGCACCCGGCTGCCTTTAAAATTCTTTCTTTTTCATTGCTTTTGATGGTTTTAAAATAATGTCTTGGAAAAGATCTTTTTTCGTGTTGAGATTAGGTATTTGGTTAGCTTTGTGGATTCTTGTATATCCAGTTCCTTCCTCAAGTTTGGGAAGTTCTCAGCTGTTCTTATGCCCTCTCTGCTACTTTCCTCTTCTCCTCTCTTTCTGGTATACCCATTATTTATATGTTGGCTTTCTTAAGGAGTCAGATAGTTCTCATAAGGTTTCTTTACTTTTTATTTTTTTTAAAAGATTTTTTATTTATTTATTCGACAGAGACAGCCAGCGAGAGAGGGAACACAAGCAGGGGGAGTGGGAGAGGAAGAAGCAGGCTCATAGCGGAGGAGCCTGATGTGGGGCTCGATCCCACAACACCGGGATCACGCCGAGCCGAAGGCAGACGCTTAACCGCTGTGCCACCCAGGCGCCCCTCTTTACTTTTTAAAATCTTAGTTCTCGCTCCTCTTCCTCCTGAGTCATTTCCATATTCCTATCCTTGAGCTTGCTAATTTTGCCTTCCATATGATCCACTCTATTTCCAGTGCATACTGATGCATTCTTTATCTCATTTATTGAGTTCTTCAGACCAGAATATCTGTTTGGTTATCTTTCAGAATTACAATCTCTTTGGGAAATTACTCCTTCTGTTTGTTAATTTTATTCCTGAGATCATTATATTGCCTTTCTGAGTTTTCTTGTAGCTTGTTGAATTTCTTCATAACAGCTATTTTGAATTCTTCATCAGCTGGATTGTAATATTCCATGTCTTTGGGTTCAGCTGCGGGAAAATTGCCTATTTCTTTTTGTGATACAGTATTACTGTGATTTTTCATGGTGCTTGATGAAAAGTGCCTCTCCTGCCATATTTGAAGTAGCCAACACCTTTCTTATTTAGGCAAGGTTTTGTTTTCTTTGATTCTTAAATTCAACAGGTTGGTAGTTAGGAGCCTTCCTTTTGATTTCCAGAAGGTGGCACCATAGCACAGTTTTTGTTTTCTCTTAACCAGTGCTGATTCCCTGCTAAAGAGGGGAGTGACTGAAGAATGAATGAAGGAAGGACGGTAGGAAGGCAGGCAGGCAGTGTTTGGGGGGCGCGGGGGCGGGGGGGAGGATGTACTTAGTGCTTGGGGTTTTGGGTGTGCCCACAGACCAGTAGGGGGATCGTCCAAATGGGGGGAATCCTAGAGGTCCATGAGGAGTCCTCTTGCCTCTTAGGGCAGGTGGCATGAGACATTTTTCTTTAATTCTTTTTGCCTAGTTCCATTTCTTTTCAGTCTCCCTGGTCACACCTCTCTCCTGAGAGAAAGCACCTGGTCTCTCCAGCTTCAGCACGTGCCAGTTGAGAAGACCCTCCACTCACTGCTTTCACCCTCCACCTTCTCTGCCAGAAGTCTTGCTGGCCCACTGTCAGACCTCCCACTACTTTTTCTGCTACTGCTGCCTCTTCTGCTGTTAGCTCTGCTGGCACTCCCCTTGTTTCACAGCCTCCTCTGTGGTCCAGTCCACTCACTTTTGGGTGCACAGATGAGTGGATCTCTCAGGTGTCCTGGTGTGCTGCACAGAGGTACTTTTTGTCTGGTGTAGCTGTCTGATTCTTGTATTTCCCAAGGGAGAGAAAATAAAGGAAGGACTCACAGTGCCATGATGCTGATGTTGCTCCCTCATTCATAATTATTATGCTGATTACTTACTGATATTTTATATATATTAGGTAAAATATTATCATAAAATTAATTTCACCTATGACTTCTTACTATTTAAAAAGGTGGCTCTTAGGAAATTAAAAATTATACACATGCAGCTCTCATGTTTTTACTGGACAGAGCTCTTTTAGAACCTGGGGGTGTGTAGAGATGCGGGTTGGCTGTGTTATCCTTTCCATGCCAAACTTCCCTGAAATAAGTTCTGTTCTTCTCTTATACTTTTGTTTTATATGTTGGGCTTCCATGTAAGATTTAAACTCAAGAAAGCACTCTGTTGCTGAAAATAATTTTTAAAGTCTCATTTTAAATCAGAAGGAGATTTAATGCAGTAATATGGTGCTCTTTGTTTATAATTTTCTGCAATTTGAATATGACATGCAGAGGTGTAGATTTTTTGGTAGTTATCTTGCTTAGAATTATTTGAGCTTCCTGGTTGTATAGTTTGATGTCCATCATTAATTTTAGAAAAATTTTGGCCATTTTTACTTCAATTATTTATTCTCTGTTATGTCTTCCTTCTCCTTCTGGTATTCCAACTATGTGTATGTTACACCTTTTATGGTTTTCTCATAGTTCTTGCATGTTCTGTTCCATGTTTATTATTGTTTTTCTGTTTCAGTTTCATCTGTGGAGTTCCTTTTGGCCTATCTTCAAGATCACAGATTCTTTCTTCTGCCTTGTGCAGTCCACTGATGAGCTCATCAAATGTACTCATTTTTGCCCTAGTGTTACTGATTTCTAGCATGTCCTTTTGATTCTTTGTTTTCGTCTTTCTACTTATAGTACTTATCCATTAGTACTTGTTCTCAACTTTTTCCCCTAGAGACCTTAATACATTAGTCATAATTATTTGATGTTCCCTGTATTATAATCCCAAAAATCTGTCCCATCTGAGTCTCATTCTGTGACTTGACTTTGTCTCTTCAGACTGTTTTTTTCTTGATTTGGGGCATGTTTTATGATTTTTTTTTTTTTTTGAAGTTAGACACATGTTGAGTAAAGGAAACTGAGCTAAATAGGCCCTTTTTGTGAGAATGCAGGTTAACCTGGTGAGGAGTTGCTTGTATTTAGTGTTTGATGTAGTTATGGGTTCTAGAGCCTTCAGAATCTTCTAATGTCCTTGTTTTGGTCTCTCCTGATATCTTTGTGCTTCCCTAAAAACTATCGCTTAGTCTGCATTTTGCCTCTTTTTTGCTGTAATCCATTGTTATTATACTGGATTTCTGTTGTGGCTGTGGAGAGGTACAGAAGAGAGAAAGCATTCTGTACATGTGTGATTGTATGAGTGCTTAAATGAGTCTGTGTCTCTGACCTTCATGAAAGTTTCTTAGCTTTCCCACACCCACCCTTCCTGTAGTTGATACAGGAAGACTGGAAGGTGCTGAGGTCTGAGAAATGCCCTTACCACGTGTAGAATAAAGTCTGATAAAGTCTTTCCCACTAGAGAGTAGGTTTTTACTATAGGAAAAGGTTTGGTCATATTTCACGATGGTTACTCTTCCTCTCCTGCTGCCTGATCCACAAGGGGATCTTTTTGGCTCTTTACTGAAGAGAATATGCTGGGATTCCTAGAGATAAAATCAATGTAGGTGTTAGGGTTCCCCTACGACTATGGCTTCCAGGTTCTCACTCCTATGCTAGTCTGTAGCGAGTCTCTAGCAATTTGTCAAAATTACTATTTAAGTGTTCCAACTCCATCCAGTTTATTTTTCCAGAGGTTTCTGCTCCAAGTAAGCAGATCTCAGCTCTTACTGTCTGGATTCTTCTGTCTTTCCAGATTTTGAATTGGCTGTTTGCCCTGTGACTTTAGTTCTCATTTGGCTTTCTCCTCATATAATGGAAGTTAAAGGCTAATATTCATACATTTAATTTTTGAATGAATCACCAACTTGGTGAACTTGGTGCTGTTGGAGTTACAAATAAGAGTAAAGCAAACAAAATTTAATTCCCAGGGAAATTTATCATGTGTATAAAGACAAATCTCACTGTCTTGAAATAATTAAAAAAAAAAAAAAGATTACTTACTGATGAAATTTGGTGAGTGGAGAATGGCTTTTAAAGCCACATCAATGTAAGAAATGATGTACTTTGGAGTTTATGTAAGTATGCAGAGCATGAGACCAGGAAAAAAAGTGAAAAGACATTAAAATAATTGTCTTATTTTATAAATTAAAGACATTGGCAAGAAATACGTTTTAAATAGTTATCGGTGTAGCTGAGGATAGCTTTTAAGTTTTCAGAATGTTTATTATTTTTTTTTTTTTTAAAGATTTTATTTATTTATTTGACAGAGACAGCCAGCGAGAGAGGGAACACAAGCAGGGGGAGTGGGAGAGGAAGAAGCAGGCTCCTAGAGGAGGAGTCTGATGTGGGGCTCGATCCCATAACGCCGGGGTCACGCCCTGAGCCGAAGGCAGACGCTTAACCGCTGTGCCACCCAGGCGCCCCAAGAATGTTTATTATTTTAAACACATGATTTAGAGTTAAAGAAATTAAATTGTGGTTGATACACCACCTGCACATATGCTAGCATTTTCAGATGATATATCTCAGCTAAAGTAAGACAATTTAGGGATATTGTTCAGTACTAAATATCTAAAGATGATTATGGTGTTACACGGAAGTGGAGATTACAGTCTCAGAATTCACCAAGCTGATTAACATCATTCTGAAGTGTGTGGTAGTGAACACGTTTTCTTATATGTGCACTTCCAAACTATAGCCATCAGCAAATAGTAGTTCCTAAATGATATTTCTAATATTTTTCCCCTCTGGCAATAACTCAGTGTATAATTGTTAATATTTTTTTTCCTTTGGAAATTTGCAAAATTTTCAAGGAGCGCTTAAATACCAGGAGTTCTGTTTTGTTTTTTGTTTTTTTTTGAATAAAAAATAAGTTCAAGATATTTATTTTATGCTATTGTAGTAAAATAATAAAATATATAACATTTAACATCTCAGTACTAATTATCTTTCATATCTTTTTAAATTTAGATTTGTGGGCTGGAATAAAAATCCTGTAGTCCCTGGGTCAGGCACTTATATGAATTAGAGATTTAATGTGTGGATTTTGTTATGTCCTGGTATGAGAATATAACTTATCACACCTTACCTCTTACTACTCACCAATATGCAACTTCTGCTCATTTATACCTCTTCTTTTTATAGTCCCTTCCTGGAAAGGCGGCATTAAATAGTCATTAAAAATAGATTCTGAAGCCCGGGTATATATCTGAATTATAAGTCTTATTAGTTATCGACTGTGGTAAGGCCATTTAATATATCTTTGTGTAATTTTCTCTTAGTACAATGGGGAATACTACCTATTTCATGGGGTTTTGAAAGAATTAAAGTAATAAATTCACCCTTTCACTAAATATTTGTAAACTACTCACTATGCACTAAATCCTGTTTTCGATCCTAAGAATACACCAATGAAGTAAAAATAGACAAAATCCCTGCTTTTATAACACTGAAATTCTAGTAAGAAGAAATAAGTAATAGATAAATATATAGCATTACAGGCAGTAATAAATCTTTTAAAGAAGAATAAAGCAAGATAAAGGCATTGAGAGTAAGGAGAACCACTATTTTAGATTCAGTTACTGTAAAAGACCTCTCTCAAGAGGTGGTCTTTGAGTAGAGGCCCAGATAATGTGAAACCAGTCAAGTGGTTATCCTATGGAGAAGAGGGTTTTGTTTTTTGGTCTTTTGTTTTGTTTTGTTCTGTTCTTAAGAGATACCAACAAGTAAGTTCAAGGGCCCTAAGACAAGCATGTCCTTGACATGTTTAAAGAAAAGCAAGCAGGCAAATGTGCCTGGTCAGCTGACGACAGGATGAGAGAGCTAATTGTGGGGAAGTGCCAGGCCTCGTGAAGCCATGGTAAGGATTTTGACTTGTATTTCCCTGATGATGAGTGATCTTGAGCATCTTTTCATGTGTCTGTTAGCCATCTGGGTGTCTTCTTTAGAAAAGTATCTGTTCACGTCTTCCACCCAATTCTTACCTGGATTATTTGTTTTTTGGGTGTTGAGTTTGAAAAGTTCTTTATATATTTTGGATACTAATCCTTTATCAGATATGTCATTTGCAAATATCTTCTCCCATTCCATAAGCTGCCTTTGAGTTTTGTTGATTGTTTCCTTCACTGTGCAGCTTTTCATCTTCATGAAGTCCCAATAGTTCTATTTTACTTTTATTTCCCTTGCCTCCAGCATGTGTCTAGTGAGATGTTTCTATAGCCGAGGTCAAAGAGGTGACTGCCTGTGTTCTCCTGTAGGATTTTGATGGTCTTTCATCCATTTTGAATTTAGTTTTGTGTATAGTGTAAAGAGGTGGTTCAGTTTCATTCTTCTGCATGTTGCTGTTCAGTTTTCTCAACACCACTTGTTGAAGAGACTGTCTTTTTTCCACTGGATAGTCTTTCCTGCTTTGTTGAAGATTAGTTGACCATATAGTTGTGGGTCCATTTCTGGGTTCTCTATTCTGTTCCATTGATCTATGTGTCTGTTTTTGTGCCAGTACTACCCTGTTTTGATGATTACAGCTTTGTAATACACCTTGAAATCTGGAATCATGATAAGGCTCTGAGTTCTATTGGAAAATGGTTATCTTCTTTCTGAGGACATGTTTGTGAAATGTTTCTGATATATGTTCCTATACATTGGTTACTTATTGCCTCTTTCACTATAGATGTTTTTTTGTTGGAATTCACATGTCATTAAAAATCTTCACATTTGCCCACTCTTATACTTCTATCCATGCTGTCTGTTTCCCAAAACGTCCTGTCCACCATCTTCTAACCTTTCTTTTTTCAGGCCCCTTGCCAAGTAATCAATCAATTTACTACTATTAGGGTCACTCCTGTAACCAGCTGTCTCAGAACCAGAGAATATGCTTTGAGTGCAGGTACCTTCTTGGTCAGGAACAGGATGGGGAGAACAAGATAGAGTAAAACACGGAAGGAGAGAAAGCTCTTCAAGAGTTCATCATTGAGCAGGTCACCACTGAGAGCAATTGCACTTCAATTGCACAGGGTGCCCTCTGATGAACCATGTAAAATATCCCTCAGCATTATCTGCTTGGGACACAAATGTACTTTTTGTACTGGCTCCATTCACTTTCCGATTTGTCAAGGATTTCCCAGGGAGAATGAACACCTCATACCTCCATGTTTGTTTTGCTCATGGGCTGGAGTGGTTACTCGGGCCATTCCATCCTGTATGGTGGTGGCAGAAATGTCCAGGACAGAAAACAAGAAATGTATTCATATTAGCTGAGGCTGGGTGGTGTTAGGCTACATTTGTGCACAGCTGGATACCACAGCAATGGCTAGAGCAAAAAGATGAGCTTAAAGGATGTGAGAAGGGGCTAGAAAGATATTCTACACATAGCAGGTATACTTTCAACAATAAACATATGATTATTCTATTAAAATGGTTCATTTACCAATATTTATGGGTCATAAGATAGATCTTACATTTTGTCCTGAGTATGGATCATTTTCAGTTAACCTCTATCAAGCTTTTCTTAGCTTGTAAAATTAAAGTTGTGTTTCTCTTATCAGTGTTTCAGTGAGGCAGCTGTCCCCTAAGGTTTATTTTCTAGTGTTTTACTGACTATCTAAATGGCTTGTGAAGGAGTAGATTAAGGGTTTAAAAGTATAATTATCATAGTTGACTTAGTGTTCTGTGTGTCATCCAACTTTCCTTTTGCAGGGATGGTCTGTGTCAGCACTTTAAAATTATCAGGGCTTCGTTTACTTTTAAGGGATAAAATTGGCTTCATAGTTTGGTGATTTTATTTTTTTTAAAGATTTATTTATGTATTTTAGAGGGGGTAAGGGGCGGAGGGAGAGGGAGAAAGAGTCACAAGCAGACTCAGTGCTGAGTGGGGCCCAGTGCGGGGCTTGATCTCACAACCCTGAGATCATGACCTACGCTGAAACCAAGAGTCAGACACTTAACCGACTGCACCACCAGGGTGATTCTAGAGTTTGGTGATTTTAGAGGAAATGAGAAAAGATCCATGACTTTAATCTCTATGCTGTATCCCTCTTCCCAAATGAGCTTTTCCTACCTTTCTAGGGTCTAAATTCCATAACTGAGATTCCTTTCTGTGGCCTAGGTAGTTACCCTCTTTTAAAATGCAAATAACGTATTCTTTATAACTCAATGTATTTGTGTTAGATTCTCACCTGAAATCAGGTTTTGATATTGACAGTTAAGAATGAGGAGGTGAATGGAAAGATACTAGTATCATCAGGTATTAGTTGGACTTTGATGATGGAAAAGTGTCTGCCTACTTCTCAGTGTTTCCTAGAGTTCTCTTTGAAAGAAGAGATTATTATTCAAGTTGAAGAAAAGTTAGAACAAAAGGTGCTTAAGAGGGTAGAGGGAAATGTGAAAAAGCTTCTGCCACAATTTAGGAATGAACCTGGAAAAAGAGAAGGGTAGGGAGAGAGATCCAATTTTTGCTTTGTCGATTTATTCTGTCAGAAGAATTGAGTGTTTTCTTGAGCAGTGGATTTAAATAGAGGACAAGTTTGGAACACAAAGGAGCAACAACGCTATGCATTTTCCAGCTTGAGGCTGAGTAACACAGGTTCCTTTTTAGATTGGAAATATCTTCCTGAACTAAATCAAATACACTATAAAGAAAGCAAGTCTACTGTTCATGATTTTAAAAGAGCTTCATGGATGGTTTTAATACCAGTGGGTCCTGGCTTTGAAGACCTGCTAAACTGATATTTTGAATGAAGTTGCTAAGGCTTAAAATGAACATTTCTCCAGTGACAACTGTGATATATAACTCTTCTTATAAACTTTAGTACTGGTTTTGGAGACAGAACCATTTGAAACCACAGCTTAGCAACTTACTAACTTGGATATTTGACACAGCTCCCCTGAACCTTAATTTCTTTATCTGTAAAATGGAATAAGAAGAACTTGCTTTAAAGTTAAGTGAATAAGTATAATGAATTTTAGCCATTTTTATTATAGTTTTATTATCTCAAATTTCATTACAAAAAAAAAGGCATTTTATAAAACACTAACATATATTGTCGTGTAAAATGTAAAATTTATAGCTCAACAACAGGTCATTATAGTGTACTTAAGTGTTGAGTACTTCAATCTAATACAGTGCTAATATCAGATAAATCGGAGGATCCTAAACATATCTTGCCAAGTTTATCTAAAATATTCTCTGAAGACCAGGGCACAATCTGAAAGTGAAGATTAATATTTCAGATAATATCCCTAGAGCTCACAGTTTTATTTTGTTTTGTATATTGTTACAATCTGGCTATACAATTCATTCATTTTCATAGTATTTCTGTGTAGTAGAAAGGCAGTTACTGGCTTAGAGGTAATATGGATGAAAGGTATTTCAGGGCTCACTCACCTGGGTTATCTTAATAGTCTTACTCTGACCAGCTTACACTTCGCTTTAGTCCTTTATAGACTTTTCCATGCATGCTGCTTTCTTTGGGCTCATAAAGAGTAATTATAATCTTGTCTTTTCTATAAAAGTTTTCTGTAATTCTACCTGTTTCCTAGGCTTCATGTTCTCTGTTTTCCTTGGCACTGTTGTCTGGCAAAGCAGAATTATTCACTTTTTCCCTGCGTTCTCCACAACTTCCTGATTTTATATGTAGGCACTCATTGTTTTTAACATCTAAAGAATGTTTTTCTGTTCCTATTTCTACATCCATCTTTAACATAAGCTCATATGACATTTGTTTTTGTTTTTTATTTTGTTCACTTAGCCACTGTATAGTACAGCATTAGTTTTTGATATGGTGTTCAATGATTCATTAGTCACCTGTAACATCCTGTGCTCATAATAACACATGCCCTCCTTAATACCCATCACCCGGTTACCCCATCCCCTCACTCCCCTCCCCTCTGAAACCTTCAGATTGTTTCCCAGAGTCCATAGTTTCTTGTGGTTCCTCTCCCTCTCTGATTTCTCCCCCTTCAATTTTCCCTCCCTTCCCCTATGGTTCTCCATGCTATTACTTATGTTCCACATATGAGTGAAACCGTATGATGATTGTCTTTCTCTGCTTGACTTATTTCCCTTAACATAAACCCCTCCAGTTCCATCCATGTTGATGCAAATGGTGAGTATTCATCCTTTCTGATGGCTGAGTAATATTCCATTGTACATATGAACCACATCTTTATCCATTCATCTGTCAAAGGGCATCTTGGCTCATTGACATTTGTAAGGAGAATTGGCTTTCCCTTCTCCACTGTTCTCACCTTACCAGAGCAAGGCTGTCTGTAAAGGAGAGGCTTTTGAAGTTAATCTTTACATTAAATGGGTCTAATGGCTTTAGAAAAAGGGGTGGTTAATTTGTTAACTAATTAAATAAATTTTTAAAATAAGGATGCAAACTATATTATCCATGGAAATTAATATTTGTACTTTGGGAATGTGCATATGCTTAACTGAACAGAAAGTTTAAAGGAACTGGAATATGACCTCCTCACATCGGTGGGGGGGGGGATAAAAAAGATTCTACTAACCAGATGATTCATACTCAGTTCTGCCATATCTTGATTTACAACCAGGGATCTAGGATTGGATAAAAGATGATATTTGCATTGATTAAATAGTCTTAGTTCATCAGAATTTAGATTTTTAAAATAAATGGAAGGCATTTAATAACATTTGTTTAGTAAGTGCTGAAGCTAGACCACAGGTTATAAAAAGAGGATGATAATGAACAAAATATCGATCCATTCATCAATCCAACTATCCATCTGCTATTTAGACATCTAGCCATCCATCTACCATACAAATTGTTTTCACCCAAAAAACAACACATATTATAAGTCTACCCATAATGAAGCAAAGGAAAATAAATTCACAGTATAGGTGTTGCTATTCTTTAAACTTAAGAGTTTTTCTTATGCTTCATAGCTTTTGTACATCTTTTCCTGCCCAACTTCTCTGTTTTATTTGGCTAATTCTTATTTTAGGAAGGAAAAAGGTGGTTATGACTATAAAAAAATAGCACATGGTATCCTTGTGATGGAACTTTTCTGTGTCTTAAATGCTGTGATGATCAGATCAACCTACAAATACGATAAAATTGCATAGGACTAAATACACTCATACCCACAAGTGAATGTAAAACTTGTGATATCTGAGTGGGTTTTATCAACGTCAGTTTTCTAGTTGTGTATTGTACTATAGTTATGCAAGATGTTACCCCAGAGGAAACTGAGTGAAGGGTAACAGGATCTCTCAGTATCATTTCTTACAACTACAGTTATTTACAATCTACAGTTATTTAAAAATTTTTAAAAAGCTTTAAAAAATAACTTTCCCAGCTGTCCATAAATATCTGTATTATTTGTGTGACATTAGCAGCGTCTATTAAAGAGATTGAGGTTTTTCACAGATAAATGAATAAGTTATGGTCAATGATAATGGATTATTAGTTAAGTTCATTAATTGGTTCCTACAACTTACTGGATCCAGTGGCCAATTATCTATTCAAACACTTGGCATCAGAACAAAGATGATCCCCCATTTGAAATATATTTTAAATATAGGATTCCATGGAAAACAGTAAAATAAATTCTTCTGATTTGGCTCCAATATGACTGGCTATTACTTCTTATTCTTCTTTCCTTCATCCCCAATCTCTCTTGATGTGTACATATTGAATAGTCCAAAATGTCATTCTTTTTCTCTTTTTTCTTCTTCATTTACATTTTCGAGAACTGTGAAGGTTCTGAAATTTTACCTTAGTTTTATAGATGCTAGCAGAAGACCCAAGAATCCTAAGTCAGAGACAATGGACTTTACTGCTCATGGCACAACAGGTAGCACATTGGCTTCATGTTTCCATTATTTTCATTTCTTTTTCTCCCTCCATGTGCACATAAATGATAGAGAGTGATCCAGTTGGGTGCTATGGCACAGATCCATCACATGTTCAGGAAACCCCTGAACTGATCTTTTAAGGGCTACTAGCAAACATGCCCAGCATTTTTGCTGGATAGAGCCATTCTTTCTGGTACCCTGGTCAGGAAGCAAATTTCATCTCTGCTCCAGGTAGATCTCTATCTATCCATCTCTATCTTCCAAGGCAGTCTATTACGTAAACATCCTTAAGAAAGATAGTCACAAATAGAAACTGCAGAAATGTTTTGGAGAATTGTTTCCCAACACTTTCTCTGGTGACCTTATCTATTTCCATGGTTTTTTAATATCATCATCATATGAATGATTATTTATAACCCTAACCCTAACCTCTCTCCTAAATATAGACTAACTTCAAATAGGCCGGATAGGTCTTTAAAGCACTGTAAACTTGATAATATCAAAACAGAAATCTTGGGTTTTCTCTCTGATCCAAAACTTGTTCCTTCTAAATTAATTTCATCTATAGCCACCTGTTTTCTCAGGTCCAAACCGTTAAGTTATCCTGAGGTCTTGCTTGCTTCAATTCTCATATTCACAACACTAATCTTATTGACCCTGACCCTAGAACATATTTGGAGTCCAAATCTACATTGCAGAGATGATTACTACCATTACTACTATTATTACTTTATTTGTAGCTAGAAGTGGCCATATAATATGTAAATAGAAGTATTATGTGGCAACTCCAGAAAAGCTATTTAAAGAAGCTGACCCAACAAGAAATTAGGGGGTTTTGTTTGTTTGTTTGTTTTGTTTTTCTTTTGTTCTCCTTCCCCTTTCTTGGAATACATAGTAGGATGCCTGAAGTTCTAGAAATCTTAAGCCACTTGCCATGCTAAAGGTCTAAGGAAGCTCAAAACCTGATAACTCTGTGTATCAGCCTGGGAAAAGATAGAAAACTATAGACAGCCTCTCTGGAGTTGTCTTCATTCTTATAAGCACAAGGAATTGACCAATTTCAAATTGTTTACTCTTAGATTGTAAGAAAATGGCCAGTGAGGATAGAGCTTAGGAGGATGGATGATGGGATCATGTGGAATATAGACTTCAGAGCATCTAAGAAACTGCTGCACTTCCTGGCCTGACACCAAAGACTTCCCTTTATTTCATTCACTAGTTCTTCATCAGAAGGACGCATATGCTTAATTTCTTCTTCCCTGTTGAGTCCCTTGTCTCTAAACCTAAGAGGATGAGAAAGGGACAGTAAGGCCTAGTCCATATTCCAACACCAGAAATAAGTCTTTTTAAGAGCCAAGTACTTATTTTAATGGACCCAGCAAATGAAGATGATGAAGGAAAATTTTACTGAGTGCTGAACACGGTGAGTTTACTTTAGGGACTGGATACTGGCTTGAGGGTATTACACAACTACGCAGTTCAAATGCTACTTCCCCTGGGAAGCTTTTCCAGATAAAAGACTGGGCCTCAATTAAATGCACCTTCCTTGTGTTCTAATTAGAGCCAAGTACATGCTACTATTACAGCATTTATCTCCCTGCGTTGTAATTAGGGTTTTAAATTGTGTCTCTTTGAGTACACTGGGAGTCTCTTAAGGCAGTGTGTGCATATTATGTTTCCAGAACTTGAGAGCTAGGACGAGGCTGGATGTTATATGCTCAATAAATATTGACTGGCTGACGAATGAATGAATCAGTGAATGAATGATATAGGAAAAAAGGAAAGGGTGAATTACTTTTCATTTTATAAGGACAGATAGAATAGCACAGTGTACTTGCAAATTGCTTAAGGCTGTACGATGATCGACCACAGAAGCAAGACCTTGGTTATTATTGACTATTAAATCAGAAAGCCTATGCATTTTATGAAGCTCTGAAAAAGCTCTAGAAATGGAGTCATATAATTTAGTCTCAGAATCCCACCTTTCTATGTAAAATTGGCATCATTTTATCTAATTAGAGAATTGTTATTGAAATAAATAAAATTATAAAATTTTCAACATATTCTCTGATTTAAAGGATGTGCGTAATAAACATATTTTATTTTTATTTTTAATTTTTTAAACATTTATATTTTAAAAATTACATTTACTTATTTTAAATACTCACTGCTTCTGGGTTACATAGAATCAAACATTTGATGTGAGTTATTCCTGATCCATAGGCTTATGTATAGATGCATTCTCATATCTGTTCTTAGTTGTCAAGGGAGAGTAACAAATGTGATGAATGAGTTTTATAAAAATTTGTTTTAGACAGTAGATGCTTTCTTCTTTTTCAAAAATTATGTCAAAGTTAAAAACTATTTAAACCATCTATTTCATTTGACTTTCTTCTTTCTGTTAAGTGGTGCTATCATATTCAAAAGTCAGGTGCATCAAGTCTCATGTTAGTATTACATTTTGTTTTGGGGAGTAAGTATAGTTCAATTATTTGCTCGCACTTAGTGGAAGTTAATTTTTAAAACCCTAAGTTAATTTTAGCAATAGAAATGGTAAGAACAAGAAAGAAAGCTATGTTTCCATATGCATTTTCAAAATTCTTTCAGGTAAGCTTATGTTCTTAATGTCTTGTGGACCATGGGTGGTTGGGTAGATAGGTGGGAAGAAAAAATGCAGAAAAAAAGCTGGAAGTGGAAATGCTACTTTATTGATAGCCAGCAGGTTTCTTCTTATTACAAACTTCAGCTTTTCCAAAAATCTAAGCCAATTGAAGTGCCTTCAAAAATGTTATTTCTGGTGGGTTTGCTTTATTCAGTAAGAATTAACAACTGAGAGCATTTCTCCTAACCTAAGCTATGGAATGATCTGTTACTTTTTGTTGATACTGTATTTTTAGTTAATGTTGGAAATAAGCATCATCTTATACTTCATGGGATATAATAGGAAATGTATATGCTGGATGTGAAAGGATAAAATGCCGTTAAGTTCATTCAACAAAATGTATCGAACATGTATTATGTGTATCACTTTATGATTCAGAAGTCTGTGGGGATATAAAGCTGTGAAATCATAATCCTCAGCTTCAAGAGCTTACATTAAATTAGAGGAGACAAGGAACTGTGGAGAAATAACAAGAAAAAGCTACTGATAAAATGTAGAAACAGATTATTTTGTCTGGGAAATCTGTTGATAGAGAAATACATAAATAGATATCAAATATTAAAATGCACCTTAATAAATATTGCTCAGTTTGCATGTTGGTATAGGATTTTACTGCTCCAAAATATTTTCCATATGTTATTTAACATAACAACCACGCCTGCTTGATTGGTATGGTTTGTTTCACTTTTGCTGATAAGGAAAAGGAAGCTTGCTGAAGTAATGTTCACAAATTAAGAAAAACATACATGTTTCTTCATTCCAAATCTAGTATAACAGAACCATTTTCAACTGTAAATCATTGTTTCAATGATGCATGTTTAATTACATATATAGTCGTATGAAAGGCAATACAGCAATGAAGTTAATAGCTTGGGTACTAGAATCAGATACAGCTGATACTTAGTTTGGCATTGACACTTACCAGCTATGTGACTTTAATTAAGTTCCCTTTTTGACTGTTTTCTTTTTTTAATTTGGATAATGGGAATAACAACAGTAATTGCCTTACAAGGTAGCGTTAAGATACTTTCAACTATAAATAACAGAACTGTGGCTTAAATAACAAGCATTCTTTTTTTAAATTAAGACTTTATTTTTTGAGAGCAGTTCGAAGTTCAAAGCAAAATTGAAGGGAAGGTTTAGAGATTTCGCATCTATACCCCCTGCCTCAACACATGCATACCCTCCCCCATTATCATTTTCCCTACCAGCGTAGTACATTTGTTATCACAGATGAACCTGTTCTGACACATCATAATCATGCAAAGTCCATAATTTACATTACAGTTTACTCTTGGTGTTGTACATTCTATGGGCTTGGATAAATAATGACATATATTCATTTTTACGGTATCATGGTATTTTCACTGTCCTATAAACCCTCTGTGCTTCGCTTATTCATCTGTCCCTCTCACTCATCCCCTGACAACCACTGATCCTTTTACTGCCTCCATAGTTTTGCCTTTTCCAGAATGGAATCATACAGTAGGTAGCCTTTTCTTATTGGTTTATTTCATTTAGTACTGAATGTAAGCTTCCTCCATGTATTTTCATGACTTGGAAGTTCCTTTTTTTAAGTGCTAAATAATATTCCACTGTCTGAATGTACCTGTTTATTCATTTACCTACTGAAGGACATCTTGATGGCTTCTAAATTTTTCAATTATGAATAAAGCTGCTAACCGCCCCCCCCCCAGTCCATGTCTTGGTGTAGATATGTTTTCACCACTTTCAGGTAAATACCAAAGAGAATAATTGCTACGTTGTATGGTAAAAGTATATTTAGTTTTATAAGAAACCACCAAACTGTCCTGCAAAGTTACTCTACCATTGTACATTCTCACCAGCAATGATTAAGAGTTCCTTATTCCAACTCCACATTCTCGCCAGCATTTAGTGTTATCAGTGTTCTGGATTTGCACATTCTAACAGGTGTAGTGGTATCTCATTGTTGTAATTTGCATTTCCCTAATGGCATGTGTAGAGCATCTTTTGATTATATTTCTCATTCATATATTTTCTTTGGTGAGTTGTGTCTGTTAAGCTCCTTGGCCCACTTTTTATCTGGTTGTTTGCTTTCTTATTATTGTTTTAAGAGTTCTTTGTATTACATTTTGGGTAATAGTCCTCTATCAGATAAGTCTCTTGCCAATATTTTATCCCAGTCTGTTTCTTGTCTTCTCATTTTCTTGACACTGATTTTTGCAGGGCAGAAATTTTAGTGGTTTAGTTTATCAATTATTTTTTATTTATCATATCTTTAGTACTGTATGTAAAAAGTCATTGCCATATCCAAAGTCATGTAGCTTTCTCTTATGTTATCTTCTAAGAGGCATTTATTATTTTTCATGCAGACAGTCTGAGGTAGGTTGGCCTCACATGTGATTCCGTAACTCAGCATTGTCACCAAATTTCCAGGGTTATTGTGATCAGGATGTTTGTAACATCTTTCCTTCTGGTCTGGTATTTGTGTGATGTTGGTTTCTTTCTGATCTGATGTTTGTATGAAGATATTTATATGTGTAAATATGCCCACACAGAGCCATGTAGAAAGATTGCTCTGCATATGTTCCATTTTCCCTTCCAGATCCCTTTTTGACCCTTCTCTAGTCATTCTGTGACACAGAGGAATAACAGAAATGGACTTCAGCCAACTCTGATTTCTGGTTTGTTTCAGCTAATGATACCAGACAGTTGAAAGTAGAAAGGAGAGTGATGTTGGAATATTCTTTCCCCATAGTGTCTTCCTTGCCAGGTCATTGTGGGTTATTTATCTACCACATTAATAGTCCTCTCAACCCAGCTATCCTGGCAAAGCAACTACTTATCATGCCAATGACTCAGTACTTATATATACTGGACTCTTAATGATCTATAAGTATATTATCTTAGAAGTTATTACATAAATAATTTCCAAAATCTTATACAATTAAGCAGACTCTTCTAACTTCATATAAAATATACATAAATAGACACATGAAAATTCTCTACACCAATAAAAGCAGTAAAAGGCAACCTGTGATGTTGTGATTTATAAGAAATACATATTCGGTCTTTGTCCTCATTCCTGGCACAGAGCTTCTAAAATCCTTGAAATTTCCTAAGTCACGAGAATAATAAAGGTTTTTGTTGTTGTTGCTATAGTTGTTATATTAGCAAGGTGACTTTTGGAAAGACTTCAGGTATGGGGGCTGGTTGCCAGGGGAACCAACCATGTGATTAGAGGATTGGCACATCCAGTCCCAGCCCCATGAGGGGTGAAGAATTAGAAAAGACTGAGTTCCATGACCAATAGCCAATGATTTAATCAAGTATGACTATGTTTGAGGCCTCCACAAATGATGGGGACTGGAGAGCTTCCAGGTTTGCAAACCAGAATACATCTGTGTGCTGGGAGGGTGGCATACTCCATACTCCACAGGGACAGGAGCTTCTGTGTTTTGGATCTTCTGGACTTTGCCCCACATATCTCTTCATCTGGATGCTCTTTCAAATCCTTTAATAAAGGATAAACAAAGTGGTAATCTAGTAAGCAAATGTTGTCCCGAGTTCTGTGAGCCACTCTAGCAAATTAATTGACCCCTAGGAGGTATTAGGAACCTCTGATTTATAATCTGTCGGTCAGAAGTGCAGGTTAATAACTTGGACTTGTGACTCACATCTGATACCCAGTCAAGTCTGCTAAGAATTTGAGAATTTCTTGGTGGCGTTAAAAAAATACATTGGACAATCTAATTATAGAATCAGGAATAATTCATAACTAACCATAAGATAAATTAATATATATTGAAAAAAATCTATTTTAACTCCTGGAATTTGTACTTTACAATATGAAATAAACCCAACCAAAAAGACACAAAATGTGGTTTGTTCCTTTCTACCATAGTCCTTTCTGCCATATTTTTAGACCTAAACAAACTTTAAGCTGTGTTGCCCACTCACTTTTTCTGAAGAGTTGCTTTATGAAGTAAGCAGAGTGCTGTTTCCTCCGTTCTATTTGCCTTGAATACTGATAGCAACATAATTTCCTGTTCCTGAGTTGAACACTACTGTGACCAGGCAAAAAACAATTTAGCAATTTGCCCTAAGAAATGCTTGTTTCTAAAAGATAAGACTGGGAAAAGAACTAAAATAGCTTACTTTTCAAAACTATTTGCTAGTCATCAAGGCTTGCTTTAAGACTCTCACTTCACCGTGTCAAGGAAGCTAAAACTATTGTGTTACAAACTTCCTAATCACAATGAGTTTCCCTCCTTGCAAAAGTGACCCTAAAATCACTTAGCCTAGTCCTCACTCCCACCAAAACCGAAACAAAACAAAACCTTGAAACCATTCAGCCCGGTCCCTATGGCCCTTGAAGTGTACTCCATGACTTCACCCTTCTGAGACATTACTGAGAGTCAGTCAAAATAATGTCCTCCTTACTGCAGTAAGCTAAGAAACTTTGATCAGTAGTTTCGTTTTGTTTTTTCTAGTGGTCTTTTGGAGAGTTGACATTTTTACCTTTAGCCGTGCTGAGATCTTACTGCACCCAGATGAAGAATCCTAGACAATAAAGGAACAGAAGTAAGGACTGTGAGGTGGATCAGTACATTCCATGGTTTTAGCTTTTGTGAATAAAGTGCAGTTGGGGGTGTCAGGAAGAAGAAGGACAGGGTAATGATTTATATTTGAAAGTAGTTTTTCATGTATTACATTGTTTCAGAGCACCAGAGCACCAGGAGGTGAAGGATAGGAAAAAGATACAGCTGTACTGTAGTTTGCTAGAAAAGGGGAATAGGACTAAAATACGTGTACCTCAATTTCATATCTAAGAAGGGTATTCATCTACTCACAGAGTGGAGAGTAAACAGAGCAATCTGCAGTTCCCTCACATTTTTGCCATACATACAGACTGAGCTGATATAGATTCTTTAGGAGAATTAATAGAGGGGGGAGAAATCAAACAGTGGCATGGAAGAAGGACATTGTTACCAGAATTGATTAGAATCTCAATGCTGAAATCATATAGGAAACTTTTACAATGTAACAAAGCTCTACAGGCCCCAGTAAGAGGGATGATGATTCAATTGATTGGTTTAGATTCTAGTTCCAATATGCAGCTAGAATTGAGAAGTACAGATCTAGAACAGAGGTTGGCAAACTATAGTTTTTGGGCGCAATCTGGCCCGCTGCCTATTGTTTTGCACAGCTCACAAGCCAAGAATAGTTTTGTTTTGTTTCGTTTTTCTATTTTAAAGAGTTGAATTTAAAAAAAAAAAGACTATTTGAGGACACATAAAAATTATATGCAATTTAAATCATAGCACCCATAAATAAAGCTTTATGAGAACATAGCCACTCTCATTTATTTGCATTTTGTCTGTGGTAGCTTTTGTGTTACACAAGCAGAGTTCAGTAGTTGGAACAGAGACTGTTTGCCTGGCAAAGCCTAAAATTTTTAATATTTGGCCCTTTACTCCTGACTCCTGTTCTGGAAGACTCAGAGGAAAAGCATATCTCTAAAAAGGGTCTGCTGCACAGTTCAAAAAAAGAAATTAAGAAACTTTTTGATATATTAATACATTATAACTTAACCATTAAAAATTGGTAATACATAATTAATATGGAGAAAACAATCACTATCAAAAGGCACAAGAGGAATTGAAAAGAAATGAATTCAGTAAGGAAGCAGGTAACTGAGATGCAAGAACAATGCTGGACACATTCCTGTCCTTGTCTTTACAATGACAAATCAAAATTTCACCCTTCTCCACTATGGTTCCATTTTGCAACAGCAGAAATATCAGAAAAATACAATCCATAAAGAAACACATAATCAGCCAGCAAACAAACCCAGATTTCCTGATGCAACTACTTCTGCATAAGGTTCTAACTTTCAAGACGCTGAACCCAATGCCTGAATTGAAATCCTTGGGTTATATTATACCTTTCAGCTATGGTCATATGTATTCTAATGATGCACATTGAAGTTATGTTATTTACTCTACATGTCATTGCAGTTCTAAGTCATTATTGTAGCAGTGGATATGAGTATATTAGGCTGCACTGGACCAGTTTTCAACAATAACTCTATCTGGTCAAACAAACAAAAAATGGCAGTGAATAGCAGTTCATGCTACATAGATTATCTTTCCTCCTGACATTTCCCAATGAATTATCAACTTTGATGAAAAGCCTGCAAGTGTATGAACAATTGGAGGTGGTGAGAAGTTAATGACCTTGTGAAGGAACAATAGATCTATTATTATATAGAAGTGTATCTTTAAGCAAATAATTTTTAAAAGTGAAGAAAGTACAGATTAAAATTGGCAAAATTAAATAATACACATTTGGGGATAAAAAGGAGCATGGAGATTATTAACAAAAATCCAGAATAGCAGTTGTTTCTGGGCATGGGGAGAACAATGCTTTTTTGGAGGTGGATACAGAAATTTAAAGGTAATGCTATTGTTCCTTTGCTTTTAGTGGATGAATGATTCCTTTATTTTTTTTGGTCGATGAGCTGTACATATTCCTTTATACAAAGGATGACTATAAAAATTGCAGTATGAAATATTTGAATATAAAATTAAGTATGATTGAACTTTGGCAGTTTTCAGTAGATCAATAAAATGTTAAAAATCGTGGACCTTTTCCTTGTTTATATTGAAGTTTGTACCAATACATTTCAGAAATCTAAATTTTCTCTTATGTCAAATCCTATCAGAATAATTAAAAAAAAATTTCATAACAACTTGAGAACATGACTCAAATATTTAATATTAAAAATATGTAGAATAAAAAAATTGCTACTATCTACATATATAAAAACAGAAGTTTTGAAACTAAGTTCCATTGTGTTAGCCTTTGGAAGACAACTTTCTAAATCAAAAACAAAAGCCATGGATATTTTTCAGCTAAATTTAAATATTTAAACCTGTAAGTATGGGGTGAATTCATGCATTTATATATATAATTTCTTATATATTTTATATATTTTTTGCGGGGGAAGTAAATCTTCACATTTTATTTCCAAAAATCTTGTAAGGGAGACATTTATGTTTCACAGTTTTTGCTGACCTTATTCTTTCCATTTGTGGGAGTTTGAGCATAAATATTTCATAATGTCAAAGTGTAAAATATTTAAATGCCTCATTTCACACCACTATACACACACACACACACACACACACTTGTACAAGTGTATATATATACACACTTTTTAAAAAGATGCTTTAGAAGTGCTCTAGTGCTAGTGTTTCCTGGAATGTTTAATGTTATATATGTATATAGTAATAGGGCTTTAAATGGGTTATCGACAATTCCTTTCGATCATGTAAATTATACAGATTTCATAATACAATATTAAGTTAAATGTTTTGGAAATTAATGACTCCTGAATGCAATCATGATAGCATTTGTAAAATTAATTGTCATTACAAACCCTAAAATACTTCATACATTTACCATATTTCATGGACTCCAATTTGCAATCTGTAAAACAAGCCATTATTTTATGTTCCATCAAGAAATTAAAAAATTAAACTTTTTAAAGAAATTTTAAGGAATTTAAAAAAAAATTAAATTAAATTAAAAAATTTGAAAAAATGTAATTATTAATGAATCATGAACTATAGGAGAACTACCATTTTCAGAGATGTTAAAATGTAAAAAACAAAACAAAACCTAGATCTTAAAATTTATGACAATAACATAAAATATTTTATCAATTTTCTAGGCATGATCTACTGCCCCACATTCTCAACACTTGTTTAGCAACTTCATTTTTAAATTTATTTTCTTTCTTTGCTTTGATTTTCTGATTAACATTATAAACAGTATACCTGATACCTCAAAACAGGACCTTACATTTTCTTCAGCTCTACCGTAATAGTTTCTTTCAACAAGAACTCTTGTTGAGAGAAATAGGGTTTATCTTTTAGCCATGACTGTATTTTAACATACCTGATACATTTTACTGAATGGTAAAGTGAGAGAATTTCTAATGGGATCCATGTTACATAAAAACTTGAAGTGAATGGCTTCAAGATAGAGCAGATGTTTCTCCTTTTCTAGATTATTAGAGCTGAAAGATATTCTGTAAAAAAGATATTCTGTAAAAAAAAAAAAAAAAGATAGCCTATAAAAAGATATTCTGTACCTTTCACTCAACTTTGCTGTGGACCTAAAACTGCTCAAAATATAAAGTGTGTATGGATAGACAGGTAGCTAGGTATTCTTTTTTTTTTCTTTTTCTTTTTTTTTTTTTTTTTACATTCAATTAGCCAAGGGGTAGATAGGTATTCTGAATGGTGGCTTTAAATATGACTGAAACAGCTGGACAAAAAAATAAGTAAAATTCTGAGAAATGGATAGAATAGACCACATAGAGATTATATTTGATCTAGTTTATAAGTTAAGTAATATCCAGAAGTGATTTAACCATTTCGCCAGCAGCATAGTGACTATGGTATTCCTGCATATGGTACTTCCTGCTATAAAAAATCAGATGAACAAATATGGAGAACGTCTGAGTGTTTTATAGAGAGACACCCAATCAAATATGTACTGTCAATGACCTATTAAACACTGTGCTGATAAAACTAGATTTCCCAACATTGGGGAGCTTATAAGTTTGTAAGATGGAGAAGATTTTTAGAGGTTTTTGGGGGAAGGAAATTGAGATTCTCTGGAAAAGAAGATTCATTGCCAAAAAGCAATGTTTTGTCCTTTTCCCTTCACATTACACATCACAATTCTCATTCAGAACTGTAAGCATTCTATTGGTGTTATTGGGGTGAAGAACAATTATAGTGTACTATGGATATATGGATATATATCTGGATGTCTAGATGATATCTCAATATTCCTTATAATTATAGTATAATTTTTGATATGCAAATATTATCCAGTGATTAAACTCGTAACAGCACAACTTGTGACCAAAAATGAAGAGTAAGCATAAGGCAAAATTGTAGCTGGTATGGGAGCTAAAAATTCTGCTTTGGTACACAAAGCTCAGAAAGCAAGCTCAAGACGCATACAATGTCCTTAAAGTATGATTAATGGTGAAATGAGATCGAGTCAGTAAAAAAGACTAGCACTTATTAAAAAAAAAAATGCCTGTTTCAATATTATCTCTACTGTCTAAATGAGATTTATAAAAATTTTCGGTTATGGGTAATTAGAAATCACATCCTCTCAGTAAAATAGCAAATTTAATTTTCATGAGCAAACCAGAATTGGGACCCAAGTCCATTTGCATTGTTTTAGTCAGGTTTGACTAGTTTATGTTGTGTCAGAAAACAACCCCTAAATGGTTGTAAATTAAAACAAGGATTGGTTTCTCACTCACACTGTATATTCATCTTGGCTTAGATGGCGTTCTTTTGAGCTCACTCATGGATGCAGACTGAGTCTTTTTCATGAATATTGTCTGTCATCACAGCAGTTGGAAAAAGCACAAAACATGCACTAGTTCCTAAAACTTTTGTCTAGAAATGAGACCTATCAAGTCCACATATATTTCCTGACTCAAATCAGAGCAGGGTCCAGGGCACAGTTGGATTTCCTGTCCATTCCTCACTAATAGCAAACCACTTATACTCATGTTGGTCCTATAGTGCAAATGGCTTTCTCTAGGTTTGTTACATACACAGGCTAAAGATGGGCAATGCATATTGGTCTCTATGCTTCTTCACAGTAGGCTGGGACAGTTAGCCCAAAGCCCATCAGCACCAAACTCAAATTCCTGCACATCTAACTGCCTTAAATACAGTCCAATTAGAATTTTTAAAAAATCATTTGAGAGACTGACTGCTTTTCATACACTGTGAAGCTGAACCTGACACCTGCTAGTTTTGGGTTAGATAAATTCAGTAACAATAAAAGACCTCAAACCGCTGTTGGCTTTCAGAGCTTTCTGACCCAGAGACCATTTACCTTGCTCCTGCATCACATTGCCTAGATAGGTAAACTTCATCTGAGATTTCCCTTTTCTTAGGGGCTTTTCTTCCCCACTTCTCCAACCAGTCAGTGGAAGAAGACTATATAAGAGAGTTGGCAAGCGGGTACAGAGTACTTTGTTTCTAGGGTTTCCAGGGATTTTAAACTTTCATACTAACCTCCACTTAGAGAATTCTTTAAGAATCCAGATGTTTCCTTACTTTATAGTGACTATCTGTTTCTTTCATGTTCTGCCAAGATGAAACAATCCGTATGACCTATCTCTGCATAAAGACACATGCTACTCTTTGGATTTGGTCAATCAAGTTGGCTTGCTTTCTCAGCTTTCTGATGGACACCCCCACCCCCAAATATGATTTTATGGATTATGCATCTTGTTCTTGCTGTTAGGGTTGTTGATTGTTAGTGACTTTTTCTTGAGGTTTAATACTTCCAACACAGACTCAGCGGATACTAGATTTTGAATTTGATTTAGTAATTGAAGTGACGTTGTGTTTTCTATTGATTTGAAGGGGATGCATTTGTCATTTTTGAGGATGACTTTTGACGCAGAAGGCATTCTGTAAATGTCTGATACTCAAATATAACTGGTATTATGTTGCAAAAGAGGTTACAAATGTTTGGGTTAGTAAACTACTTAAAGCTAACATCTACCAAGTATTTACCTTATACTTAAAAATAATTATAAGAGCAGCCTTACATGGTAGATACCTAATTTTATGGTCAAGTAACACAGGCCTAAGGATGTTATATAATGTTTTCAATGTCAACATTGCTGGTAATTGATGTAAATTTGACTCCAAATTAGGGCTCTCAAACTTCAAAGCCTGGGCTCTTATTGCATATTATCCTGTCTCAAATCATGATAAAAATATGAAGGTTGAAATTATAATTGCTTGCAATGTAATAGTTGACTAAGACCCAAAATAAAAATTTTAAAGACCTTTTAAATTACAGAAACTAGAAAGCCAAGTATACATTAATGATTGATCATTGTCATTCATGACACCTATATGTCATGTATATGAATGAACTGTATCATTATTATACTTTTAATTTTAATTTTCTATAATTAAATTTCAACAAGTATATAAAACTCCAAATTGAACACACTTATTTGAAAAATAATAGCTAAATATGACACTGTTTTTACATCAGTGACACAGAAGAGTCATACTGAGAGATGTGTTAAACTGCTGGGTTTTCACTAGGCAGTCGTCACCATGCACGTTCATGGCATTCCTGAGAAAGCAATCTGTAGAGTTAGAGGTGGTTTAATGTAACACTAAGAAATAGCCATCTGCCTTAAACTCTGGCAGTTATTTCTGTTGTGTGTGACCTTGGTAGAGAAGTTAGCATTTCCAATCAGGGTGACTATAAAGCCATCCAAATTTTAAAGTTTCACTAGGAAAGTAGAAATTATTGAGCTCACAGAAGAGAAAATAATTTTTGTAAGCTTTGACATTAAACAAGAGGACCAAAATTGATCTTCCAATCTTATAAGATTATTATTTTTTTAACATTTGAACAATTACAGAGTTTTAGAGTTCACATATGGGGATTTTTTCATATCTGCAAACAGATGGCGTCTTGCACCATAGTCAGATTTCAACATTAGAATTATTAAAATGTTGAAAGTCAGAGACAAAACCATTTATAATAGTGATTCTTTCTTCATTGATCTACTCCTTAATATTATATATGGCTAAATAAAAGTAAAAATATAAATGGAACAGAGTCTATGTAGATATCCCATACCTCATTGTTTGCATTAATATTCTTAAAAATATGGGGTGCCTGGGTGGCACAACAGTTAAGCGTCTGCCTTCGGCTCAGGGCATGATCCCGGCGTTACGGGATCGAGCCCCACATCAGGCTCCTCCACTAGGAGCCTGCTTCTTCCTCTCCCACTCCCCCTGCTTGTGTTCCCTCTCTCGCTGGCTGTCTCTATCTCTATCGAATAAATAAATAAAATCTTTAAAAAATAAACAAATAAATAAATAAATAAATAAAAAGATACTCATATAGAAGTTTGTATGAAATTCTCAAGTCACAGACACCTAAAGTACTTTCATTTCTTGATTAGCAATCAGGTTCCAAAATTATGGGTAATTTTACACTGTTCCAAATTAATACAATTTATTTATTTTTAAAAGCTGTCTTTTACAAGATTAATCAATTTAAACTTAATCAAATGGATCAGTAAAACTGTTTACAGTTAGCTTCATGTACAGAAACATAGCACATGCTTAGATATTTTCTAGCTAGTTATTGCTGGCATATGGAAAATTTCTGACTTTACGTACTGTGTAGCTAAAACTCTAATTGATGTTCTTGAGTTTTCTGGCTGTAATGGGAATAATATTTTTGGTAACTCTCTTGATGCATCTTCTCAACTTGTTTCTTTGTTTGCTTATCATCCACAATTTGGGAATCTGTGAAAAGATCAGAACAAAGTCCATGTGGGCATTGGGCGGGAGATGTGATATAGGAGAAATTCCTATGTCCTGTGGGGAGATGAGGGAAGAAGCCTGCTACTCCAAATCTGATGGATATGGAAAAGAGATTAGGGATATCGAGGCAAGGGGGACAAATAATTAGATACACATGCATGGATCTCCCCTTGAAGGTCGTGTTTTATTCAGTAGATTGAAGGGAAAATAAGACCAAACCCCGGAATATTCTGTCCCAATTCTTTTTTAGAGTTCTAGCAATGGCACTCTGCTGGGGAAATTGAATGGTAATGGCACAGGGAGGTGAGGAAGACAGATTAGACTTGGGTAGAACTTCTGACTCCCCACATCCTTGCTGTGCCGTATGGAAAATCAGGAAACATCTACACCCCAAGGTAGGGGCAAGAACAGATGCTAAAAGAACAGATGATCCATTAGAGATCTGAAGTAGAAGAAAGAGGATTCTTTCTTGCAATAGCCGGGAACGTGTACAGCAGCAGCGGGTGACAACACATTGACTCTTAAAGCATATCAGCACTTTTTCACAGCAGTCCCGAGTCCAGGGATCAGATCAGGCGGCACCAGGAAACAATACAAACACTGCGTAGATCTATAGCCCCCATTCTCTCTCCCAGTCATGGGACCATTTGAGTTATCTGCACCTACAAATACAACCAGGTATTATCTTGAAGAGTAGCAATCAGGTAGGAATGAAGGATATATTTGAAAGACTGTGTATGTACCTTGCAGAAACAGAATTATCCAGAGGAAATTGTTTAAGCTAGAAAACACTTCAATTCCTAAAATACTCAAGTTGAAAACTTTCTCCTCTATTACCCAGTGGGGTCTATGCTTACTTATGAGACTTGATTGTTACAAAATATACAGTTGTTCATTTGAATAGTAGTGAGTAAATGTTCTCTCATTAGTAATGTATCATTTATCTAGAATTATTACTTTGTTTCTACTGTTCCAATATATATATATGAATATTTTCCTTTCATGTATATTAGCACTGCTAAAAATTGCTAAATAGAAATGATAACAATAGTGTTTAGTTGGTTGTTGCTTTTAGTTGGAAAATTCTATAACAGTGCAACAAGTATGTTTGTGTTCCTTTGTTTCTAAGTTGTGATCTCTCATATACTCTTAGATATATTTACCTTGACACTAGCCTGTCAGATGAATTTAGTTCTCTTTGACTATGTTCTCACAGGACACTGCACATACACAATATTTAGACATTCTACTATATTATGAATGAATTTGAACTTTTGACCTGGGCCTTCCACTGGACTTCCACTCTGACTGTAACACTTTGGTTCTCTGTGATCTTTAGCCCATGATATAATGTTGATTATATGATAGGTATTAAATAAATATTTGTTAGGCATTGAATAAATTTAAATCCAGAAAAACAAAGCCGGATACAAATGGATTATATATAAGTTTTTTGCTTCCAATTTTTTGAAATAATTTTCAACGTGCTTCACTTTAGGTATTTTATCAAAAATCTTTATAAGATACCTCCTACCAATAACATAATTTCATGTTTATTTGCCCAGATATTCTAACTTTTAAAATATGAATCCATTTATTTTATGTGCCTAACAAAAGCAATAAATTGGTGTTTTGAGAATATGCATTTGATTCTAAGGTAGAAGTGTTGTCTGAAAATAGACATTATAATTACACAGTATCATTATTACACTGTCATTAGAGATTATTTTAAAATATAATTAGCCAGAAAGATCAGGCATATAATGCATGAATCATCTTTGTATTTGGTGTGTATGTAAAAAGGAAATAGAAAGTTAATAAGTACTTTAAGATAATGAGCCTTTCCCTGAATTCCACTGTTTTTTGTCTGACTGATTCAATTTTCAGTTGAATCAGGCATCGTTTTTTCATTTTGTAGGCATTCTCAGTTTGTGACCTTTCTGAATTAAAAATGAGATAAGAATTTTAGATGATTTAAAGCAATATTTTAAAACATGTTCAATCAATCATCAGTTTCAGTTGCTTAAAAGTAAGAATTATCACTCTTTTCTGTTGCTTAATATGATGCATAAAATTTATGATACATTCAAGAGATAAGATTGAATACCCAGAGGTTTTTAAATGAAATAAATCCTATTTTAATTAAAATTGAAATGTTGAATTGAGTTTAGGAGCAAGTGAGTAAGTAGTAGAATGCAATTTGGAGAGCACAATGGCAAAATTCAGATAATTCAAGACTTATCTGAGTTACTATATACTATACACGAAGTGTTGAGAAGACAGACACTATGGAGCTGAGTGACAGTCCGTTTATTTCACTCCTTCCAGTTCCTCATCTGTAGAGTAAGTAGAATATAATAATATTATACCTATAAATTATTCTGCAGTTTTAAACATCTTAGTCTATGGGAAAATAATGAACTCTTACAGTGTGTCAAAGCATAGATTTTTAAAAATAAATAATAATGCCCTAAAACCCACATTATCTTTTAAAACACATTAGCATATATGATATGTGTAGAATAAGCTATTTAGCAGTTAATTTAGAGGCAAAGTCAATTAGTAAGTGATTTCAGTTGGTTATTTGTGGTTTCAGAATTTGAAGGATAACAAATTTTGTCTATAATTTTAATAAGAAACACAAATTGTAATAGGAAGTCATGCCGTTGAAGAGTCAATGTCTTCCTGTGTTTTATTCCCATAAAGACTTAAAAAAATACCCCATTGATGTTTTTCCCCATTATAAAAGCAATGCATGTTCTTTGTAACTAGTCAAAATATTTATGGTTCATAAAGAGAAAAAATAGATTTCTGGGTAAATAGTGACATGGAATAAGTCCCTGACACTCTTGCTTCCATATTCTTATCTGAAACAATGTAACGGAGATAAAGAAGTTTAAACATTATGAGTAAGGCTTTTCTAAGCATTGATTACAATTGGAGCAGAGGGAGGGTTTTCCTGGGGAAAGAAAGAAGACAGGTGATCTGGTCTAATATCTTTGTAAACAGTGTGATAACTGACTAACGATTTGCTAGGAATGTCTTCATTTATGGCATGTCTTCTTCAGGATGTCCTTAGTTCAGGATAACTGAACACAAGGTCTATGGATTAAGGGAGTATGGCTTCCTGACCAATGTCACATAAGCTGATTGAGCATCTAAATATGGGCACTTTTCTTATTCTAAATGCTCTCCGTTTGTGAGATTACTTGCAAATCTCACTTAAGATATCATCTACTACTCTGAGCTGTAGAATGTGATGCAGAAAAGGAGGATCTGTGGAGCCACATGAGTTGTCTTAGATCTCTATTTCATCTGTGGCTCTTGATTTCTTATATTCCTGAACTTACTATAACGCTTGATACTGTGTCAGTGTGATTTGACAATCTAATGTGTGTGTCACTCACATAAACTAAAGCAAATTTAGATAAAGTGTGTGACTGAGATATCATTCTATGTAGACCCCTATGAGGATGGAGATCTAGAGAGGATAAATAGGACTATTTTCTCTGCACCTGTTAGACCAATGGAATGGGAAAGAATATTGTTCTTTATGCCTGGGATGAAGACATGTAATTTCCTGATTATCTGAAAGAGGTTGGCATTTGGAAACCTATCGATGCTTTTCAGAGTGGGATACTATTTGTGGTTTTGATTCTTGGATGGGTGGCATAATCATGCTAATAGTGATGGAACTGGAAGGGTATGGAGTGAGCCAGAGCTCCTGATACATGCTTCATCGCTTCCAATCTATATGCTTCAGAAATACAACCATTTGAAATACCAACTTTACAGCTGGATAAGAAAGGTCCTTTAACGAGGCTGTGTACTTTAGATGATCTTATTCTGGCCTTTCATTGGCTGGTGCCCATTTCAAGGTGAGGATTCTATAGAACCAAAGTGATGATCTATGAGTTCATACTGTTGCTTCTACCCTGCAAATCAGTATTTACTGCCCAAATGGTCTTGAGCCTATTTCAGAAACCTATGGTGGCTGTCTTCCCAAATATGGACTACATAGCTGGTGTGCACACCTTGGGCTCAAGAGTTCATGCGGGGCTGTGGATGAGCAATAGATATGCAGTACAAACTGGACCTCAGCAAGCATGAGGCTTCCCAAAATTCACAATGGAACTAGATACAAAATTAAAAAGAGAAGAAGACAGGCCATGGACCAGGCATTGGTGGTAGAACTATGAGTTACAAACTCTAAATTTAATATTCCTGCCTATCTATCTTTGTTAAAATTAGAGGAATGAAGCTATGTCCTCCTTTTTATTGAAGGTACAGAGATTTCCCATCAACCCTCTGCCCCAGACATGCACAGCTTCCCCGTTACCAACATTCCCCAAGAGTGAGGTACATTTCTTACAACTGATGAACTTTAATTGACACATCATTGTCACCCCGAGTCCATAGGTTACATTAGGATTCCCTCTTTGTGTTGTACATTCTGTGGTTTTGGACAAATGGGTTTGGACAAATGACGTGTATCTGCCACTATAGTATCTTATAGAGTATATTCACTGCCCTAAAAATCCTCTGTGCTCCATCTATTCTTCCCTTCCCTCCCCCACCTCTGGCAACTACTGATCTTTTTACTACTGTCTTTATAGCATTACCTTTTCAGAATGTCATGTAGTTGGACCCATACAATATGTAGCTTTTTATGATTGGCTTCTTTCACTTAGCAATATACATTTGTGTATCCTGAGTGTCTTTTCATGGTTTGATAGCTCATTTCTTTTTAGCACTGAATAATACTAAATTGTCTCGATGTACCACAGTTTATCCATTCACCAACTGAAAGGCATCTTGTTTTTCTCTTTCTAGGTTTTGGCAACTATGAATAAAGCTGCTATATATATCAGTGTGCAGGTTTTTGCATGGCTTTAAGTTTTTGACTCCTTTGTGTAGATACCAAGGAACATAACTGGTGGATCATATGATAAGAGAATGCTTAGTTTTGTAATAAACCACCAAACTATTTTCCAAATTGACTGTATCATTTTACATTCTCACCAGTAATGAGTGGGAGCTCCTGTTGCTTCATATTCTCTCTAGCATTTGATGTTTTCAGTGTTCTGGATTTTTGACCATTCTTGTAAACACGTACCAGTATCTCGTTGTTTTAATTTATATTTCCCTGATGTTGTATGATGTGGAGTACCTCTTCATATACTTATTTGCCTTCTGTGTATTTTCTCTGGTGAGGTGTCTGTTAAGGTATGGCCCATTGTTCAGCTGGGCTATTGTTTTCTTATTGTTGAGTTTTAAGAGTTCTTTATATATGCATATATTCTGAATACCCATCCTGTATCTGATATATCTTTTGCTAATATTTTATCTCATCTGTGGCTTGTTTTTTAACAGTATTTTTCACAGGGGATATTTTTTTTTTTTTTAGTTTTAATAAATCCAGCTTATAAATTCTTTGTTTTATGAACTGTGCCTTTGGTGTTACATCTAAAAAGTCATCAACAAACCCAAAGTCACCTAGGTTTTCCCCCATGTTATCTTCTAGGAGTTTTGTAGTTTTGTATTTTACATTTAGGTCTGTGATTTATTTTGAATTCTTTTTGTGAAGAATGGAAGGTCTATATTTAGATTTACTTTTTGCATGTGGATGTCCAGTTGTTTCAATATCATTGATTAAAAGGACTATCTTTTCTCCATTGTTTTTCCTTTGTGAAAGACCAGTTGGCTGTATTTATGTGGGTTTATTTCTGGGCTCTTTATTCTCTCCCATTGACCTATTTGTCTATTATTTTACCAAGACCGCATATATAACCTTTTCTCAGCATTGTCTAGAAATTTAAATATTTGAATATTTGGTATGTATAGCATATTTTTACTCTTGTACAAGGCACAACAAATGTTGAAGCAGGTCTTCAATACTTTATTTTTTTTAAGGTATTATTTATTTATGTGAGAGAGTGAGAAAGAGCATGAGAGGGGAGAGGGTCAGAGAGAGAAGCAGACTCCCTACTGAGCGGGGAGCCTGATGCAGGACTCGATCCTGGGACTCCAGGATCATGACCTGAGTCGAAGGCAGTCACTTAACCAACTGAGCCACCCAGGAGCCCCAGGTCTTCAATATTTTCATCAAAAGATATCTGGAATAAAATTTAAAATTATTGGTAAGACTTTTATATATATATGATATGTATGTATGTATGTATAAATTTGCCCTCTATTTTTCTTATCTACCTATTCCACACCCTGGACCCATTTGAGATATTTCTAAACACCATAACCCATTGTGAAACTTAAACTTCTGTATATTTACTTCAAATATGCCCTTCCTATATTTGTTCCTTTACCTTATACCTATGGTTTTATAATTCCTTAGTTTTCTTGCAGTGTATCTGGACACTTGTAGCCTCCTTCCTTAGCAAACCTGGATTCCTGTTTTTCATTGGTACTGTCTCAGCAGACACTTCTATTCCATCTCACTAGGCCTCACCATTCCTACAAAATTCTATAATCTTCTCTTTCTCTCTGTTTGGGCAGCTGAGTACTAATACAAAAATCTGTATGAATAGGTCAAGTGGTGCAACTGTCTATTGAGGGAGTCTAATCTCCATAGGACTGTGAGTACACCCCATCAGTTCTTTCACTCCGTCATGGTCTGCTCGCTTAGAACATTTGTTTTTCAGGAATGATTCCAAAACTTTATTCTAGTCTTAAAGCTCAAACTAAGGATTCTTTAATCTGCCTGTATTTTTTTTTAATAACTTGAACTGGAGTTAATAATTTGGTAAATTTCATCATGCTTTTAGGTTTATGGATCCAGAAAAAACAATTGCTTCTTTTTGTTGTTGTTGCTCAGTAATATACCATATACTATTTTTTTCTTTTTGCCTTTTGTCCCCCTTCACCAGTTTCTCCTATACCCAAGCCCCCACCTCTGGCAACCACCGGTCTGTTCTCTGTATCTATGAGCTTTTCTCTTTTTTTGGTTCCACGCATAAGTGAGATCATATAGTATTTGTCTGTCTCTGTCTGACTTATTTCACTTAGCATAATGCCTTTTACATCCATCTATGTCATTGAAAATGGCAGAATTTCATTCTTTTTTTATGGCTGAATAACATTCCATTGTGTACCACAATTTCTTTATCCATTCTTCCATAGTGGACACTTAAGTTGTTTCCATATCTTCACTATTGTAAATAATGCTGAAACAAACATCTTTTCTAATTGGTGTTTTTTCATTTCTTCAGTTAATTACTCAGAAGTGGATTTGCTGGATCATATGGTAGTTCTTTGTGTGTGTTTTTTTCTTTTTTTAGAACTTCCATACCATTTTCCATAGTAGCTCCACCAATTTCCATTCCCACCAACAGTATACAAACAAGAATTAAGAATTTCTTCTTCTCCCCATCCTTACTAACACTTGTTATTTCTTATCTTTTTAATACTAGCCACTCTAACAGGTGTGAGGTGTTATCTAATTGTGGTATAGATTTGCATTTTCTTTATGATTAGTGATGGGGTTGACCAATTTTTCATTTGCCTGTTGGCTATCTGTATGTCTTCTTTGAAAAAAATGTCTATTTAGATCTGCCCATTTTTTTATTGGATTGTTGGGTTTTATACTATTGAGTTGTATGAGTTCTTTATATTTTTATACTTTTGATATTAATCTCTTATCAGATATAAGATGTGTAAATATTTTCTCCTGTTCAGGTTATCTTTTCATTTTGTTGATGGTTTCCTTTGCTGTTCAGAGGCTGCTTTCTATGATGTAGTCACACTTACTTGATTTTTCTTTTGTTCCTTTTGCTTTTGGTGTCAAATTCAGAAAATCATCACTAACACATATGGCAAGGGGCTTACCATTAAAGTTTTAATCTAGGAGTTTTATGGTTTCAGGTCTTATTTTCAAGTGTTTAATCCATTTTGGTTTATTATTTTTTTTGCATGGTATAAGACAGTCACCCAGTTTCATTCTTTTTCACGTGGTTGTCCAGTTTTCCCAACCTCATCTATTGAAGAGACTACCCTTTCTCCATTGTATATTCTTGGCCCTCTTGTTTTAAATTAATTGACCATACATATGTGGGTTTATTTCTGGGCTCTTTATTCTGGTCCATTGATTTATGTGTCTGTTTTTATGCCAATGCCATAATACTTTAATTACTATTTTTTGTAATATAGTTTGAAATCAGGGAGAATGATGTCTTCAGCTTGTTTTCTTCTTGAGATTGCTTTGGCTATTCAGGGTTTTCTGTGGTTACATAGAAATTTTAGTATTATTTGTTTTATTTCTTTTAAAAATGCCATTGGAATTTTAAGATATTGCATCAAATCTATAGATTGCTTTGGGTTGGATAGAGATTAAATCAGTAACCAAAAACCTCCCAAACAAAAATGTCCAGAACCAGATGGCTTCACTAGTGAATTCTACCAAACATTTAAAAAAGAATTAATTACCAATCATTTTCAAATTCTTCCAAAAAAGAAAAGAGAGAACATTTTCTAACTCATTTACGAGACCAACATTACCCTGATACCAAAACCAGATAAGGATGCCAAAAAGAAAAAATAATTACCAGCCAACATCCCCAAGAAATATAGATGCAAAAAATCTTTAAAAAATACTAGTAAACCAAATTCGACAACATATTAAAAGGATCGTACATCATGATCAAACTGGGATTTATTTCATGGATGCATGGATATTACAACATCTTCAAATCCATGTGACATATCACATTAACGAAAAGAAGGATAAAAACTATGATCATCTCAATAGATACAGAAAAAGGCATTTGACAGTGTATTTCTGTCCAAAAATAATATATATTTTTATGTGGTTTCCTGTCCTGATGGTATGCCACTGCTCTGTAAACTCGTCTTACTTGAACAATAGATTGCTGATGTTACATGACAGTGAATAGGCTTACAGATATTAAAACACACTAATGGAAACTACGAGTATAGTTAATTAATGGAACCCATAATTGTCCAAAAACAGAATAACCCTGTACCAAATTGATTAAATCATATAGATATATGTACTTATATTGGTACAAAACAGTATTTTATATAATCCAATAGTAGTTTCTAATTAAATCCAAAGAGAAAAGGTGCACTAAAGAAATTTACTAAATATGGTAATGGTGTTTTATCAAAAATAAAGTACAATACTCATACTAAATGCTAAAGTAATACATGAACTTATATGAGTCATAATTAAGAAAGATGTCCACTATCAGTACTATTTTATTTTTTAAAGATTTATTTATTTACTTCAAAGAGAGAGAGAGAACAGGGGTGGGCCAAAGAGAGGAGAGAAAGAATCCTCAAGCAGAAATACTTAACCGACTGAGCCAACCAGGCACCCCTACAAGAACTATTTTAAAACATTTTTTGGAAGTGGTAGCAACTTTAATAAAATCTGATAATGAAATTAGCAAATCTTGAAAACTGAGCTGAAATTATTTTAGTTACAGCTAAGATAATGAGGTACAAAAAGACATATGAATTAAATATAATTGAGAGTTGAAGGTGCTTGGAGAAAAGAAAAAGTACAACAGTTAATAGCTTCTCTTTATTTTGGCAATGACTAATCTTGAATATGTAATAAATATACAATTTGCACAACATGAAAAAATTAAAATTTTTATCAATAAGTTAGGTTTTGGCCAATGTTAGTATTAAGTTAAAACATCCTTTATTACTAGTTTGGTGGATTTTTTTAAAAATATGAATGTAAATTATATTTTATCAAATAGTTTTGCTGTATCTGTGTAGGTGATATTTTTAAACTACTATTTTTAATAACAATAGTATGTGAAAGCTCCTGTTAATCCAAATGTTTTCCATTACTGGTATTCTCCTTCATTTGTCACTTTATTTTTTATAAGTGTGTGGTATTATATCCTTATGGCTTAATTTACATTTATCTGATGCTTGATGTATATTTACTGCTGAGTTACTACTAAGTTATGAATTTACATTTTTTCTTATTTTTTCATAAATCATTCCTTGTAACATTTGCTAGTTATGTCACCTCTTAATTTTCTAATGTGTAAAATAAGTAGATCAAACAGGAAGACCTCTAAGTTACACTCAGTTTTAAACATCTTATTCAATCCATATGAGGAATGAATTCCTATAGTATGCCAAAACATTGTGTTACAAACCAAAATGATAGGTATTATATCTGTAGAATTAATTATTTGGCAGTTAATTTAGGAAAAGTGGCTGTTCATACTTGACCTCAGTGGGTTGTTTTTATTAAGAATTAGAAGGATGACAATTCCGGGGTGCCTGGGTGGCTCAGTCGTTAGGCGTCTGCCTTCGGCTCAGGGCGTGATCCGGGCGTTATGGGATCGAGCCCTGCGTCAGGCTCCTACACTGGGAGCCTGCTTCTTCCTCTCCCACTCCCCCTGCCTGTGTTCCCTCTCTTGCTGGCTGTCTCTCTGTCAAATAAATAAATAAAATCTTAAAAAAAAAAAAAAAAAAAAAGGAAGGATGACAATTCCATTTACCATTCAAGTAGGAAAGAAGAGTATAACAGAAAGTCATATGCTTGAAGAGTCGCTATTTTCCCATTTAAGCCCGTATTGGATTTTAATATTGAGAGACTTAAAAATATACTTATTTTTCCCCAATTCTATTTATATATACAATGTGAGATATATTTTTATCTATCAATATACTTGATGAATTTGAGAGGGGAATTTTTATATAAAAAGGTGTAGATTAGGCGATTAATGTCAAAGGAGGAAAGAAGGTGTGAAATAGAGTTCTTACTTGACTTCACCCATATGCCTTTTTCCTTTACTGATTTTAATCTGTATTTTTTCTGCAATAAATCATAACTATGAGTAGAACAGTTTTTCTGGTTTCTGAGTTCTTCTAGTGAATCTCCACATTTAAGTTGCTCTTGGGGGCCCCATGTAACTTAAATAACCTATTTTTTTCCACCTAAACAAATGACCTTTAGGAATATTTTAAAATGTTAAATGTTGTATAAATGAATAAATATACAAAGTTTGGTAGTTTTTATTGATAGCAAAAATTACATAGCATGTTACAACTAAGCAGAAATGTATGTCCTTTAGAGTTGTTTTGCAAATAACTTTAAAGTCATATCACTGAATGGCCATACGCATATAAAATTTTTAAAAATGTGGAGCTACTCTTACACCTGTTGGTTCAATACCTGTAGTATTGTACTGCTACCAACCCATTTCTGCTATTACCAAGGCACCTCTAGAGCTCTGAGAAGCAGATTCTGAAAGTGAGTCACTCATGTTAAAGTAGGAAAAACAATATCAAGTCCATAGTTTGGTTTTGGATGGCTGCTATGACGAGAAGCAAGTGCTGCGTAAAAATCTATGTGGAACCTGAAATGAAGGTGATAATGTTCAGTCTGATTTCAAAGTTTGAGAAGTCCTGCAGTGCCCGAGAGTTCCCTGTATACACCACAGTATGTAATAGATGTTACTTAACAATTAGATTTGTATTCATTATTTTTTGAAGTGATTATGAAGTTTTTAGACCATAAATACTAAGTTGTTTAGCCGCTCAGTAAACAATTACGTATTTCTTTTGGCCTAAGTGATGCTATGGAATAAAACACAACACAATACTAAGAGTGCTGAGAACAGAGAAAGTTAGGGAATGTCTTGTCTATGGCATTTAGTAATCTAGAATCCCAGGCTTCCTTTACCTCAGGGTTATTGAACCAGGATCTAAATTTCATAGAGACCAACCAGAAGTTTAACAAGCACCCTCACTGACTGATAATTTACATCTACATTTCCACTATTAAATCTTTGTTACTGCCTAGGATTATTCTCTGCCTAGTAGTTGTAGATCTCATGAAGTTCAGCTTAATGATATTGCTCATATTCGTTATGGTCAATTGGTAAAGTGTTTTATATTAATGTTTTAATTATTTTCATTATTATATGTATATGGGCATTTTTGCAGCAATGCACAGGTTTCAAAGAAATTGTAATCTTAAGACCTCCCATTGGAAGCAATTAGCACTTAAAATGTTTATCATGAAAACTCTAATTGTTCCTTAATACATTGCACTCTCAGTTAAATTTTAATGAGGTTATTTATTTAGTTCTTCTGACAATAGGCCTTTATATTCTACATATGCCTTTGATGGTGAGTATTAATGAGCTAGTATAAAATAGTTCTGTAAAAAGGACTTCCATAGGATTCTTTGATCTGTGGAAGTGTTAACAGTTTTGTCATTCATTAGCTTACAAATGTTGAGAGCAAAGGGCACTATTAGCTCTTGCAGGAAGGCTTACTTCTGGCTTAACTGTGGAGAAAGAAGAAGGTTGTAGAAGAGTGTTGACTTAAAGCTAGTCATACGGATGGATTAATCAATGTGAGAGATGCTGTGAGGAAAAACAGTTGTGCAATAAAATCATTTGGAAAAAGCATGATACAATGTATCTTCATGATTCATCATCCCAGTTTTCCTATTAAGTGCCCAGAGTATGTCTGTACTAAATAATCAAGGTAAACATTGTTAAATTCAGTGATTGGCTACCAAAATGTCATTTTTTTTTCAGATAACACTGTTTTAGTCCAAATAATTAGCATTCCTTGCAAGATACTTTGAGATGTGCTGTGTAAGAAATGTAATATAATATTCAACAGCACTCAGTGTTGATTGTCTATTACATATCAGTCACTGCTAGATGCTGGGTGTGCAGTGATGAAGATAGGTGGGTATAATCTCTTATCCTTCTGGAAATAGACAGTCAATTCAATAAGTTGCTGAAATAAAGTGTGGGCATATTTTATCACCATACTGTGATTTGACATCATGTGCCAGGTGCAGTCTGATTCAGTCTAAAGTGACCAAAAGAGAATTTTTAGAAAAGAGCTAAAGAAAGATCTGAAATATGAGTAGTTGTGTGTGTATACAGTGTAGTGCATGAGACAAATAGAAACAGAGAGAGAGACCGAGACGGAGAGAGAGACAGGCAGCCTTGGGGGAGGTAGAGAGAGGTAGAGACTATTCCAGCTTTGGAAATCTCCTAAGGGACATTGCATTTACTTATCCATTGACTGTCTTTTCCCACCAAAATGAAATCTTCATGAAAGCAGAAACGGTATTTGGTTTCCCTTCAGATGTTGCCCCAGATAATGAGAATGTTGTCTAGAAGGCTGCAGATGCTTTAAAAAAATAAAATTTGTTGAGGCAAAGGAACATGAAAATATTCAGTCAAGTTGAACATAGATTGAAAAAGCTTAGCGTGAAGAGAAGAAGTGTACAGCAGAAACAAGCTCCTGATTCATTGCCATGTGCTATGGACCGAACGCATTTCTGTAAAATTTGTATGTTGAAGCTCTAGTCCCCAGAGTGAATGATATTTGGAAATGGGGTCCAAAATAATTAAGGTTAAATTAGGTCAGGGTGGGGCCCTGATCCAATAAAATTAGTGTCTTTATAAGAAGAGACACAAGAGAGCTGGCTCTATCTTTCTTTGATGGATATGCATGGAAAAAATGCCATGTGAGGGTATGGTGAGAAGGTGGCCATCTATAAAGCAGGAAGAGAGCTCTCACAAAAACAAACAAACAAACAAACAAAAAACAGATTTGCTGGTGCTTTGGTCATGGGCTTCTAGCTTTCAGAATTGTGCGAAGATACATTGCTGTTTCAGGCATGTAGTCAGTGGTATTTTTTTGTTATGGAAGCCCAAGCAGACTAAGACAACATGCTTTATCATTTAGTATACATTCTGTGCCAAATGAGTAGGCATTTAAAGTTTTTAAGCAAGAGCATTAGAAAATCACTCTGACTGCAATGTAGAACATGGTTGTAGGCTATTGTGAAGTGGCCATGGAAGACTTAGATGTATTTGAAAACGTAAATTGACAGAATTTTATTCCTAACTGCATAGTAGAATTTTATGCCTATAAATTCAAATTTGAGTTATTGGGGAAAGCTGAAGTGTTCAGTGTTGGTCATGTTGAGTTTGATGTTATAAGATATCTAACAAAGGCATCCAAGAAGCAGTTCAATATATATGTCTGGAAGTTGAGAAGAGGGATGACCTAGAACTATAGATTTGTTCTTCATTGAAATTTATGTGTGACTTCAGTCCGTGGGGAGATTTTTAAAAAAATAGTAGAGAAGAGAACCTAGAAAACAGACCTAAGGAAGAATACAATTTAAAGGACTAGAGGAGCCAAAGAGCTTACAATGAAATATGTCCAATCATAGAGTGGAAACATAAAGCAAGGGGATATTCGTGGAAGAATTAGTGGAAGGAAAAACGGAAATATGATAAATGATTTCAAATTGGACATAGTATATTTCTTCAAAACATGAAGAAAGACATTTCCTCCTTCAAAACCTGATATAAAGAGCAAGATGTGGGTGAAGGTGGTCAAAAGGTACAAACTTTCAATTATATGAAAATAAGTTCTGGGATGCTGTGTACAACATGATGATTGTAGGTAGTAACAGTGTTTGTATATTTGGAAGTTACTGAGAGAATAGATCTTCAAAGTTGTCATCAAAAGGAGCAAACAAATTTTGTAACTGTGAAGTAATGGATTGTTAACTACACTTGAGGTAATCATTTCACAGTGTGTACATATACCAAATCATCATGGCATACACCTTAAACTTATACAATGTTACACGCCAATTATGTCCCAATAAAAATGAAAAAAGTGATAACCTATATTAAAACACTTATTCTACTTATCAAAATTAAATTTCAAAATGAAAGAAAATAAAACTGCTCTGATATCCATCTTAATGGCCTGTATGTAGAAATCCTTCTAATATGAGACATTATTTTACTTTTCAGAAGGTATCCGTCATCAAAAACAGCATTGAACCCCTTGATAAATATGGTTTTGTGGGCCCTACACAAACACAGTGGTCACACATTTATGAAGAACATCTAATGTGTATCATACAAATATTGTTATTTAACAACAAATATTTCACTATTGCAAAAATATAAAGATGTAAGAAGTAGTCCTATTTATACATATTAGAATGGGAAAGAAAAGAACATTGAATTAAATAAATGGTGAATAAAGCCTTGATCCTAAAACACCTGATCACATAATTAAATTAGTTAAGGAAGAAAAATGACAGGCTTTATAATAATAGTATGGTGGTTTGAGTATTAAGTTTTAAATTTCTTGATATTCAAATATATTTGATTTTTATTTTATAGTTAAGTAACTTATATAGACTCTATTTTAAAGTTCTCCGGTGAAATTCAAGTGTATTGGAAGTCCCATTACCCAGATGATGACAGAAAAATATGGAGAAAAATTATTTTCTTTCTTTTTCAGGTTACAAATGAAATTCTTTATTGTCACTTGTCTCTAGAGTTGAAATGCAGAATATTAATATAGGCAATGAATAGCATTTTGCCATATGAATGGTATAGTAAACAAAAGAAAGGGAATATTGACGGAACAAAAGAATATTGAGTAAAAGGGAGGGAGACTTACAGAACAGCGATGTTTTTAAGCACTGCAATTATTTCCCTAGTCAATCTTCCACTAGGAAAAATTTTTAAATATGTACTTATTTTCTTGTAGAGCAATTTACAGTCTACTTAATGGTACTTAATTTTGGATTATATAAACCATATAAGCTTATAATTTCTTATGTAATAGGATTTGTATTCATTATGCAGTACTCAAAATAATAGCAAGATTAACAGTTTTTAATTGGATGAGATCCTTACATTCATTAAGTTATTTTTTAAATAAATATTCTATTATACTATTTTTGCTATCCTCACAGTTGCACAAAAAATTAGGGGATCATGGGAAGTTCTGCTTGCTACAAGCAGGTGTGTGATTTTTTTTTTTTTTTTGACATGGTAGATAATCCTTGCGACAAATGAGAAACTTAGTAATACAATTTATCAGACATTTATATTTAGGAGAATGGCATTAGATTTGCTTTGAAAGAATTTCTAATTTTTGAAGAATATTGATCTAATTATTTAAGTATGAATATTAATTGTTTAATAAAAGAAGAACCATGTGTTTGGGGCCTAAAGTTTTTATAATTTTATTTTTTTTACATTTTAAGCATTTATTTATTTGAGAGAGAGAGACAGGGGAGAGGGACAGATGGAGAGGGAGAGAGTCCTAAGCAGACTTCTGAGATAATGACCTGAACTGAAACCAAGAGTTGGACACTCAACCAAACTGCACCACCCAGGCTCCCTTAGCCTCTTTTAAAAACAGGATGTAAAGTTATAAATAATAAATTTGGTAATTTATGTCCACTTATTTTCATTGAGAATGAAATGACAAAAATATAAATGATAAAATGCTTATTAATACCATAAACATAATGAAATTCAAAAAGTGATTATTAATCTTCTGACATCTCTAATTATTCCCATACTTTGGCTTGCATATTTATATTTTCTCTTCATATGACCATGACTTTATAATAAAATTTTCTATAGAAGAAATAAAAAGGTAATTTGCAGTTTCCTCTATTATAGTTGCTCAGAATTTGTTTTTAATTAGTAAGATTTGACTCTCCACATGGATGTGTTCACTCAAGAGTAGCACTGTAGTAACACTTCAGATGTGTGTTATATCAACTAGAAATTCTGATAATTTCTCTTTTGCATGAGAAAAGGTAAAGGAAAAAAGTATTGTGCATATACAATATATTGCATATACTGCATTACACATAGTGCATTATATATTCCTGATAGAATTTGATTAAAAACTGACTAGAATTAAATCTTCCACTTGCAATTTTGCTCATGAAATTTTTGGAAGAATTTGCATGACTCCCTTCTTATTCTGTTCATTTTAAACTTTGTTGCTCTTCCACTATGTGCATACATCCCATGCAAAGAATTATAGGGCACATTCTATCTTGATAAGTGCTCAACCCCTGAGCCTCTGTGCTGTAATGTTAGGTAAGTTGGCATCGTGGATAGTCTACCAGATGGTCACCAATAACCTAACTATACATGGAAATCACTGCAATTCGTATAAAGACATTCCTCTATATTTGAATTAAATATAGCACAAATCCAACTTCTTTCCTGGATCCCCAAAGTGCTCACAACCACACCAGCAACATATAACTGTCTATAAAATGCAGGGCTTTTACTTGATTTCAGTTAAAATATTACTCTTGATTTTTTTTTTTTAGTGTAGGATCACATGAACACATTGCCGGCGTTTCTCCCAAGGTCCGGAAGGGGCCTGGGAAAGTGAACAGCGCTGTGTTAAGTTTCATTAGCTTCCCATTAATCTACCTCTCTGCTTCCATTCTTAATCACGTATCTTTATGACTACTAAAAACAGCTTCCCAGGAATAAAAATAATACATGATGTATTTCAGTGACTGGCAAGGTGATTAATTATAGGCTAAAATCTGGGTTATTCTTCATGAGAAAATAATTGCTATGATTATCTTTAGACCTGATATGCATTTAAATGAAGTATTTTAAAAGAAATGTTCTAATTGTCTTGATTTTGTAAAATTTCCAGATCTTATTCTTCTTATGGAAATCAGTTCTTGTAATACTGGAGTCTTAAGATAAATCCTTTTAGTGATGACTAATTAATAGAATGTCAAAGATGATGTTTGCACTTTATATTTTCCATTTACAATGTTACATTTTCCTAAAAACCAAAATTATTGTGAAATCCTGAAACTATCATAAAATCTAAATAAAATTACCTCTGGGTTTTATAATAAAGTGGAAAATATTACCTTTCATTGTTTTAAAGATGGCTTTATTTTATGTGAATTAATTAAGCCTCAACTGATTATAACAGATAATGTTTAAAAAGAGATTATTTTGCTTGAAAGTACAGCGTCTGACAATTTCAATACAACAGAAGCAATTTGTCTAGTACCATTTTATGCACTTAACTTTTATAAATAAGTAATGGGAAATGAATCCATACATGTTACAAAAGGACTTTTGATAGTTGGTACTAACATGTAAATGGACTTTTAGCATTGGTACCTTGGGCTGTAGCAAACTGAAATAAATCCTTAGTGACCTGGCAAACATTTTCACTTCAGCATTGAATTCAGTGAAGTTGTCTCTTCTGATAAGCTTTGAGTTTGAGTTTAACTGTTCATTTATTTCTATTCCATAGTGAATATTGAGAGCCATTTCAGGAATCTGATTGGCATCCTCCAAGGAGAAACACTCTAAACACTAGAAGCCTTTTAAGGGGATCCTGTGCACTCTTAATAACTAGTCATATAAAAGTAGATACTATTAAACCCAAGCTCACTTTTATTGAATATTTTTCTTTGAACCTTTAGTGACTTTCTCATTGTGATTTATGTCTGAAAAAGGAACAAAATATATTACACAGGATAGTTCTTTTTGAAGTTCAGTAATTGTTCAGACTCTCTCCATAGGCAAGACTGTGGCATTTGGACATGATTTTTCTAGAATGAGGAATTACAAATAAAATTCCAAAGATAGGCAGTTGTATCTAAGCAGCATTTAAATTTAAAGTAGTCTACATTCTAGAAAACACACACTATGCATTCAAATTGATTCACATTTACAAGTACTTAAAAGGTATGGGAAAGCTGTTAATAAGAAATGTAAAGCACCCAAGTTATCTTTAATAATTTATTTTTTGAAGCTAAATTGGGTCTTATGTTAGAAAACTCTTCCACTAAAAGAAGTTTACACCAATGTACTTATTTTATAAGATATTTATGTTTCTATTATATGAGACCATTACTATGGTTGGCCAAAGAGCATTATATAAACAATCCAAGTAGGTAAATTCTCATTATCAGAACAATTTACATAAAATAAAAAGATGTAGAGTGGTGTATAAAAAATATTCCTTTGTAGAGTTATTGGGCCATATAAACACTATGTACTGAGTAATTTTAGAACACAAAAGCATATTATTGAGTAAATATACATTACAATTTTGAACATTAAGTAGGTGGAAATAGGAAGGCTTCTTAACTATATGCATGACTGTATGACTAATAAGTGATTTGGTAGCATTTCTTAGAAATTTTGATGAAGCATGTACACCTCGTGCCCAAGAATCTGCTTGGATAATTATGAATATGTAGGACAATCTAAGGTTAAGTGAAAATATCCAGGGTGAGCAGCACTACAAAAAGATTGTTCAGGCTTTGGAATTTAGTAGAATCTACCTTTGATTATGGCAGTGGGCATAATTTGCAAATACTCTGCCAAAATGCAGAGGCTGTATATTCCCATGTCTTCAGTGACCAGGACAGTAACATGAATATCACACAAAAAACAAAACAAAACAAAAAACCTTCAAACATAGAGAACTGTAGGCAGTAGAAACCTCTCCCAACTAAAAACACTTGAACACATTCTTTTTAACAGCATGCCATTTAATCAAGATATCTACAGGCTACAGATGGACTGTAGGCCTTGAGTTTGCTATTCCCTGACACAATGCCTAAGGAAAGTAAATGTGTCTGTTGCCCTTCGGTTACTTCCTAAAGTCTAGGAACCATGTCTTATATATTTTTAAGGAGATCATAAAATCAATTTTTAAGGTATAGTTTACACATAATAAAATGTACTAATTTTCAGGTGTTCAGCTCAATGGGTTTGACAGGCAAACACAAATAAACATCACACTAAAAAAAAAGGTATATAACATTTTCGTTATCCCTGAAAAGTAAATTCACCCATACTACATTCAGTAAATCACTCCTCCCAATACCCGGCCTTGGTCAAAACTGATCTGTATCTGTCACTGTAGATTAGTCTTGCCTTTATATTGTTTCAGATAAATGAAGGGGCGCCTGGGTGGCACAGTGGTTAAGCGTCTGCCTTCGGCTCAGGGCGTGATCCCAGCGTTCTGGGATCGAGCCCCACGTCAGGCTCCTCCGCTATGAGCCTGCTTCTTCCTCTCCCACTCCCCCTGCTTGTGTTCCCTCTCTCGCTGCCTGTCTCTATCTCTGTCGAATAAATAAATAAAATCTTAAAAAAAAAAAAAAAGATAAATGAAATCATGCTGTTGGTGCTCTTTGTGTTTGACTTCCTCTGTTCAACATCTTATTTTTGAGATGTTATTGAGTGTATCAGTTTGCTATACTTTATTGCTATTGTTCCATTAAATAAGCAAAACAGCTTTTTTCAACTCTTTTACTGATGGACCCTTAGTCTATTTCCATTTATCGGCTACCGTGAAAAAAAGTTGTTATGATCATTCATGTACAAAACTTTTTGTATATGTTTCATTTTTTTGGTTGAATACCTATAAATATAGATGTTTTGTCATAAGCTAAATGTATGAACAACTTTACAGGAGACTGCCAAGCCACCTTCCAAAGTGGTTATCTTATTTAGCAGAGCATTGGAGTTCTCATTACATCACATCCTTGTCCATACTTGATATTTGTCTGTATGTTTTCAAAATTTTTACTATTTCACTTGGTGTCTGAAAGATTTTCATTTTGATTTGACTTAGATTTCACTGATAAATAATGACGTTGAACATCCCACGTATTCAGTAACCTTTTTCTGTATTCATTTTGTGAGGCGTCCTTTCCAATTTGGGGCCTATTTTTATTTGGTTGTTGTAATCTTATTATTAACATCTTTATATATTTTAGACAAATGTTCTTGTTTTATAGTTTTTAATATGCATTGTCTATATTTTCTGAAGTTCATTCCTAGGCGCTTCATGTTGATCTAATGTTATTTTGAGTGATTTGTTTTTAAGGATTGTAATTGTTTAATGCTATTATATTGAAATAAGATTGATTTTCATATTTTCACTTGGTAATCTGTACTTTCTACAAGTGTAGTTATTATTTCTAGTAGTATTTTTGTAGATTCCTTAGCATTTTTTATTAGCATAACCTCTGTGAGTAGACAGTTTTATTTATTCCTAAACATTTTTCGTGATTTTTATTTTTCTGTATAGCAACGGCTACAACCTCCAGTAAAATGTTAAACAGAAATAGTGAGATCAGACATCGTTGCCTTTATCCCTGAGGGAAAGTGCCAGTCCTTTGTCATTACACATGATATTAGTTATATATTTTTTTCACTATGCCTTTTAGTCTTTTCTGCATCTATTGAGATATGCTATTTTTTCTTTTCTTCTTATTCTTAATGTCATAAGCTAGCTCCATATATTCAATCAACCATCTAATCTTAGGATAAATTCCTCTTGGTCATAACATAATTTTATAAATATGTTATATATGATATGCTAATATTTTAAATCACTTTTATCAGGGTATAATTTACATGTATATTTACAAATATTTTGTTAAGGGTTTGTGTGTGTGTGTCCATGTTTATAGGGAATAATTCTAGTAATGTTTTTCTCATATTTTCATAATAGTGGCTTCCTATGTTAAGTTTGAGGGTGTCCCTGCTTCTCTCTTCGTCTGAAAAAGTTTGTGTTAACATAGATATTATTTCTTCTTTCAAGGTGTCATGGAATTCACTTCAAAAGCCACTCGAATTTGGAATGTTCAGGTGAGAACACTTTTACTTAAAATTCAATTAATTCGATATTCCTATTTATATAGGACTACTTATATTTTCTGTTTCTTACTGTGGATGTTTTATAGTTTGACCTTAAGTAATAGGTCATTTTCATCTATGTTGTTGTCTACTTTGGCCTAAAATAATTCTTTTTTTTTTAATATAAAATCATATTTTATTATTTTCTTAAGTATTTATTTATTTTTAAAGATTTTATTTATTTGACAGAGAGAGACACAGCAAGAGAGGGAACAAAAGCAGGGGAAGTGGGAGAGGGAGAAGCAGGCTTCCCTCTGAGCAGGGAGCCTGATGCGGGGCTGGATCCCAGGACCCTGGGATCATGACCTGAGCCGAATGCAGACGCTTAACGACTGAGCCACCCAGGTGCCCTTTAAGTTTTTATTTAAATTCCAGTTAGATAACATACAATGTAATATTAGTTTCAGGTGTACAATATAGTGATTCAACACTTCCATGCAACACCTATTGTTCATTATAAGTGTGCCCCTTAATCCCGTGTAATATTTTCATCTTTAAGATCAGAAGTGATACCCGTCATTCATTTTGTTTTATAAGTGACTCTTGCTTTCTCTTTTTTTTATGATAAATCTAAATGTTTTTGTTTTATTTATTTTTTAAAGAATCCGTTTTTGTTTTTATTGATTTTCTCTATTATCCATTTAATATTTTGTTCATTTCCACCCTTACCTTTATTATTTTGTTTAATTTGATAATTTCCTAGCTTCATTAGGAAGAAATTTAGATCATTAATTTTAAATGTACCAATTTCTTTTTCTAATGTACTCATTTAAACGTAAACATTTCCATTTAAGCAGAGCTTTAAATGTATCTCTCACATTATCTTGGTGAAAGTTAGATGTGTTCTACCTCAAATTTACTGAGATAGAATTGCCATATAACATTGTGCAGGTTTAAAAATGTATTCATGAAAATAATGTATTTGACTGTTGTTGGGATACTGCTTTATAAGTATCAATTTATAGAAACCATGGTGGAAATTTTGATGAGTATGATTATGTATAAATTATAAATTTCTCTATGACCACAAAGTCTAAAGAAAAGGCAATGTTGAAACTCTGTGTCACAGGTTGTAATTTCATTCCCTTTTAATGAACTTTCATAAAGTTCGGTTGTTTAGTGTGTCTGTGGAGTAGAGGAAAACCAGTTTATAATTTTCATCTATTTTTTAATAGAGATATAATTGACATTAACATTATATTAGTTTCAGATGTACAGCATAATGAGAATCTTTTAATCTTGTCCTTGCACTTCTCAGCACAGGCCTCCTTAGATCTCTGTTGTTATAGGTCCTTAAGACAAACGTATCCGAGTTCTCATTTCAGTAGTGATTGTAGTAGCAGCCTACTTGTTGGTAACTTGAATAACTGAATTGCAGTATATGCAATGACCATAGGTTGGTGATAATGGGAAGGCAATGGTATTGTCAGTGCCTTCCAGCTAAAGACTTCCAGGAACACACCTATAATTAAACAAGTAAGGCTTTATTGATCTTTGCAATGAGGGAGAACACACATCACCCGGAGCCATGGTGTTGTAGTAAGAAGTTGTTGAATGAACTTATTATAGCATTTAGGCACTTGTTGGGTGATTTTGGAGAATGCTCTGTTCTGAGTTGGATGCTGTCAGAAAGCAAGTGAAAACTTATGATTCACTGTCTTAATAAACTAGATCTATTAGGAAGAATTAAAGTTAAAGCAATACAAAGTGGAGCAAACAGCAGCAACTTACTTTAACCGAAATAGGAAAACCTTTCTTCATTTTTGTGGTTTGGATGACATGTTTTTGTCTATGTTCAGAATGATTCCTCGGGGATCGTTTTTGTCCTGATCTGTTGCAGTCATAGAGTGGCCTTGCCTGAAACACAAAATTATGTAGATTTAACAGGAAAAGAGCAAGTCCTAGATATGAATACCAGTCAGATCCCAGAAGTTAGAGGCTACTTTTATTTTCCTCAGTATGAGAGATGAAAGAGAAAGAGAAAAACAATGACCATTTAAAAACAACAAAGCTCAAAGGGGCCTTGTGCCAGCTAGTGATGTAATGTGCCATGAACCTAGGAGTCTGATTAAAATCATGTATACTTCAGGCTCATCTCCCCATCCCCACACATAATATATTTTTTAAAGAAAATAAATTGAAATTAGACTGAAACAGAAAAACCTAATAAACTTAAATGAAATTTCTACGTTGTCTTTATTATCTAGAGAAAGGGTCTCAGGAGGTAAAGAGCAATTTTATATAAAAATCTTATATTTTCTTTGAAGTTTGAGCAAGTTCTCTATTGCTTTTAGTATTCATCATTGCTGAAGAAAGAGCCAGTGCTAATCTCATTTGTGTTGCTATACTACCCTATTTTATTCTCATGTAGCAATGTTTTGAAAGATTTATTTAAGAGAAAGAGACAGAGAGTGCATGCATGAGTTGGGAGAGGAGCGGAGAGAGAGAGAGGGAGAGAAGCAGACTCTCTGCAGTGTGTGGAGCCCAAAGTGGGGCTGAATCCCACAACCCTGAGATCAGGACCTGAGCCAAAATCAAGAAGGACACTTAACCTACTGAACCACCAGGCACCCCTCTCATGTAGCTATTTTTATAATTCTCATTTCTTTTATGTATAAAGTACCACACTGATAAATATATTACGTGGCCTTCCATTTTCCATTAAATTGCTGGAAGCTGGCTGTGTGTGACATCTTAATTTTCATCATTCTTATTTTGTCAAGGAGTGACTCATTGGGTCATTTCAATCTGGAAACCCACATCCTTCATTTTTGTGAAATTTTCTTTTAACATTTAAAAATTGTTTCTCCTTTTCATAGTTTTTAATTTCCCTGTCTGTAATTTCTGTTAGTCCAGATGTTGAGTGCTCTTAATTGGTTTAGATTTTCTTAACTACTTTCCAATCTTTCTACAAGTTTCTAGATTTTAGCAAGCACGTATATTTTATATTTTCTGGTCTTTTTTTTTTTTTTCTTTCCACTTTATGGGTAAATTGTCTTCTCTTGCCCTGAGGTAACTATTTGAAGGTAATTTTGTGAGGTGGTATGGTTTGTGTAAAGGTTTATGTTTCCTTATTTATATTTGCTTCTTTCCTAATACATATTTTTTTGTTGTTTATTTTCTTTTCTGTTTCACGTGGGTGTGTTTGTCAAATACATGATGATTCTTGATTGTCCATTTATGTTTAATAATTTAAAAAACCCAAAGCAGAAAGCACAGTTTGGGGCTCTTAGCTTGTGTGTGTGTGTGTGTTATTAGCATATGCACTGCAGATTAAAGTGATTGTTCTATATTTAGCATAGAACACTCTTTCTTTCTTTCTTTCTTTCTTTTTATTTATTTATTTATTTATTTATTTATTTATTTTTTGCACTTTTACCACCAGGACTTCTAAGAGTCTGTAGGAGGTAAGGAATGTTGACTTTTTTACATAAATATCTAAATATATTCTACTTTAAACCCTATTATTGTGTCCAACCACTACACAAACTGGTATTTCTAATTTCTCAGGGATCTTTTCTGGGAGATCTACCTTGAAGTTTACTTATTTCTAGTTTTGAAAGTCCATGTATTTTCTTTTTTAGAAAGTTGAATAGCTTTCATAGCCTTCAGTTTCTCATCACCTCTCCCTTGCTCCATAATTGATCAAAGATGACCTATTCTATAACATTTTTATCTAGATCTGTCAATATAGGTTTAAACCCATTCAGACCAAGAGACTTTTTAAAATTTTTTAAATTAACATATAATGTATTATTTGTTTCAGGGGTACAGGTCGGTGATTCATCAGTTTTACACAACACCCAGCACTCACCACAGCACATACCCTCCCCAATGTCCATCACCCAGTTACCCCACCCCATCATCCCCTTCCCCTCCAGCAATTGTCAATAAATAGTTGGACTAAAGAGTCTCTTATGGTTTGTCTCCCTCTCTGGTTTTGTCTTGTTTCATTTTTTCTCTTTCCCTATGATCCTCTGCCTTTTTTCTTAAATTCCATGCATCAGTGAGATCATATGATAATTGTATTTCTCTGATTGACTTATTTCACTTAGCATAATACCCTCTAGTTCCATCCATGTCATTGCAAATGGCAAGATTTCATTTTTTGGTGGCTGTGTAATATTCCATTGTGTGTGTGTGTGTGTGTGT
>NW_024426230.1:18750435-18779158 GCF_017311325.1 Ursus maritimus | reverse complement strand
ACCACATCTTCTTTATCCATTTATCAATGGACATCTGGGCTCTTTTCATAATTTGGCTATTGTGGATATTGCTGCTAAAAACATTGGTGTGCAGGTGCCCCTTCGGATCACTACATTTGTATCTTTGGGGTAAATATCCAGTAGTGCAATTGCTGGGTTGTAGGGTAGCTCTATTTTCAACTTTTTGAGGAATGTCCACACTGTTTCCATACTGGCTGCACCAGCTTGCATTCCCACCAGCAGTGTAGTAGGGTTCCCCTTTCTCTACATCCTCACCAACATCTGTCTTTTCCTTTTGTTAATTTTAACCATTCTGACAGGTGTGAGGTGATATCTCATTGTGGTTTTGATTTGTATTTCCCTGATGATGAGTGATGTTGAATACTTTTGCATGTGTCTGTTGGCCATTTGGATGTCTTCTTTGGAGAAGTGTCTGTTCATGTCTTCTGCCCATTTCTTGTTTGGATTATTTGTTCTTGGGTGTTGAGTTTGATAAGTTCTTTATAGATTTTGGATACTAGCCCTTTGTCTGATTTGTCATTTGCAAATATCTTTTCCCATTCTGTCAGTTTTCTTTGATTTTGTTGAGCAAAAGCTTTTTCCTTTGTTGTGCAAAAGCTTGTTATCTTGATGAAGTCTCAGTAATTCATTTTTGCCTTTGTCTTCCTTGCCTTTGGAGACATATCTAGCAAGAAGTTGCTGCGGCTGAGGTCAAAAAGGTTGCTGCCTGTGTTCTCCTCTAGGATTTTGATGGATTTCTGTCTCACATTCAGGTCTTTCATCCATTTTGAGTCTATTTTTGTGTATGGTGTAAGGAAACTGGACTATTTCCAGACCAAGAGATTTTAAGTTAAAGTTATTTAGTTATTTTTATTATTTCTCTACCTATCACAGTTTTCTATTAGGTATTATTGTTGTTCTTGCTATTATGAGTAGTATTTAGTTCATAATTTTTAAATTGAAAAAAGAAAGCAGGTTTTTGCCATCCGTCAGACTTACACTATGACATCTCCTTCATTTATGTTTCTTTTTTGTCTAACAGTAATGTTTGCCAGCTTTATTAATTTGAATCTTAAGTCTTCTTCACATCATTTCTTCAGCTCCTTGGTACTCACTTTATCAGTTTTTTGTCATGTTTCCTTTCTGTCTTTTGTATAAAACTGTTAAAAGTCTGAAATGACTGAAAAGTTCTCTGTACAAATCAATCAATTTCTCCAGGTATCCCTTCTTTTTCTCATAGCAGTCATTTGAGAAAATACAACCAGAACTGCTTATTGGAGACATTTTCAGCTCTCTTGATTCATGTTTTAGTATTTAATCTGAGAAGTGCTATAATTTACAGATTTCTCTCCATCTTGATGAGAAAAGAATATCATGGTATAACGACAGTGTTATAGATTTGTTTGTTTTAGACAGAACTTCATATAAAGTTCATCTCTACCACTTTCTACAAGTTTACTTCTTTGAGCTTAAATTTTCTCTCCTATAAAAATAAAGATGACAACTCTGGGATTCTTAGAGAAATTCCTAGGGAAAATATCTATGAATGAAAATATCCTATGAAGCTTCTAGATTATAGCAACCAATAAAAACCAGTTAGCATTTCACCTCTATACTTAAGGAGATTCTTTTATCAAAGTAATGCAGATACAAAGTAAATAGGTGGATGGAGAGAGGCGCCTGGTGGCTCAGTCTGTGGAGCATCTGACTCTTGGTTTGGGCTCAGGTCATGATAGCAAGTTCATGAGATTGAGCCTGGAGTCAGGCTCCATGCCGGGCAGGGAGTCTGCTTACGATTCTCTTCCTCTCCCTCTGTTCCTCCCCTGCTCTCTATAGAAAGTGTAACCTATTTAGAGTGAAAAAAATTTAAGTGAACTATTGATGAATTACCAAGGAAGAACTATTTGGTCTGGATATAAATCTGTTACTTAATTGGTAAATGTTATAGTACTGTAAGTTATTCTAATGAGAAATCTCAGTGGGAAGACTTTAATGACATAATTATTCTCTCCAATAAAATAACAATTAGTTTGTCTGGTATTGTACTAATTGTTATTAACATAGGGTATTGACAATGTTTAAAATCTAAGTATTGAGTCACTTCAGAAAAAAAGTCTTATATTATAAAACTACACATACAGAACTGATGATTTTGTTATGCTGAAAAGAACATTTAATTTAAAATTTTCTAAACTTCTTTTTAAATTAATAGTATTTATGTTTGTACAGTTTTAAATTCACAGAAGAACTGAAAAGATCGTTTTCATGTGCCCTCCCGACTTGCTACACACAGATTCCCTTGTTCTTTACATCTTGCATTAGTGTGAATACATTCATTATAATTATGAACCACTTTTGATATAATGGACTAAGACCGTAGTTTACATTAAGTTTCACTCTGTATTGTAGGTTCTATGGGTTTTGACAAATGCATGGTGTAACATTTCAGTCATTACAATATCACAGAGAGAATAGTTTCATTACCCTAAAAATTTGCACTCAACATATTCATCCCCCTTTCCCTCTCCATGAAATCTTGTCATCCATCATTCTTTTTATTGTCTTTATAGTTTTGCAGAATGTCATAAGTTGTAATAATAATACTCTTCAGATTGTGTTCTTTCACCAGAAAATATACATTTAAGATTACTCTATATCTTATTGTAGCTTGATGGGTCATTTTTTATTGTGGGATAATATTCTATTGTATAGGCGTACCAAAGTTTATTTATCCACCTATTGAAGGACATCTTAGTTGTTTCCAGTTTTTCACAATTATGAGTAAAGCTGTAATAAACATTTGTATGCAGGATTTTTTAACATAATTTTCCAACTCCTCTGGGTAGATACATAGGAGAGAGACTGCTGGATTATATAATAAGAAAATATTTAGCTTTATAGGAAACTGCCAGGTTATATTCCAAAGTGACTGTACCATTTGAATTTTCCACTAGCAATGAATTTTTTTGCTCAACATCCTCACCAGCATTTGGTATTGTCAGGGTTTTCTTTATTTTTAATTCTTGGCATTCTGATGAATGTATATTGCTATCTCCTGGTTGTCTTCATTTGCATTTATCTAATGATACATGATGTTGAATGTCTTTTCAAATGATTGTTAGACATCTGCATATCTTCTTCGATGAAGCATCTATTAGAATCTTTTGCCCATATTTTCATTGTATTGTTTCTTTTCTTACTGTTGAGTTTTAAGAGTTTGTCATGTATTTTGAATATAAGTGTTTCATTAGGTATGTGTTTTACAACTATTTTTTTCCCAATTGTTGGATTTTCATTTTTCTTAAAAGTGTCTTTTGGAGAACATATCCTTAATTTTAATAAAGTCTAACAACAACTTTTGTTTTTATGGATACCCTTTGTGTTGTATCTTAAAACTCTTCATCAAACCCAAAGTCACCTATATTGACTCTTCTGTTATCTTGTAGAAGTTCATTCAGTAGCTTTGTATTTTACATTTTTACATGTAGGTCTATGATCCATTTTGAGTTAATTTTGGGGAAAGGTGTAAGGTCTGATTTAGGTTAATATATTGGGGGATTTGGACATCCAGTTTTTTCAATATCATTTGTTTTAAGCCTATTTTGTCCTCATTGAGTTGTCTGTGTTCCTTTGTAAAAGATAGACTGATTATATTTGTGCGGGTTTATTTCTGGGCTTCTATTCCATTTCATTGGCCTATATTTTTTAAACTATATATATTTTATTTCATTTCAAGTTTTATCGAGATATAAATGATCTATAACACTATATACATTTAAGGAGTATAGCATAATGATTTAAATTACATATATTGTGAGACCTTCACGTTTATACTTAATATCATGCTGTAATGATTACTATACTTTTATATTAAGCCTTGTATTTGATACTGTCAGTTCCTTAAATTTGTTTTTCTTCTTCAGTGTTGTGTGGCTATTTTGAACCTTTCACCTTTGGATATAAATTTTAGAATCAATTTGTTGATATCCATATAATAACTTGTAGGGAGTTTGATTATATTGCATGGAATCTATAGATCGAGTTGGGAAGAATTGACATCTTAAAAATATTGAGTCTTCCAATTTATACACATGGAATATATCTCCATTTTTTTAGACCTTCTTACATTTCTTTCATCACAGGTGTGTAGTTTTCTGTATGTAGATCCTGTAGATATTTTGTTATATTTATGCCTAAGTATGTAATTTCCTTGATACTAATATAGATTTTAATGTTTTTAATTTCAATTTCCTATTGTTAGTTGTTGGTATATAGAAAAACAGTTGACTTTTGTAGACTAACCTTGTATCATGCAAACTTGTGATAATTGCCTGTAAGTTCAAGGTTTTTTGGGTTTTTTTTTTGGTCAATTCTTTAGGATTTTCTTCATACATAATCATTTTATCTATAAACAAAAACAGATTTATTTCTTTCTAATCTGCATGCCTTTTATTTCCTTTTTTGTCTTCTGCATTAGCTAGACTTCTAGTACAATATAGAATAGGAGAGCTGACAGGAGATATCCTTGCTTCATTCCTGAATTAAGGGAAATCCGTCAGTTTCTCACTATGGAGTATGATTCTGGCTGTGTAGGCATTTTATAGGTTTTTTTTTTTTTTCTTTCATCAGTTGAGGAAGTTTCCCTCTCTTCCTAATTTTCTGAGAATTTTTTTTTATCATGAAAGCATTGTCAAATGCTTTTTCTGTATCTATTGATGTGATCATATGGTTTTTCTTCTTTGCCTGTTAATGTGATAGATTATATAAATTCATAACCAAATGTTGAACTAGTTTTGCATAGCTGAAATAAATCCCCTTGGACTGTGGTGTAAATTTTCCTTATATATTGTTAGATTCAATTTGCTAATATTTTGTTGAGAAGTTTTTATTCTGTGTTAATAAGATAATGATTAGTAGCTTTTTTTTTTTCTTCTAAGGTCTCTATCTAGCTTTGATATTAGGGTAATGTTGGGAAGTCTTCACTTTACTTCTGTTTTATAAAAAAGGATTGTAGAGAGTTGGTATAATTTCTTCCTAAAATGTTTGGTAGAATTTACTAGCAAAACCATAAGGTGTGGTGTTTTCTTTATTGGCAGATTATTTTTAAATATTTGAGAGAGAGAGAGTGAGAGAGAAACAGCATGAGAGGGGAGAGGATCAGAGGGAGAATCAGGCTCACTGCTGAGCCATGAACCAGATGTGAAACTTGATCCCAGGACTCTGGGATCATGACCTGAGCCGAAGGCAGTTGCTTAACCAACTGAGCCACCCAAGCGCCCTTCTTTATTGGTAGGTTATTAACTATTGATTAAAATTCTTTAACAAACATAGGTCTATTCAGATTATCTATTTCTCCTGTGTGGATTTTTATAGTTTATGTCTTTCAAGAAATTGGTCAATTTCATCTGAATTAGCAAATGTGTGGGCATAGAATTGTTCATAATATTCCCTTGTTATTGTTTTACTATCCACGGATTTAATGGTGATGATCCCTTTTTCATTTATAATGTTGGTAGTATGGTCTTTTTTCTTTTTATCATGGTTAGCCTGGATAGAGCCTTTTCAATTTTTATTTATCTTTTCAAAGAAGCATCTTTTATTTTTTCTTATTTTCTCTCTTGTTTTTCTGACTTCAACTTAATTAATTTCTGCTCTGATTTTTACTTTTTAAAAATTTTCTTGCTTAGGTTTATGTTGCTGTTCTTTCTCTAGTATCCTATGGTAGAGACTGAAATTATTTTTTAATTTTTAATTTTAATTACAGTATAGTTAAGATACAGTGTTATATTAGTTTCACATGTACGCTATAGTGATTCAACAATTCTATATATCACTCAGTTCTCAGCATGATAAGTGTACTCTTAATCCCCATCACCTATTTCATCCATCTGCCCACCCACCTCCCATTTGGTAATCATCAGTGTGTTCTCTATAGTTAAGAGTCTTTTTCTTGGTTTGTCTCTCTCTCTCCTTTTTCCTTTGTTTCTTATGTTTCTTAAATTCCATGTATGAGTGAAATCAGATGGTATTTGTCTTTCTCTGACTTATTTTGCTTAGCGTAATACACTCTGGTTCCATCCATGTCATTGCAAATGGCAAGATTTCATTCTTTTTATGGCTAATATTCCATAAAAGAAGAGGTGGTATATATACCTATATAGATAAATATATAAGATACATATATTTTTCTGTAAATATATACATATTATAAATATATATAAAATATATTTTTCTATATTCTATATAAAATATATATGTTTTATAAACTAGATGAAATTCTTAATGGGATAGGTCAAAGGAAAAAAGAAATCAGAAATAAATTTTACTGCATAAAATGAATTAGGGAAAGCTATTAAGAATGAGATTAAAAGTTTAAAATTTAGACAAAAGTGTAAAATTGCTAGAAGAATAAAATTTGACAAACAACCTCAAGGGAAAATAGAAATATCACCAGATAGAGGGGCGCCTGGGTGGCACAGCGGTTAAGCGTCTGCCTTCGGCTCAGGGCGTGATCCCGGCGTTCTGGGATCGAGCCCCACATCAGGCTCCTCTGCTATGAGCCTGCTTCTTCCTCTCCCACTCCCCCTGCTTGTGTTCCCTCTCTCGCTGGCTGTCTCTATCTCTGTCGAATAAATAAATAAAATCTTTAAAAAAAAAAAAAAAAAAAAGAAATATCACCAGATAGAAATATTTTTAAATACATTTTCAAGGAATGCATGTCTTAAATCCCCATTTTTTCCCCTTGGAGGATAGAAAAAGAACAGTTTTCCTCAAATAATTGTGTGAAGCTGTTCAAACCTTAAATTCAAAATATTAAGGAAATAAAATGATAGGGCAACTTTTAAATTATAGGCCCCAATCCAGAATCCTACAAAGAAGATATATCATATCCAAATTAGATTTACCTTAGGGATGCAGGGATAGTACCCTTAGAAAATCAATTTAATATGTTATAGATTAAAAGGAGAAGCCATAGTGTAATCTTAGTAGATGTGGGTAAAATATAAAAAAAAAATCACTACCCATTTATTTTTTTTTAAAATTAGGAAACATAGAAGTGAATATCCTTAATTAGAAAGGCTAAAAAGAAAAACTTTCAACATTCTATATGTTGAACCTTTTAACTCTTAAAATCAATAACTATATACAAACATGCCAACTATCATCCCTTTTAATCAACATCATACTGCAGGTCTTAATCAGTTCAGTCAGGTAAGCTAAAGACATAAAGATTAAAAAGAAAGAAACAGAATATTTATTATTTACAAATGATATGATTGTCTACATTGAAATACTATTCAGGAAAATGTTTTTCTTCAAAAGAGTACCAAACACGATGTATGAAATAAATACCATTTCTAAGCATGAACGATAAGAATTTTGTTTATACTTAAGTTCCTTACATCTTTATTGCTAGTGTTGTATTTTTCAAATTAAATCCTCTACAGAGATGGGGCACCTGGGTGGCTCAGTCAGTTAAGCATCTGCTTTTGGCTCAGGTCTGATCCAGGGTCCTGGGATGGAGTCCAGCATTGGGCTCCCTGCTTAACAGGGAGTCTGCTTCTCCCTCTGCCCCTCCCCTTCTCGTTCTCTCTCTCTCACTCATTCTCTCTCAAATAAATAAATAAAATCTTAGGGGACGCCTGGGTGGCTCAGTCGTTAAGCATCTGCCTCCGGCTCAGGGCGTGATCCCAGGGTCCTGGGATTGAGCCTCACATCGGGCTCCTCTGCTGGGAGCCTGCTTCTTCCTCTCCCACTCCCCCTGCTTGTGTTCCCTCTCTCGCTGGCTGTCTCTATCTCTGTCGAATAAATAAATAAAATCTTTAAAAAAAAAGTTGTAAATGCAAGAGTTCTGTCTCAAAACATGTAGAAATGACATTAGTGAAATGATTTGTGTTGGGGAGTGAATAGCTTTCATGAAACATAAAGAAGTATAAAGAAGAGGTATAGAGTATAATTGGTTCATACCTGAGGTTATATACCACTATCTTTTTTTTTTTCCAGTGATCTAAATCTTTTTACATTTGTTGGGTCCGTGTTTTTTGAAGCTGTGGGAATTATAAGCTAACATTAGTCTAGCGCTTTGTATTTTTCAGGTGTCATGAGATATTTTGCTTATATTATCTTAGTAATTAAAAATGCACAACAAATGCATGGTAATAATAATGAAAGCTGATGATCAGCTAGATTTTGTGACTTTACCCAAGGATTTAGCTCTTCAGTAATGGAAAGGGGCTAACTTAACCTCATTGTCTTCAGTCCTTTATCTATGCCATTTGCCTCCTTCTTATTCACAACTAGAGTCGTTTAGAATATTATTTCCAAAGCCCATCATTGTTCTTTAATGAAGACAAAAAAGAAAAGGTGAGTGCATTGTAACATATTGCAGAGCTATCTATACTCTTCTATGCATCTTCTTACTCGGGAAGTTCGGGAACCTTAAAATTAGCAAGTTAACATTTCACTAGTCTCTAAAAATTGCTAAATTGATGGGTAAAATAAAGAGAATGACAATTATGATTGAGAGGCTGATTCGCTGGTAAGACTAAAATTATCATAGCCTTTTCAAACTGCAAAAGCAAACATGAGTTAAAATATCATTATTCATTTATTATATGATCGTACTGAAGAAATGTGAAAAGAATGGGGATATTCATTATTAATGGACATAATGCATGAGGTGATTTGATATAACTTGGCACCAAACCAACAATCAGAAGACCAAAAATCAAGACACGAAAAAGCAAGGTGATACTAAAATATTACTATTGGCAAGAGGCACTCAGAGCCTAAATGATAGTCCTTTATCTTTAACCACCTCATTTAACAGTAGCTTCATCCTAATTCTTCAGGCCAAAAATGTAGTCAGGTTTTACTCCTGTCTTTCTCTCAGAACCTATGTGCAATCCCTCATCCAGCTCTGAGAGCTCTACACAATTTATGCGGAGTCCAGCTGTTCTTTGTCTCCACTGTGACTACTTTAACCGGAGACGTCAGCATGGCTTGCTTGTTCTTACGTCTTTAGCTCTTCCCTTCTGCCCTTGCTCCCTATAGTCTCTTCTTAACAAAAGAAGTCTGCTAAAATATGTCAGATTGTGTTACTCCAGCTCAGACCCTTCAGATGATTTCCTATCTCTGAGTAAAAGACCAATTCATGAACATGGGCTGTGAGAGGCCCTGGGAGATGTGGCTTGTTTCCCCTCACACACAAAGCTCTGTCTCTCTTGTCTCCTATTACTCTTCCTGTTTCTCTGCATGCCGCCATCCTGTCTTCCTCTCTTCAGGACGTAAGAGGCACACTCTGGCTTCAGGACCTTAGTGTTTGCTGTTTGCTCTGCCTGTAATCTTTTCTACTCATCTGTGGTACGACTCATTACCCCAACTCCTTTAGGTCTTCAGGCAAATGTCACATTCTCATTAAGGATTGCCCTTTTTAAAAATTGCAACACCCCCTTTCAATCCTGCTTATTCTTTATTTTCCTCCCATACACTTATCACCAACTCACATATATGTATTAGTTATCCTTTATCGTCTGCATCCTTCCCTTGTAAAAATGAATGTAAGGGACATTTGTTTACTATCTGACACATAGGTGCTCAATAAATATATGTTGAATGAAATAATGAATAGCGTGAGAAAAAGGGCTTCTGAGTGTGGAATCTTTGCCTCATGACTGAGCAGTTAGAGATTGTGAAGGCCTAATCTGAATTCTCCAATAAAATTATATCCCCCTTTTTGTGGATGAAGCAGCTAAAAACGAGTCCATGATGAGATGTTTTATAGTTAAATCTATTGTTTCATTTTCTTACTCTCTACTATCTTCTTTCTCTTGTTGGTGTAGTGATGAGCCTTCCTAGTATTCATGTGAATTACAAAAAGAACAAAAATATAAGTTGTCAAATGATAACTTCAAAGAACTGTTCAGGTTTAAGCATAAGGAAGGTGTTTCTAGAAATAGATCCTTTACCTCTCTGGTTAAGTTAATTCCGAGATATCTTATGATTTTTGGTGCTATTGTAAATGGAATCAATTCCCTAATTTCTCTTTCTTCAGTCTCATTGTTCGTGTATACAAATGCAACTGATTTCTGAGCATTGATTTTGTATCCCGCCACATTACTGAATTGTTCTATAAGTTCTAGTAATTTGGGGGTGGAGTCTTTTGGGTTTTCCATATATAATATCATGTCATCTGTGAAGAGAGACAGTTTGACTTCTTCTTTGCCAATTTGAATACCTTTTATTCTTTTTTGTTGTCCCATTGCTGTTGCAAGGACTTCTAGTACTATGTTGAACAATAATGGCGAGACTGGGCATCCTTGTCATGTCCCTGATCTTTGGGAAAGGTTTTTAGCTTTTCCCCATTGAGAATGATATTCGCTGTAGGCTTTTCATAGATGGTTTTTATGAAATTGAGGAATGTACCCTCTATCCCTACACTCTGAAGGATTTTAATCAGAAAAGGAGGCTGTATTTGTCAAATGCTTTTTCTGCATCGATTGAAAGGATCATATGGTTCTTGTCTCTTCTCTTATTAATGTGATCCATCACACTGATCGATTTGCGAATGTTGAACCACCCTTGCATCCCAGGGATGAATCCCACTTGGTCGTGATGGATAATCCTTTTAATGTACTGTTGGATCCTATTAGCTAGGATCTTGTTGAGAATTTTGTCATCCGTATTCTTCAGGGATATCAGTCTGTAATTCTCCTTTTTGATGGGATCTTTGCCTGGTTTGGTGATCAAGGTAATACTGGCCTCATAGAATGAGTTTGGTAGTTAAGAACTACAGAACACTGATGAAAGACATTGAAGACACAAAAAGATGAGAAAACATTCCATGCTTATGGATCGGAAGAATAAACATAGTTAAAATGTCTGTGCTACCCAGAGCAATCTACACTTTCAACACCATCCCAATCAAAATACCAATGACATTTTTCAAAGAGCTGGAACAAACAATTCTAAAATTTGTGTGGAAACAGAAAAGACCCCAAATCACCAAGGAAATGTTAAAAAGGAAAAACAAAGCTGGGGGCATCACAATGCCGTATTCCGAGCTGTGCTACAAAGCTGTGATCACCAAGACAGCATGGTACTGGCACAAAAACAGACACATAGACCAATGGAACAGAATAGAGAACCCAGAAATGGACCCTTGGCTCTATGGTCAACTAATCTTTGACAAAGCAGGAAAAAAACATCCAGTGGAAAAAAGACAGTCTTTTCAATAAATGGTGTTGGGAAAATTGGACCGCTATATGCAAAAGAATGAAACCTGACCACTCTCTCACACCTCGATGAAAGACCCCGATGTGAGACAGGAATCCATCAAAATCATAGAGGAGAACATAGTCTGTAACCTCTTCAACATCGGCCACAGCAACTTCTTTCATGACACATCTCCAAAAGCAAGAGAAACAAAAGAAAAAATGAACTCGTGGGACTTCATCAAGATAAAAAGTTTCTGCACAGCAAAGGAAACAGTCATCAAAACAAAGAGGCAACCCACAGAATGGGAGAAGATATTTGCAAATGACACTACAGATAAAAGACTTGTATCCAAGATCTACAAAGAACTTCTCAAACTCAATACACGAGAAACAAATAAATCAAAAAATGGGCAGAAGATATGAACAGATACTTTTCCAATGAAGACATACAAATGGCTAACAGACACATGAAAAAAATGTTCAAAATCATTAGCCATCAGGGAAATTTGAATCAAAACCACATTGAGATAACCACCTTACACCAGTTAGAATGGCAAAAATTAACAAGGCAAGAAACAACAAATGTTGGAGAGGATGTGGAGAAAGGGGAACACTCTTACACTGTTGGTGGGAATGCAAGTTGGTACAGCCACTTTGGAATACAGTGTGGAGGTCCCTCAAAAAGTTAAAAATAGAGCTACCCTATGACCCAGCAATTGCACTATTGGGTATTTACCCCAAAGATACAGACGTAGTGAAGAGAAGGGCCATATGCACTCCAGTGTTCATAGCAGCAATGTCCACAATAGCTAAATTGTGGAAGGAGCCGAGATGCCCTTCAACAGACGAATGGAAAAAGAAGATGTGGTCAATATGTAAAATGGAATATTAGCCATCAGAAAGAACGATTACCCAACATTTGCAGCAACATGTATGGGACTGGAGGAGATTATGCTAAGTGAAATAAGCAGAGAAAGACAATTATCATATGGTTTCACTCATTTATGGAACATAAGAAATAGCAGGGAGATCGGTAGGGGAAGGAGGGAAGAATGAAGAGGCGGTAAAGAGAAGGAGGAATGAACCATGAGAGACTATGGACTCTGGGAAACAAACTGAGGGCTTCAGGGTGGGGATTGGGATAGACTGGTGATGGGTATTAAGGAGGGCACGAGCATGGAGCACTGGGTGTTATACGCAAATGATGAATCATGGAACACTACTTCAAAACCTAATGATGTACTGTATGGTGACTAACATAATAAAAAAAAATTTAAAAAGCAAAGTAAGGTGCCCATAATTGAAATAATGAAACCTGCATTTAATCTTGGAACTTCTAATTGTATAACCTTGGAAAAATGATGAAAATTCTCTTTTTCAAGCTGTGTGATGGGAAAGCGACTGGCTCTATTTCATGAGCTCTTCAGAAGGATTAAATAAACAAATGAATAAATAAAATTGTAAAGCTATGACTATTTATAGCAACTGGGTTTTGAGTACCATTTTTGAGTTTTGGAAAAATCTACCAGGATCATACACTGTCCACAAGATTAGTGTAAAATGTGGTCTTCTGTCAATCGCATTATACTTCATAGCTGTAGTAACTGCGTTACCTTTAGCAAACCACAATAATTTGTGTTCTTAAAAGACTTTGTAGATATGAGTACACCATCTTAGGTATAAAGTCTCTTTTAATCTGTTCGCACTTGCTTGTCCCATGCACAATTCAATTAATTGTTTAATGCTTCCTCCAGTCAATGTCTTCATTTTGACTATCTACCATGCCTTGAAATAATCCTAACATTTCAACTGCTTATTGATCCCAAGCATCTTAAAGCAAGTTTACTACTAGAGAAGCTATATCAGTACTGTGCAACAGAGAAGCATGCTCAAATGGAGTTTTGATGATCTTTATATAAACCTTAAGGAACTTAAATACTTTATAAGAAAATTGCACCATGAAACTTGGACACTCTTTTCCTATCATTTATGACAAATTTTCTCTCTAAATCTGCTTTGTTTTTTGATCAGGACAATTTAATTTTATTGTGCTCTCCAAGTCTTGGTTTTATTTTTAAAGGGCATTCTGACAGGTTCTTTATATAGTAGCTCCCAAACAACATTTAAGTGAATGTGAAATAGTGAAGTCAATGTCAGTTCATATCAGTGAGCAAGTATTGCTTCAGTTTTGATTCTTCCTGCAATTTTTTTTCAGCCCATGAGAAGTTTGTCATTCTCTCAAATGGAAGATGTTTTTACCTCAAGGCAGTTCCTTGAATACCTCTTCAGTGCTGAGTGCAAGTTCTAAGATTATTTCTCTTCTTTTATGAGGAAATAAACATTAGTATCATTTTCTTTGGAAGTCCTCTCCATAATGTTTTCTACTCCTCTTTAATACTGAAGATCTGGTTGGCTTTGAAAACATCGATATTATTTTTTTCTTAACTCTAAATCCTGCCATAACACTAGTTTAGTGAAAGTCTAACATGGATGTTTTATTCAAATGACATCTTCTGACTATTTCCTAACTATCTTGACTCCATTCCTTGCTCACACCCATGATGATAGCCTAAATCTTGTTGCTGCCAATACTGTAAGTCATAAATCTTAAATTTCAGCATCTCACTTGCTGAAAAAAAAAATTGTTTTCACATCCAAACCTTTATACCACAGCATATAGTGTGTCCACTCTGAAATTCTATAAACTTCCATTGTATTGATCAATGGATCCCAAAATCTTCTCTAGGTCTAACAGGAGCTTTATTTCATTTTTCTAGACAGCCTAAGACCCTTGATTCATCACCTACCTCACCTTCTCACCATCACTCTGAAATCTTTCCAATCTCCATCCATTCTACTGTACCCATTCAGAAGAAAAAAAGCCACCCTAACCTTGAATCAATCTTAGTATTTATCTTTTCTTCTTCTAAGTGTCCTAAACCCAGACCAGGAAAATATGTCAGTCCGTGCACTGTTGTTATAGAGATTTAGAATCCATAACTTTCTCCTAAATCTTCTTCTCTTATCAATTAATGGTACAGCTAACTACTCAGTCACCAACAGCTAAAATCTGGGAGACGATCTAAACCTTAATGTCGCCAACTTTACATCATGTCATCAATGAAAGTATAATGATATTTGTCTCTAAGTATTTCTCAAGTTTGTCTTGTCTTTTTCCCAGCCTCACCACTGGTGTATTTCAGCCCTTAACATATCTTAATCTAGATTATATTAAAAGGCTTTGAAGTGGTTTCCTTGCCTCCACCGAAGCCTTATCTACAGTACACCCATGCTTAAAAACTCTCAGGGACCTCCTGCACTGCCTTTATGACTGAGTTAAAAGTGTCTTTTCTATACCTCTACAATGTTTCCACTGGATCATAGGACACAGTAAATTATATTGCTGCTTATTTCCACTAAATATAAGCTCCTTGAGAACTATGGTCATATTTATCTAGTTGTATGCTGCTAACAGTACTTCTGAAAAAAAAAAAGGTGCTTAGGGAGTATTTGATAAATAAAATAAATCATTCAGATTACTAATGGCAGAAACCATCCAATTTATAGCAAGGTATGAAACAAAAATGCTAACTCTCAAAATTTTATTAATATATATGTATAAATGTGAAGATACATTCAAAATACTTTCTTTTAGTGCTGAGTGCTTACACTTATATTCTTCCATAATGTTATGCGTTATACACGTTGGGGGTAAATTTTGCATTCTTTAACATAAATCTGGTCACAAATCTCTTCATTTGACCCTGAAAATATTTGCTGTGTCAGTTTATATCACTATCAAAAATGTATACTATTTAAAGAATGTATAGAGCAGTGTTCTCAATTGAGTTTCTGCATCCTTCATGTTTTCTCATTTCCCAGATAATCACCTATTGGCAATTTCATGGACCCCCGCATTATTTACATTCCCCTGCACGAGACTAGGTCCGTGAGTGATTATTGCCTATCTAAACTGAAAGTATTATACAATTGTGATTTCATCTTTTAATCCATTGCTCTCAACAATTTGACCTGTGCTCTACAGAGAATATGTGACAATGTCTAGAGACATTTGTGGTTGTCACAACTGTTAGGGAGAGTTGGAAACTACTGGCATCTAGTGGATAGAGGCCAGAGGTGCTACTAAACTTTGTACAATGACTCAGGTCAGCCCACAAATTCCAAATGATCAGTGAAATCTTTAGGAAAGCCCAAAATGTCAGTAGTGCTGGGGTTGAAGACTTAGTTTAGATATCATCTATGTCGGAAAATACTGCAATAGAGAAAATTAGATTTCATTAATGCATTTATCAAACAACTAAGACTGATACATATTACAGTACATTGTACTAGGCACTGTTGGGAACAAACAAATGGATTCTATAAGAAACCTGCTTTCAAAGATTTTATGATCCAATCTACCAAGAAAAGAGACTATTATAAGTAAAGTATACACATGCACAGAGAGAGAGAGAAATATAAATAAATAACAATGGAGATAAAGATAGAGTTATTGAGGCAGAAAAGAATTGAAATTATATGGGAGTTTAAAGAATTATTTCAATCTGAGTAGGAAGCTAGAAAAACTTTTGAAGAAAGCTTTATCTTTTTTTTAAAGATTTTATTTATTTATTTGTCAGAGAGAAAGCACAAGCAGGGGGAGTGGCAGGCAGAGTGAGAAGCAGGCTCCCTGCTGAGCAAAGAGCCCGATATAGGTCTTGATTCCAGGACCCTGGGATCATGACCTGAGCAGAAGGCAGACACTTAACCAACTGAGCCACCCAGGTGTCCCAAAGAAAGCTTTGTCTTTATTTAATCTTGAGGAACTTAGTAGGTTTTAGACATGTTAAGTCAGGGATAAAGAATTTTCAAACTCTGTAATAAGAACAGTGAAATCTTCCCTTATTCTTATTTTCATTTCCCCCTCTACCTTTACATTCTATTTCATTCATAGTTTTTTGTGCTACTTATGTGATCAAGTGACAGTCTCCAATGGAATAAAATTAATCAAAATTATTCAGTAACTATTATTTTTCAAAACATGTTGCTAGTCCCAGGAAATACAACAGGGATTTTTTTGAGAATTTTTAATTAAATATCTATATTATATCCATATCCACATGCATCTTGTATGTGTCAATGTCCATGGAAGAGGCAGACATGAATGAATAATTGATTCATTCCATGGGAGAACATGAGACAAACACCCAGAAAATGTAAATTTGGCTCAAACATCGTTGAATGATTAAGAATTTGAGGACAGAGGAAAGAAGAAACACCACAAAAATATAAGTAAAGGTTTATATATATATTTATATTTATATTTATATTTATATTTATATTTATATTTATATTTTATTTAGAATGATGCTGGATAAGTATCCTGGAATCAGGGAGTAAATGGCCTTATGTGCATATTTAATTTACCTGGGTACTCTGTGTATAAAGGTTTCATTAAATATTTAAATAACATTATAACCTAATATTAATTATTGCATTCTTTTTGCTTTCAAACTAGTGCAATACATATGACACATAGTGCTTTTATGTGTGTGTGTGTGTGTGTGGTGGGAGGGGTGTCTTTGCTTGTTGTGTTTTTATTATTTTAAATATTTAACTCTATGCATTTATATTCTCTACCCACCAATCTAAGGCTTCCCTTTGAGACTGAGATCCTGGGACTCCTCGCCCCCATGCTCCAAATCACATTTAATAGTCTGTATTTCTTTGTTTGACAATTGGCAATCCAGTCTGAGACACAGTGCTGTGTAATCACAGCAAGAACTAGATTGAGGAGATGATCAAGGATCTGGCTGCGATAATTAGACAACTTAACTTTTGAGTGGTAGAAGTTTGCAGTGAGCCTCATTTTATTATTTTAAAGCTTATTCTCAGAGCATACAGAAATTTTATGTCATAGAAAATTAAAAGGTGTCCCAGCCTCCTTGCTCTTACTTACTCTTCAAGTCAAATGCACAGGCAGAAGTGCCTGCCTACTTAGAGCCTCTCTCATTCTCCCCTGCCCCCATTTCTACATCCCACTCTCCGGCTCATGCTTTCCAGGGACTTCTCCAGCACCAATGGCCCCGTGCGTTCAGGTTTCATTTCAGTGCTGTAGAGAAGATTCAGAACGCAAATCCGCAAATCCCATTGCTTTCTTATGTAAGACTTCCCAATGGCTCCTCACTCCCTATGGGATAAGATCCAAAATCCTGGGACAAATCCTGCACAAGCCCTTCAAGTCCTGGTCTTGGCCCTTCTTCATGCCTTGCTCTGTCCTAACACGCACACTCTCTACATGTGTATGGAACAGACAGTTGCTGCCTACACCAGTCAGGCTTAGTGCAGATAGGAGTCCTTCCAAGTGAGGCCTCACAACCCAGTGTGCGGAGCGCCAGCTGCATCTCCTTTCCGCCTCAGCCTTTGGAGTGGAGTCAGACTCTTCTCCCTGTGGACCTCAGCCAAGGGCTGAATAAGTATCATGGTACCAGTACAGACCGCTTCACCTATTGCTGACCCTCTAACTAGGAATCTTTGCTCCAGGCTCCACGTTAGCCTGTCGGAGACTTTGCTGGGGTTGCATTACAGTTTCAGTTCCCTGCCTGATCCTGAATCCCTTTCTCTCATTTCCCAGGTCTAACTCTTCAGTTAACTTTTAGCTCTATCTCCACTTCCATTTCCGGATGAACTGTTACAAGGTTCATGTGCCCCATCCTATGCAATCTGTCCCTCAGCCAGGAGTGCCTGCTTTCTGTCCTTTTCAGGGAGTTTCCTCTGTCCCCTCAGACTTCCCTGTAAACTGAAGTCCCATGGATCCCTTCACCTTCGGCTTTCATTGAACTGAAATTTTTCATTTATTTGTCTCACTCTCGTCCAGCATCTGCTCTTCTCCTGAGGACATGCTCATACCTTATTTGACTAACTTTTAGTGCCTGTAATCACACCTGGCAGATATACTCACTTACCGATAACACAGAGTTAATTTAGTGTTTATTAAGGGAAAGGCCCTGTTCCATCTGCCTGAGGTATAGATATATATAAGGAAAATACTTTTTTCCCTCATTCTGTTTTGTTGTGTGTGGTGTTGAGTAGATAAACTTATCACACAATATTTATCTTTGCCACTACGGTAAATGCAAGGATGGACGGCATAAAAGTGTGAAAAATTGCTCTGACAAAATATTGTATAAGCGAATTCTGCAAGCTGAGAGAAGTTAATTAGCTGAATGAGGAGGAAACATGATGTTTATTGAATGAATAAAATAATGTAGTGTGTGTTTATAAACTACACTCCAGAGACAAATGCAACAATTTTTATTAGCCACATCAAATCTTTTCTTTCTTTCTTTGTGACCAATTACATTTAATATATTTTTTCTTTCCAGGAAATGTTTTATTTACATATTAACTACCATCTCCACAAAACCATTTAAATGTACTTTTCTTAGTTGTAAACATGTCTAGTTTCAAATCTCAAGGTATCATCTGCTTATGGTTGAGTCTCTATGAGCCTAATGGAGTCCTAGACCTACTAAGGTCTTCCATGATTTTCCAAATAGTATTTATTTTTAACCTCTTCACAAATCATCAAAACAAGTATTTACCAACAGATTGATTCTTACAAATGTTTATAGCAGACAGCCAAGAGTATATTTTTATATTTTTTGGCAACACAATCTTCAATTTTAATGACACTTCTGTAAAATGTATTAAATAAAATCTCTTGCCAGTTCTAGGTTCATAGAAGATACCAGTTGCAACATGTTTGATGGAAGAGAATTGAACTGCCAAAATGTAAAAAATAATGATGATTTTGGAAAAGTCTCAAATTTGAGAGTATAGCATTTGATACCAATAGTACTGGTCAGATTAATATTTTATTTCATCACTGTCTTGTTGGCCCCATGCAGACACAAATCTATTTCTATTGTTTCCATTTTCACTTCACCCCTTATGTCTCATTAGGCTTGCAATAGAGAAAAAGGCCAGCAAATAAGCTTAGATCAATCATTCCCTGTAGTCCAGAGCAAGCAAAATCAATCTGTACATTCGAGTGGCTCTCAAATGACTTTAAACTTTCCTGGTCCAGAGGTTACTGTAATGTTAATTGCACTGAAGTTGAAGGTTTGTGCTTCAGCATATTTCTTAACTATCTTTAGAGAATGCACATTCATATCTCTATAATTTCTTCTATGAATTGATGAAGGTGGGGATCTTTAACCTATGATTAGAAGCTTGAATAATACCCTAAAGCATTATGAATAGCTCTACGTAGAAACTGCTGCTATTTGCTGAAGAATTTATAGCTTTCAGTTTCAAATTCCATTGTGTATTGATTTTTAAAACCCCACTTATCAACTATGAATATATCTGCATAATGGAAAATCGGTCATAAGCTTATGAGGGTAAAATGTTTTTTTAAAAACATGAACATATGATTTGTGTTGTTCGACACATTTTTAAAATTTCATTTTTTCCTATAATCATTATTAAATCTAGTAGTTGATCATTATTAAACAAATATTTATCCTATTAATCATGTATCATTTGTTACTTTGCATATACTAGGCAGTAGGCATTACGACTTTAGAAAGATTGCTTTGAGCATGAAAACTTGGATTTCAAACATGCCCTTTGCTTGAAACAGAAGTAATTGATACAAGTCTAAATACAGTCATGTATATCTTTATATAGCCTTAAAAGGTAACCAGCTTTCTGACTTTCCAACTAAAACCACACAGATGTGAAATGGATTAAATTTAGAAATGATTGTGAGCATGTCTACATTAAAACAAAGCATCTGGAAGAGAACAAAATGATTCACCCTATCAGTTAAACGCTTTGTACTAAACTAAATGCATAGATTGGTCAAATGTTGAATCGGATTTTTGTTTTTGTTGTTAATATGGTAAGGGGTCATTGTTTGTGTCCTTGATTGCTCGCATGTGGCTCCCGTAGCTGTGTCATGATGAGCTCCAAAAAATTCGTGACATCAGTAATGCTATCCTTTTGGGCTTATCTCTTTTTGATTGACTATATCTTCTTTCTTTTACTGGATTTATCACTACCTAACACAAAAGTACTGAAGAAATCACATATAAATAAATGAACTATTCATTATATAACTAATATTATAGTTAGTACTAATAAACTAGTCACATTCATGTAAAGCTAAGTGCTTTACATACATTATCTTATCTCCTGCAACAACCCTGCAAAGTGTGTATGTCCTATGATCATACCCATTTAACAGATTAAAAAAGAAAGAAAAACAAGTTAGGAGAAATTGAATGAATTTTCCAGTGTCACAAAGCTAGAAAGTGATCTGAGAGCCAGATTGTCTTCAATAGATGTGGAATGCCACAGAGCTTTGCTCTGAAATAAACACATACTCATAGAGCAAGTAAAGGAGAAAGAGCAAGTAGCTGCCTTACTCCATTAGCAAAAACATTTGTTTGAGGAAAACCATGTATATTAAATTCGAGAGAAATGATAAAAACTCTTGTCCCAAAAGAATAACGTAAGAATTTTATTTTGTACCAGAGATACACCAAATATTCAATTTAAATTTGATACTTGAGGTGAGTTTTAAGGTACAAATCTATTTATCTTCAATATTTTTACTTCCTTGATTTAAACAATTGAATGCTTAAGTACTTTGAAGATTGAAAAAATTGAAAAAAAAAGTGAATGTCCTTCATATCTGAGGTTGAGTTTTAAGGTACAAATCTATTTATCTTTCAATATTTTTACTTCCTTGTTAAACAATTGAATGCTTAAGTACTTTGAAGTATTGAAAAAATTGAAAAAAAAAGTGAATGTCCTTCATATCTGGAAGTCACAGAATGTATGCTTCCAAAAGCCAAATGAGAGGTGTGGTCTCCAGTTTGAAATGAGGAAGGAAAGTGTCTGTAACGAAAGCCAAACAAAACAAAACAAAAACAAAAACAATTACAGAGCTGAATTTTCAGCTCTCATGGTAGAAATCTTCCAGTTATATTATGAAATTAAAAACAATACCCGCTCTAATTTAATTCATAAACAAGCCTGTCAAAAATATTTAAAATGATCAAAGCACACTATAATGTATTAACCCTGTAATTTCCTTTGAGAACACAAGGCATGACCAATAATATGAAGTCTGTATGTAGCATGTCGTTATTGAGTATTCTTTTGCCTTATTCTTGAAACTTTTGAAATGCCTAGAAACAGTTATAGGTTTCTAAAACAAAAACAATTTTAAACAACTTAAAAATGTTCTCCAAATGCTACCAAGTCTAAATACTCTCCCACAGATATTCTAAAGTAATGCCCGGCTATAGCTGGCACAGAAACTCAGCAGTCCAAGTCCAAGCAAAAACAACACACTAAATAAGGGAGAGCTCCCTCCAGGTCTCTTTGGCCTCTCTGTAAAACTGTTTCTGCCAAAAAGTGTGTTAAAAGTGGAAATACATTTATTGTGTTTCTTCACGAATGGTAGTTGAACTTAAGAAATGTTACAGTGTGAGTGAAATAGAATATAAAGGGAAGAAGCACAGAAATTGTGTGCACACTTTTAAAACACCAAAAGTTGAAGAACATAGAAAAGTGACACGTGTAGCTATAAAATGGTATAATTAATGATTTCTTAAAAATTTAAGTAAAATTCAAAACCCAAAAATAGTGCCACTATATTAAACATATATTTTTATGTCTACATATTTAGCCAAATTTTTCTACCAAGGATGTTATTTCTTTCTTTTGCTTGTTCATGTTATTCATGCTTTATTTTTTTTTAAATTGACTTTATTTAATAAATTCATTAATTAATATTTTATGTTATTCCTAAATGGCTCAGGATTTATATTTTTTTATTTTTTACTTATTTTTATATCTTTAAATAAAATTAAATTTAAAAATAGAATCAATTTTTATTGTATGGTGACTAACATAATAAAAAAAAATTTTAAAAAATAGAATCAATTTTAATTAAATTTTATTAATATTATTAAATTTTAAATAAATCTAAATTTATTTAAATTTAAATAAATCTAAAAAAATCAGAATACCAAAGGTTTCCTAAACATAAGCTGAAATATATGTAAAAGGCAAAAAAGAAGAAAATCCCTTGTATACCGTGTTAGCCTGTCACAGACACCATTAGTAATTTTATAATTTTCATTCCACTGCTTGAATGTAAATTCATGAATTGTATTAAGCTCTGTAAGTTTTTCACATAGTTTGTGGATCCACAGCTTTGTTCATACCTATTAATAAGGGCCTTTAGTTGGAAAACCATTGCTTTATCATTGCTTTATCTGTTATATTATGTATATAAATGAAACTTTGCATTAGTTGTATTACACTTAAAAGATTAAATTCTCCTTCATAGAGCTAGAAACACAATTCACACACAAACATGAAAATATCAGAACAAACCGTATTTTAGTGTTTCTCCAAAACCAAATGTACTATTTGTGCTCTTTGATACATTTTACATTACCGTGTTATCAAATGCTTTCCTTAAACATGTTCCGATGTTCCAAAGTAGATTTTCACTATAGCTCTCTTCTGACCCCAAAATAGACAGCCTTTGCCTATTACAGACATACGATAAATAATTTTTAGTAATTATGTTTTCTGTTACTATAAGAAAATAATTTATAATATTTGAACAAGGATCAAAATTAGGAAAATGTATGACTTTAATATATTTCATTTTCTGTATTCTCAAAAAGAATATATTATTTTGCAGCACCAAAGAGAAGCAGCTCTGGTTTTTTATAATGAACACATAAGTAATGGATTTTTATAACTTTTGGTGATATTCTTAATTTGCTCTTTGATTTTCTCTCAGTGTGTCTCTAAATATAGAAAATCTGAAAATGTTCCTTACTCTGTTGATGTGCAAATTCAACAAAGATTTAGTTTTATTTTCACTTTGTATTTTATATGGTCCTTTTATAGTTACACAAATTTTCTAAAAATCAGTTGATACATAATTATCATCTTACTCAGGTAAGTCTAAAATAAGCTTGCTTAATTATAAGCAGTAATAGATAGTAAAACTTAGCTTCTGTATCAAAATGCATTATTTTTATGGATATAGAAGAACTTTTCCTGAAATGGAATATAAATCAAGATCAAACCAATGAGTTACTTAAACACTTCATAGAGATATTTTCTTTTAAAGTAATTATTCATCCACTATTGCACTAATTAACCATAAATAAAATATATATGAACTCATGAATTTGATATAAACAGATTGTTGTTAAATAATGATGTCTTTAAAATATGAGTCACGTTTATTCTTGACCTCTATATTTTCCTCTTAGATACCTCCTTATGAGAAGATACTGGAGAGAGGAGGTAGTCGCTAGAATTTGTGCACAGAGCTTGTCCAAGTCTGAGTTTTTATTCACTTTCAGAGCCTGATGCAGACTTTCACATTTCCTACACAGGCAGTATTTTGGCAATTATACACCCTGCTTCCTTTTAACTCATTGACTATGATGCTTGTTCATGTGCTAGAGAGCCACTACATTAACATATTTGCAGCTTTAATCTATATTTTTCCCACTGTTGTCATAATAATGATAGAATTTCGCTTCCATTTTGTAACCGTCTTCATTTGCTAAGAACTTGATATGAATCAAAAGATTTTTGAAGATTTTATTTATGTGAGAGAGAGAAAGCTGGGGTGGGGTTGCGGGCGGGGAGGGCAGAGGAGAAGGAGAAGGAGACTCCCTGCTGAGCGTGAGCCCCACCTCATAGATCCCAGGACCCCAGGATCCTGACCTGAGCCAAAAAGTCGATGCTCGACCTAACAGAGCAGCTCCTCTAAGTCAAAACATTTAAACTATTTCACAGTTTCTTCCAACATCCTTCTGGGGTACTAGCAAGCAGTAGTTCAGCTGTGCAGCTTCCTCGTATTCCTGACTGAAGTGAACACACATGTACAACCTCATCCTAGATAGACTAATGGAGAGCAAGTATATGTTTTTAAAAGTTTCGTGGCCTTATCAAATGGATTGTTTAGTTTTCTCTGTGTTTGTGTGTGTGTGTGTGTGTGTGTGTGTGTGTTTTGTAAAAGCAGTTTTTGTTAGCTCTTCTTATTAGAGTGAATGTGATTTATAACATTGACAAAGGTCATAACTTCACCTTCTGATCTTTAAAATGGTGATAATAACACCGTAGGGTTGCTTAGAATTAAATAACATTGGATATGTACAGTCAGTAGATGAATGCCTCAACATAGCTCGCTCATAACATTTACTTAATAATTGTGATGATAAACTTCATTCAAAACCCATAGTTAATAGGATCAAAACTGAGACTAAATTGACATGGTTTTATTTTTCTAGAAATTATTTCCAAGGAAGAATAATATTGTAATAACATTATTGTTGTTTCAGAAACTTCCTGAAAATCTATTTATCTCAAAATAATAGACTGTTCCATTGGCCTCGACTTCTCAGGCAATGATCTCTCTCAACCAGGAAAACCTTGCTCTTATCAAATGAATGGTTACTCACCAAGACACCTTCAAACCCTTATCACTCTATCAATTCTGTTTATATCGCAATTTTAGAATGCTGCGTTGAAAGATTCACCTTTAATCAAAGCCTGATCTTCATAAATACTACCAATTCTACCTTTGGAGATACTCGCTCAAGATTGTCAATGGTATTGTCCATTACTGCTAAGCAACAAACTCATCTCTCGCTTGACCAACTGGTTACTTTGGTGGAATATTCAGAAAGTCAAAGCAGTTGATAAAGATAATGATACAACGCTATGCTTTTCTGCTAGTAATTTATTTTCACTAGCCATTTTCAGATTTTAATAATTCACACCTTATCAAAACTGGGAGTTTTCTATATTTATTTTTACAGACAAGGAAACATATTTCAGTAAATGAATGTTGTAAATAAGTGTCTGAGCTGGCCGAGAATCCTTACTTTTTGATTTTCTATCTAGTGCTCTGTTTTTCTTATTATAAGTGTCCTCTGCCATTGGTTGTTCTATAGTTCTTCACTTTAAAATAATACACGAAATTGAGGTCAAAAATAACCTGGTAAGACCACAAGAGCCATATTATTCTTAGCAACAGTATTTGAACCACACAGTTGTTTCGAGTTATCATTTATTTCTAAGCCAACACGGTCACAGATATAACTCTTAATTCATTCTTTTGATCACTACAACAAAGATATTTCAAAATTTTGGTAGGGAAAAGGGTCAAAAGGGTCTTCATACTCTACCACTCAAAGCTTCACTGGTGATTTCACAAAAATGTTCCCTTTTTCACAGTTCTTATTAAAATACAATTGTCTTTGTCAATTACTGAAAGAAACTTAGCTTGTGTAAGTTATATCTTTCTTCATATTTAGCTCTGAGAAGCACACACTGATTACTTTGTAAAGACTTTATTTACAAAGAGTCAATAAAACCTTATGCAAAATGCAAGGTGCAAGGGGATGAGGTTTCTTTAAGGAACTATTAGTTGCTCTAAGCACATAAATACTAAGAAGGTAACAAAACTTGTGGAGTTCTCTTGAAATTGTATGGACATTCAGGCTTTGCTAAGTCTGTTTTTGTTACAACCTCAATTACCATTTATTGACCTCCTAGAAAAGAGCGTGCCAACTTATTGATCACATAATTTGTGTCACATAATTTGTGTCACAAACAATGTATAGGCATTTTATAAATCGCTTATTAAAAAATTGGTTTGGTTTTTATTTGTTGGAATATTACTCAGCCATCAGAGAGGAAGAATACCTATCATTTACATTGATGTGGATGACTGGAAGGCATTATGCTAAGTGAGATAAGTCAATCAGAGAAAGCCAATTATCATATGGTTAACTCATACGGGAATATAAGGAGTAGCATAGAGGACATTAGGGGAAGGGAGGGAAAACTGAATAGGAAGAAATCAGAGAGGGAGACAAACCATGAGAGACTCTTGACTCTGGGAAACAAACTGAGGGTTGTAGAAAGGAGTGTGGGTGGGGGATGGGTAACTAGGTGATGGGCATTAAGGAGGGCATGTGATGTGATGAGCACTGGGTGTTATATGCAACTAATGAATGACACTTTGCACATCAAAACCAATGATGTCTATGTAGGGTAATTGAATTTAAATTTAAAAAGGACGTTGAATTATGCATTGACAATGTATGTGGGCTTCCTTTGACCTCTTTGTACTGCTTTTCTGTGAGATTTGTAAGTGAAGAATATAACTGATCAGCCACTACGCCTTCAACAGACCAGGCACCTTCAACAATAATAGGTGGTATGCTGTTTACTGCACTCTAAGACATTACAATATAGAGGAAGCAGAACACCCACTGATTTAGGAAGTGAGTAATCCAAATTAGAGATGGAGAAATTGAGTCCTAAGAAAGTGAACTGGACAAAGACACCCGCTATGCTAATGACCCAAGAAGAATTAAATTCATGTTTCCAATATCTACTATCTAATATCACAACCCAAACTTAGAGGCTCTCCCTCTACTTTTTTCCTCCAATTTATATTCCAATAAGTCACTCTGTAAACTCAGCTTTTCTAGGATCGAGCTTGAGATGGGGAGTTTCATGCAAGTGATACTTTAAGGGCTATTCTATTGGGAGAGACTTGTAGGAAAACAATAGAAAAGGATATACTAGTCTTCTTAGACTGTCATAACAAAAGCCCCAAATGGGTAGAGGCGATAGCAACACATTTATTTTCACAGTTCTGTAAACGTAACAGCTAAAGATCAAGGTGCCAGCAAATTCAGTTCCTGATGAGGCTCTGCTTCCTGGCTTGCTCGTGTGCTCACATGGTCTTTTCACATGTGCAGAAAGAAAATATCATCTCTTTAACCCCTACTCTTCTTATAAGGACACCAACGTCTATCAGATTAGGATGCCACCCTTATAACTTCATTTAACTCATCTCCTGATAGTAATAATTAATACAATATAATAGTAATAGTAATAATAGAAGTAGCAATAGTAGTAGAACTAATAACTATCTCCTAAAAGCCCTATCTTCAAATACAGTCCCATTGGTAATAATACCTCAACATACAAATTTGGGAGGGAGACGTAATTTAGTCCATAATGGAAGGGAAAGTAAAACCATGCAGTTTTAGCTGAAGTCTGTAGCTTAGCCTGACCAAGAAAGAAGTATAAATTGCACTATGGAATTAGCCCCGAGGCTAGAGATGCTGGTTCTAGTTCTCTCCTCATTCCTACCTAAACACTTCATTAGTCAGTCATGTTAGTAAATCATGGGATGATATAAATGGCAAATGGATCCATTTATGCTAAAACAGTTCCCTGGAAGAGTTTGTGGGTGGGAGCCACTGGTAACTACCCAGGTAAAAGTTAGAAAAATAGGTTATCAACTAAAAGAGATCCCTGTCATTTGGGCAGGACCTAACAGGATCTGCTAAGTAATTCACCTTGTAGTGTTTTACTTATTTGAATGTCATTTCTTAGTTCAAATCTCCATTGTGTGTCATTTGGATACTGTAATAGTCTCTTAACTAATTTTTCCTGTTTCCAGCATTTTCCTTCTCTATTTCATCCTTCGCCTTGTTGCCAGAATGTAGTCTAAAAACACAAATTTGACCATGACATATCTTTCTAAATCTGCCAGTATTATCTCTTAAGAAAACATAAACTCCTGATGTTACACCTAAGATTCTTCTCTTATCTGAATCCTCTCTTGCTTTTCCATCAAACCCATTGCAATAATTTAGATCCATATTATGCTTTGTTATACTAAATTAAAAAATTTTTTTTAATCTCACTGATCTAAGCTTTGGGGACTATTCACATGTTATTTTATTCACTTGCGGTTGCCCAAACTCTTTCTTTTCCAATTGAATCTTGGACCTACTTATAATCTAGCTAAAATGTCAGCTACTCCAGGAAATCATCCACTACCCAAACTCAAGCTATTTTAGTTAACTTGCAGGCTATCTGAGCAGCATTCATTTATTAGAGTATTTCATATTATAATTAGGTGGCTTCACATATCTAATTGGTAGTGCAGAACAGATATTACATTGGAAAAAAATAATTTCTGTCAAATCAAGGAATAAGGCAGTGTAGCTATAGAGTCGATGCAGTCTTTTTAGTTATACTGAAATATAATTGCACACCACAGCACTGTATACGCTTAGGTGTACAGCTATATTGATTTGATTCTGGCATTTTTCTGAAATGATTACTACAATGACATAACATCCATCATCTCAAATAGAAAAAAAAAGGAAAAAAAAGTGTGTTTTCTTTATGATGAGAACTTTTAGGTTTATTCTTTTAGCAACTTTCAAATATACCTGTAAAGCAGTGTTAACTATAATTACTGTATGTTGGTAATGCTATACCCTTGGTACTTGCTTAACTTGTCACTAGTTTATGCCTTTTGAACATCTTCATCCATCCTCGCCTATCCCCACCTCTGTAACCACAAATCGTCTCTTATGAGCTTGATTTTTTTTTTGTTTTGAGTTCATTTGTTT
>NW_024426230.1:18706208-18750425 GCF_017311325.1 Ursus maritimus | reverse complement strand
CATCACACTGATCGATTTGCGAATGTTGAACCACCCTTGCATCCCAGGGATGAATCCCACTTGGTCGTGATGGATAATCCTTTTAATGTACTGTTGGATCCTATTAGCTAGGATCTTGTTGAGAATTTTGTCATCCGTATTCTTCAGGGATATCAGTCTGTAATTCTCCTTTTTGATGGGATCTTTGCCTGGTTTGGTGATCAAGGTAATACTGGCCTCATAGAATGAGTTTGGTAGTTAAGAACTTAGGAAATTTTAGCCAGTATGAAAAGTGATCTTCCAGGAGCTTACATTTACCTCTTGATAATTACTCAATAGAATCTACCAAATTACTTCTGGTAAGCAACTTATCAGAAGAAAAATACTATCTCCTCTTATAAATTATGTTTTCCTCTTTTTTTTTTCCTCATTGGGTTTATAGGAGAAATGAAGAAAAGTCATCATAAGAAGATGCAACACCCCATGATGGGAGTTGCTTCTTCAGACCAAATTTAAACAGCCACTTCAATTGAGGAATACCAAGATTCCTTCCAGGGAGTCTCTTGGGCATCTGCATATAATTACCATCAGCTAAAAATTTTCTCTGCATTGATCATAGGTTGACTCTAAAAACAAACAATAAATAGTAATTTGGAAATCAACAACATAGAAACAGAAAAATGGTGAAGCGCATTTAGAGGATACACAAAGTGGCCAAGAATGGACTGCCCACTAAGGACAGAGGATTTAGGGCTATGCAAAGAGGGGAAGAAGGAAGACTGTCTAGTTCACACTCAGATTGTTTTGCTCTTGATCTATGAGTTGCAATATATTCTATTTCTGCTTCCACCTACTCCTATTCCTGATCCAACCTGAACTTTTCCTGAGTCCTCTCAACCCAGTAGAGACTAATCAGTCTCAAACTGTTTCTCAGTAGCTTTATTTTACTCCGGATAAACTGCATTCCATGCCAGTTTTTCAAGCTACAAAATTATTCTAGTTCCAATAAACACAAACTTTAAAAAAACAAAATTTTTACTTTCTTTAGCTAAACTTTGCTGCCTTCCCAGAAGCATAGAGCTCAATGCCCAAAAAAAATGCTACAGATCAATAAATCAGAATTAGTATAGGTAGGAATCTGACATCATTATTTTCTAAAGCTCCCCAGGTGATTATTATGAATAACCAGAACTAAGAATAAGTACCGATTGCAGCCACTCTGGAAAACAGTGTGGAGGTCCCTTAAAAAGTTAAAAATTGAGCTACCCTATGATCCAGCCATTGCACTACTGGGTATTTACCCCAAAGATACAGACGTAGTGAAGAGAAGGGCCATATGCACCCCGATGTTCATAGCAGCATTGTCCACAATAGCTAAATTGTGGAAGGAGCCGAGATGCCCTTCAACAGATGACTGGATTAAGAAGATGTGGTCCATATATACAATGGAATATTACTCAGCCATCAGAAAGAACGATTACCCAACATTTGCAGCAACATGTATGGGACTGGAGGAGATTATGCTAAGTGAAATAAGCAGAGAAAGACAATTATCATATGGTTTCACTCATTTATGGAACATAAGAAATAGCAGGGAGATCGGTACGGGAAGGAGGGAAGAATGAAGAGGCGGTAAAGAGAAGGAGGAATGAACCATGAGAGACTATGGACTCTGGGAAACAAACTGAGGGCTTCAGGGTGGGGGGATTGGGATAGGCTGGTGATGGGTATTAAGGAGGGCACGTATTGCATGGAGCACTGGGTGTTATACGCAAATGATGAATCATGGAACACTACTTCAAAACCTAATGATGTACTGTATGGTGACTAACATAATAAAAAAAAAATTTAAAAAGCATAAGTAAGGTGCCCATAATTGAAATAATGAAACCTGCATTTAATCTTGGAACTTCTAATTGTATAACCTTGGAAAAATGATGAAAATTCTCTTTTTCAAGCTGTGTGATGGGAAAGCGACTGGCTCTATTTCATGAGCTCTTCAGAAGGATTAAATAAACAAATGAATAAATAAAATTGTAAAGCTATGACTATTTATAGCAACTGGGTTTTGAGTACCATTTTTGAGTTTTGGAAAAATCTACCAGGATCATACACTGTCCACAAGATTAGTGTAAAATGTGGTCTTCTGTCAAACTGCATTATACTTTCATAGCTGTAGTAACTCGTTACCTTTAGCAACCCGCCAATAATTTGTGTTCTTAAAAGACTTTGTAGATATGAGTACACCATCTTAGGTATAAAGTCTCTTTTAATCTGTTCGCACTTGCTTGTCCCATGCACATTCAATTAATTGCTTTAATGCTTCCTCTAGTCAATGTCTTCATTTTGACTATCTACCATGCCTTGAAATAATCCTAACATTTCAACTGCTTATTGATCCCAAGCATCTTAAAGCAAGTTTACTACTAGAGAAGCATATCAGTACTGTGCAACAGAGAAGCATGCTCAAATGGAGTTTTGATGATCTTTATATAAACCTTAAGGAACTTAAATACTTTATAAGAAAATTGCACCATGAAACTTGGACACTCTTCCCTATCATTTATGACAAATTTTCTCTCTAAATCTGCTTTGTTTTTTGATCAGGACAATTTGAATTTTATTGTGCTCTCCAAGTCTTGGTTTTATTTTAAAGGGCATTCTGACAGGTTCTTTATATAGTAGCTCCCAAACAACATTTAAGTGAATGTGAAATAGTGAAGTCAATGTCAGTTCATATCAGTGAGCAAGTATTGCTTCAGTTTTGATTCTTCCTGCAATTTTTTTTTCAGCCCATGAGAAGTTTGTCATTTTCTCAAATGGAAGATATTTTTACCTCAAGGCAGTTCCTTGAATACCTCTTCAGTGCTGAGTGCAAGTTCTAAGTTATTTCTCTTCTTTTATGAGGAAATAAACATTAGTATCATTTTCTTTGGAAGTCCTCTCCATAATGTTTTTCTACTCCTCTTTAATACTGAAGATCTGGTCAGGCATTGAAAACATCGATATTATTTTTTTTTTAACTCTAAATCCTGCCATAACACTAGTTTAGTGAAAGTCTAACATGGATGTTTTATTCAAATGACATCTTCTGACTATTTCCTAACTATCTTGACTCCATTCCTTGCTCACACCCATGATGATAGCCTAAATCTTGTTGCTGCCTAATACTGTAAGTCATAAATCTTAAATTTCAGCATCTCACTTGCCGAAAAAAAAAATTGTTTTCACATCCAAACCTTTTATACCACAGTATATAGTGTGTCCACTCTGAAATTCTATAAACCTCCATTGTATTGATCAATGGATCCCAAAATCTTCTCGGGGTCTAACAGGAGCTTTATTATTTCATTTTTCTAGACAGCCTAAGACCCTTGATTCATCACCTACCTCACCTTCTCACCATCACTCTGAAATCTTTCCAATCTCCATCCATTCTACTGTACCCATCTGGGGGAAGAAAAAAAAAAGCCACCCTAACCTTGAATCAATCTTAGTATTTATCTTTTCTTCTTCTAAGTGTCCTAAACCTAGACCAGGGAAAATATGTCAGTCCTGTGCACTGTTGCTAATAGAGATTTAAGGAATCCATAATTGTTTTCTCCTAAATCTTCTTCTCTTATCAATTAGTGGTACAGCTAACTACTCAGTCACCAACAGCTAAAATCTGGGGAGACGATCTAAACCTTAATGTCCCCAAACTTTACATCATGTCATCAATGAAAGTATAATGATATTTGTCTCTAAGTATTTCTCAAGTTTGTCTTGTCTTTTTTTCCCAGCCTTCTACCACTGGTGTATTTCAGCCCTTAACATATCTTAATCTAGATTATATTAAAAGGCTTTGAAGTGGTTTCCTTGCCTCCACCGAAGCTTTATCTACAGTACACCCATGCTTAAAAACTCTCAGGGACTTCCTGCACTGCCTTTATGACTGAGTTAAAAGTGTCTTTTCTATACCTCTACAATGTTTCCACTGGATCATAGAACACAGTAAATTATATTGCTGCATATTTCCACTAAATATAAGCTCCTTGAGAACTATGGTCATATTTATCTAGTTGTATGCTGCTAACAGTACTTCTGAAAAAAAAAAAAGGTGCTTAGGGAGTATTTGATAAATAAAATAAATCATTCAGATTACTAATGGCAGAAACCATCCAATTTATAGCAAGGTATGAAACAAAATGCTAACTCTCAAAATTTTATTAATATATATGTATAAGTGTGAAGATACATTCAAAATACTTTCTTTTAGTGCTGAGTGCTTACACTTATATTCTTCCATACGTGTTGAGCGTTTATACACGGTGGGGGTAAATTTTGCAATCTTTAACATACAAATCTGGTCACAAATCTCTTCATTTGACCCTGAAAATATTTGCTGTGTCAGTTTATATCACTATCAAAAATGTATACTATTTAAAGAATGTATAGCAGCAGTGTTCTCAAATTGAGTTTCTGCGTCCTTCATGTTTTCTCATTTCCCAGATAAATACCTATTGGCAATTTCATGGACCCCCGCATTATTTACATGTCCCCTGCACGAGACTAGGGTCCGTGAGTGATTATTGCCTATCTAAACTGAAAGTATTATACAATTGTGATTTCATCTTTTTAATCCATTGCTCTCAACAATTTGGCCTGCTGCTCTACAGAGAATATGTGACAATGTCTGGAGACATTTGTGGTTGTCACAACTGTTAGGAGGAAGCTGGAAACTACTGGCATCTAGTGGATAGAGGCCAGAGGTGCTACTAAACTTTGTACAATGACTCAGGTCAGCCCACAAATTCCAAATGATCAGTGAAATCTTTAGGAAAGCCCAAAATGTCAGTAGTGCTGGGGTTGGAAGACCTTAGTTTAGATATCATCTTATGTTGGAAAATACTGCAATAGAGAAAATTAGATTTCATTAATGCATTTATCAAACAACTAAGACTGATACATATTACAGTACATTGTACTAGGCACTGTTGGGAACAAACAAATGGATTCTATAAGAAACCTGCTTTCAAAGATTTTATGATCCAATCTACCAAGAAAAGAGACTATTATAAGTAAAGTATACACATGCACAGAGAGAGAGAGAAATATAAATAACAATGGAGATAAAGATAGAGTTATTGAGGCAGAAAAGAATTGAAATTATATGGGAGTTTAAAGAATTATTTCAATCTGAGTGGGAAGCTAGAAAAACTTTTGAAGAAAGCTTTATCTTTTTTTTAAAGATTTTATTTATTTATTTGTCAGAGAGAAAGCACAAGCAGGGGGAGTGGCAGGCAGAGTGAGAAGCAGGCTCCCTGCTGAGCAAAGAGCCTGATATAGGTCTCGATTCCAGGACCCTGGGATCATGACCTGAGCAGAAGGCAGACACTTAACCAACTGAGCCACCCAGCTGTCCCAAAGAAAGCTTTGTCTTTATTTAATCTTAAGGAACTTAGTAGGTTTTAGACATGTTAAGTCAGGGGTAAAGAATTTTCAAACTCTGTAATAAGAACAGTGAAATCTTCCCTTATTCTTATTTTCATTTCCCCCTCTACCTTTACATTCTATTTCATTCATAGTTTTTTGTGCTACTTATGTGATCAAGTGACAGTCTCCAATGGAATAAAATTAATCGAAATTATTCAGTAACTATTATTTTTCAAAACATGTTGCTAGTCCCAGGAAATACAACAGGGATTTTTTTGAGAATTTTTAATTAAATATCTATATGTACATCCATATCCACATGCATACTTGTATGTGTCAATGTCCAGGGAAGAGGCAGACATGAATGAATAATTGATTCATTCCATGGGAGAACATGAGAGACAAACACCCAGAAAATGTGAAATTTGGGCTCAACACCGTTGAATGATTAAGAATTTGAGGACAGAGGAAAGAAGAAACACCACAAAATATAAGTAAAATCAGAAGTGTTATATATATATATTTATATTTATATTTATATTTAGAATGATGCTGGATAAGTATCCTGGAATCAGGGAGTAAATGGCCTTATGTGCATATTTAATTTACCTGGGTACTCTGTGTATAAAGGTTTCATTAAATATTTAAATAACATTATAACCTAATATTAATTATTGCATTCTTTTTGCTTTCAAATTCAGTGCCAATACATATGACACATAGTGCTGCATTTTATGTGTGTGTGTGTGTGTGTGGTGGGAGGGGTGTCTTTGCTTGTTGTGTTTTTATTATTTTAAATATTTAACTCTATGCATTTATATTCTCTACCCACCAATCTAAGGCTTCCCTTTGAGACTGAGATCCTGGGACTCCCCGCCCCCATGCTCCAAATCACATTTAATAGTCTGTATTTCTTTGTTTGACAGTTGGCACCAGTCTGAGACACAGTGCTGTGTAATCACAGCAAGAACTAGATTGCAGGGAGATGATCAAGGATCTGGCTGCGATAATTAGACAACTTAACTTTTGAGTGGTAGAAGTTTGCAGTGAGACTCATTTTATTATTTCCTTTAAAGCTTATTCTCAGAGCATACAGAAATTTTATGTCATAGAAAATTAAAAGGTGTCCCAGCCTCCTTGCTCTTACTTACTCTTCAAGTCAAATCCGTCATCACAGGCAGAAGTGCCTGCCTACTTAGAGCCTCTCTCATTCTCCCCTGCCCCCCATTTCTACATCCCGCTCTCCGTTCATGCTTTCACAGGGACTTCTCCAGCACCAATGGCCCTGCGTTCAGGTTTCATTTCAGTGCTGTAGAGAAGATTCAGAACGCAAATCCGCAAATCCCATTGCTTTCTTATGTAAGACTTCCCAATGGCTCTCACTCCCTATGGGATAAGATCCAAAATCCTGGGACAAATCCTGCACAAGCCCTTCAAGTCCTGGCTCTGGCCCTTCTTCATGCCTTGCTCTGCCCTAACATGCACACTCTACATGTGTATGGAACAGACAGTTGCTGCCTACACCAGTCAGGCTTAAGGCTAGATAGGGAGTCCTTCCAAGTGAGGCCTCACAGCCCAGTGTGCGGAGCGCCAGCTGCATCTCCTTTCCGCCTCAGCCTTTGAGTGGAGTCAGACTCTTCTCCCTGTGGCCCCAGCCAAGGGCTGAATAAGACCATGGTACCAGTACCAGACCGCTTCCACCTATTGCTGACCCTCTAACTAGGAATCTTTGCTCCAGGCTCCATGTTAGCCTGTCGGAGACTTTGCTGGGGTTGCATTACAGTTTCAGTTCCCCTGCCTGATCCTGAATCCCTTTCTCTCATTTCCCAGGTCTAACTCTTCAGTTAACTTTTAGCTCTATCTCCACTTCCATTTCCGGACGAACTGTTACAAGGTTCATGTGCCCCATCCTATGCAATCTGTCCCTCAGCCAGGAGTGCCTGCTTTCTGTCCTTTTCAGGGAGTTTCCTCTTGTCCCCTCAGACTTCCCTGTAAACTGAAGTCCCATGGATCCCTTCACCTTCGTGCTTTCATTGAACTGAAATTTTTCATTTATTTGTCTCACTCTCGTCCAGCATCTGCTCTTCCTGAGGACATGCTCATACCTTATTTGACTAACTTTAGTGCCTGTAATCACACCTGGCAGATATACTCACTTACCGATAACACAGAGTTAATTTAGTGTTTATTAAGGGAAAGGCCCTGTTCCATCTGCCTGAGGTATAGATATATATAAGGAAAATACTTTTTTCCCCTCATTCTGTGTGTGTGTGTGTGTGTGTGTGTGTGTGTGTGTTTATGTGTATAAACTTATCACACAATTATTTATCTTTGCCACTACGGTAAATGCAAGGATGGACCTGACATAAAAAGTTGTGAAAAAATTGCTCTGACAAAATATTATATAAGCTGAATTCTGCAAGCTGAGTAGAAGTTAATTAGCTGAAGGAGGAGGAAACATAATGTTTATTGAATGAATAAAATAATGTAGTGTGTGTTTATAAAACTACACTCCAGAGACAAATGCAACAATTTTTATTAGCCACATCAAATCTTTCTTTCTTTCTTTGTGACCAATTACATTTAATATATTTTTTCTTCCAGGAAATGTTTTATTTACATATTAACTACCATCTTCACAAAACCATTTAAATGTACTTTTCTAGTTGTAAACATGTCTAGTTTCAAATCTCAAGGTATCATCTGCTTATGGTTTGAGTCTCTATGAGCCTAATGGAGTCCTAGACCTACTAGTTTCCATGATTTTCCAAATAGTATTTATTTTTAACCTCTTCAATAAATCATCAAAACAAGTATTTACCAACAGATTGATTCTTACAAATGTTTATAGCAGACAGCCAAGAGTATATTTTTATATTTTTTGGCAACACAATCTTCAATTTTAATGACACTTCTGTAAAATGTATTAAATAAAATTTCTTGCCAGTTCTAGGTTCATAGAAGATACTCAGTTGCAACATGTTTGATGGAAGAGAATTGAACTGCCAAAATGTAAAAAAATAATGATGATTTTGGAAAAAGTTTCTAAATTTGAGAGTATAGCATTTTGATACCAAATAGCTGGTCAGATTAATATTTTATTTCATCACTGTCTTGTTGGCCCCATGCAGACACAAATCTATTTCTATTGTTTCCATTTTCACTTCACCCCTTATGCCTCATTAGGCTTGCAATAGAGAAAAGGCTAGCGCAAAATAAAGCTTAGATCAATCATTCCCCTGTAGTCCAGAGCAAGCAAAATCAATCTGTACATTCGAGTGGCTCTCAGAGATTGACTTTAAACTTTCCTGGTCCAGAGGTTACTGTACTGTTAATTGCACTGAAGTTGAAGGTTTGTGCTTCAGCATATTTCTTAACTATCTTTAGAGAATGCACATTCCTATATCTCTATTAATTTCTTCTATGAATTGATGAAGGTGGGGATCTTTAACCTATGATTAGAAGCTTGATAATAATACCCTAAAGCGTTATGAATAGCTCTTAACGTAGAAGCTGCTGCTAGTTTGCTGAAGAATTTATAGCTTTCAGTTTCAAATTCCATTGTGTATTGATTTTTTAAAACCCCATTTATCAACTATGAATATATCTGCATAATGGAAAATCGGTCATAAGCTATGAGGGTAAAATGTTTTTTTAAAAAACATGAACATATGATTTGTGTTGTTCGACACATTTTTAAAATTTCATTTTTTCCTATAATCATTATTATTAAATCTAGTAGTTGATCATTATTAAACAAATATTTATCCTATTAATCATGTATCATTTGTTACTTTGCATATACTAGGCAGTAGGCATTACGACTTTAGAAAGATTGCTTTCGAGCATGAAAACTTGGATTTCAAACATGCCCTTTGCTTGGAAACAGAAGTAATTGATACAAGTCTAAATACAGTCATGTATATCTTTATATAGCCTTAAAAGGTAACCAGCTTTCTGACTTTCCAACTAAAACCACACAGATGTGAAATGGATTAAATTTAGAAATGATTGTGAGCATGTCTACATTAAAACAAAGCATCTGGAAGAGAACAAAATGATTCACCCTATCAGTTAAACGTTTGGTAAATTAAAAACTAAATGCATAGATTGGTCAAATGTTGAGTCGGATTTTTTGTTTTTGTTGTTGGCATATGGTAAGGGGTCATTGTTATGTGTCCTTGATTGCTTGCATGTGGCTCCCGTGTAGCTGTGTCATGATGAGCTCCAAAAAATTCGTGACATCAGTAATGCTATCCTTTTTGGGCTTATCTCTCTTTTTGATTGACTATATCTTCTCTTTCTTTTACTGGATTTATCACTACCTAACACAAAAGTACTGAAGAAATCACATATAAATAAATGAACTATTTATTATATAACTAATATTATAGTTAGTACTAATAAACTAGTCACATTCATGTAAAGCTAAGTGCTTTACATACATTATCTCCTGCAACAACCCTGCGAAGTGTGTATGTCCTATGATCATACCCATTTAACAGATTAAAAAAAGAAAGAAAAAACAAGTTAGGAGAAATTGAATGAATTTTCCAGTGTCACAAAGCTAGAAAGTGATCTGAGAGCCAGATTGTCTTCAATAGATGTGAATGCCACAGAGCTTTACTCTGGAAATAAACACATACTCATAGCAGCAAGTAAAGGAGAAAGAGCAAGTAGCTGCCCTTACTCCATTAGCAAAAAACATTTGTTTGGAGGAAAAACCATGTATATTAAATTCAGAGAAATGATAAAAACTTGTCCCAAAAGAATAATGTAAGAATTTTATTTTGGTACCAGAGATACACCAAATATTCAATTTAAATTTGATACTTGAGGTTGAGTTTTAAGGTACAAATCTATTTATCTTCAATATTTTTACTTCCTTGTTTAAACAATTGAATGATTAAGTACTTTGAAGTATTGAAAAAAATTGAAAAAAAAAAGTGAATGTCCTTCATATCTGGAAGTCACAGAATGTATGCTTCCAAAAGCCAAATGAGAGGTGTGGTCTCAGTTTGGAAATGAGGAAGGAAAGTGTCTGTAACGAAAGCCAAACAAAACAAACAAAAAACAAAAACAATTACAGAGCTGAATTTTCAGCTTCTCATGGTAGAAATCTTTGTCAGTTATATTATGAAATTAAAAACAATACCCGTCTAATTTAATTCATAAACCAGCCTGTCAAAAATATTTAAAATGATCAAGATAAACACTATAATGTATTAACCCTGTAATTTCCTTTGAGAACACAAGGCATGACCAATAATATGAAGTCTGTATGTAGCATGTCGTTATTGAGTATTCTTTTGCCTTATTCTTGAAACTTTTGAAATGCTCAGAAACAGTTATAGGTTTCAAAAACAAAAACAATTTTAAAACAACTTAAAAATGTTCTCCAAATGCTACCAAGTCTAAATACTCTCCCACAGATATTCTAAAGTAATGCCCGGCTATAGCTGGCACAGAAACTCAGCAGTCCAAGTCCAAGCAAAAACAACACACTAAATAAGGGAGAGCCCCTCCAGGTCTTTGGCCTCTCTGTAAAACTGTTTCTGCCAAAAAGTGTGTTAAAAGTGGAAATACATTTATTGTGTTTCTTCGCGAATGGTAGTTGAACTTAAGAAATGTTACAATGTGAGTGAAATAGAATATAAAGGGAAGAAGCACAGAAATTGTGTGCACACTTTTAAAACACCAAAAGTTGAAGAACATAGAAAAGTGACACGTGTAGCTATAAAATGGTATAATGATTTCTTAAAAATTTAAGTAAAATTCAAAACCCAAAAATAGTGCCACTATATTAAACATATATTTATTTATGTCTACATATTTAGCCAAATTTTTCTACCAAGGATGTTATTTCTTTCTTTTGCTTGTTCATGTTATTCATGCTTTATTTTTTTTTAAATTGACTCTTATTTAATAAATTCATTAATTAATATTTTATGTTATTCCTAAATGGTCAGGGATTTATATTTTTTATTTTTTACTTATTTTTATATCTTTAAATAAAATTAAATTTAAAAATAGAATCAATTTTTATTGTATGGTGACTAACATAATAAAAAAATTTTTAAAAAATAGAATCAATTTTAATTAAATTTTATTAATATTATTAAATTTTAAATAAATCTAAATTTATTTAAATTTAAATAAATCTAAAAAATCAGAATACCAAAGGTTTCCTAAACATAAGCTGAAATATATGTAAAAGGCAAAAAGAAGAAAAATCCCTTGTATACGTGTTAGCCTGTCACAGACACCATTAGTAATTTTGTAATTTTCATTCCACTGCTTGAATGTAAATTCATGAATTGTATTAAGCTTCTGTAAGTTTTCACATAGTTTGTGGATCCATTACTACTTTTGTTCATACCTATTAATAAGGGTCCCTTAGTTGAAAACCATTGCTTTATCATTGCTTTATCTGTTATATTATGTATATAAATGAAACTTGCATTAGTTGTATTACACTTAAAAGATTAAATTCTCCTTCATAGAGCTAGAAACACAATTCACACACAAAACATGAAAAATCAGAACAAACCGTATTTTAGTGTTTCTCCAAACCAAATGTACTATTTGTATTCTTGATACATTTTACATTACCGTGGTTATCAAATGCTTTCCTTAAACATGTTCCGATGTTCCAAAGTAGATTTTCACTATAGCTCTCTCTTACTGACCCCCAAAATAGACAGCTCTTTGCTATTACAGACATACGATAAATAATTTTTAGTAATTACGTTTTCTGTTACTATAAGAAAAATAATTTATAATATTTGAACAAGTATCAAAATTAGGAAAATGTATGACTTTAATATATTTCATTTTCTGTATTCTCAAAAAGAATATATTATTTTGCAGCACCAAAGAGAGCAGCTCTTGGTTTTTTATAATGAACACATAAGTAATGGATTTTTATAACTTTGGTGATATTCCTAATTGCTCTTTGATTTTCTCTCAGTGTGTCTCTAAATATAGAAAACGAAAATTGTTCTTACTCTGCTTGATGTGCAAATTCAACAACAGATTTTCAGTTTTATTTTCACTTTGTATTTTATATGGTCCTTTTATAGTTCACAAATTTTCTCAAAATCAGTTGATACATAATTATCATCTTACTCAGGTAAGTTCTAAAATAAGCTTGCTTAATTATAAGCAGTAATTAGGATAGTAAAAACTTCTAGCTTTCTGTAATCAAAATGTTTATTTTTTATGGATATAGAAGAACTTTTCCTGAATGGAATACAAATCAAGATCAAACCAATGAGTTACGAAACACTTCATAGAGATATTTTCTCTTTTAAAGTAATTTTAATTCATCATTTGCACGAATTAACCATAAATAAAATATATATGAACTCATGAATTTGATATAAACAGATTGTTGTTAAATAATGATGTCTTTAAAATATGAGTCACGTTTATTCTTGACCGTTATATTTTCCCTCTTCTTAGTGATAATTCTCCTTATGAGAAGATACTTGGATTAGAGAGTGAGGTAGTCGCTAGAATTTGTGCACAGAGCTTGTCCAAGTCTGAGTTTTTATTCCCATTTCAGAGCCTGATGCAGACTTTCACATTTCCTACACAGGCAGTACCTTTTGGCAATTATACTCCCTGCTTCCTTTAACTCATTGACTATGATGCTTGTTCATGTGCTAGAGAGCCACTAATTAACATATTTGCAGCTTTTAATCTATATTTTTCCACTGTTGTCATAATGATAGAATTTCAAGTCGATTTTGTAACCGCGTCTTCATTTGCTAAGAACTTGAGTATGAATCAAAAGATTTTTTTGAAGATTTTATTTATGTGAGAGAGAGAAAGCTGGGTGGGGGTGGCGGGCGGGGGGAGGGCAGAGGGAGAAGGAGAAGGAGACTCCCTGCTGAGCGTGGAGCCCCACCCTGGCTAGATCCCAGGACCCCAGGATCCTGACCTGAGCCAAAGTCAGATGCCCGACCAACAGAGCAGCCTCCCCTAAGTCAAAACATTTAAACTATTTCACAGTTTCTTCAACATCCTTCTGGGGTGCTAGCAAGCAGTAGTCCAGTCTGTGCCTCTCGCATTCCTGGATTGAAGTGAACACACATGTACAACCTCATCCTAGATAGACTAATGGGAGAGCAAGTATATGTTTTTAAAAGTTTCGTGCCTTATCAAATGATTGTTTAGTTTTCTGGGTGTGTGTGTGTGTGTGTGTGTGTGTGTGTGTGTGTGTTTTGCATACAAGCAGGTTTTTGTTGGCTTTCTTATTAGAGGAATCAGGATTTATAACATTGACAAAGGTCATAACTTCACCTTCTGGATCTTTAAAATGGTGATAATAACACCGTAGCTGTTAGAATTAAATAACATTGGATATGTACAGTCAAGTAGATGAATGCCTCAACATAGCTCATTCTTAATAACATTTACTTAACTCAATAATTGTGATGATAAACTTCATTCAAACCCATAGTTAATAGGATCAAAACTGAGACTAAATTGACATGATTTTATTTTTTCAGGAAATTATTTCCAAGGAAGATAATATTGTAACAACATTATTGCTTGTTTCAGAAACTTCCTGAAAAATCTATTTATTCAAATAATAGACTGTTCCATTGGCCTGACTTCTCAGGGCAATGGATCTCTCAACCAGGAAAACCTTGCTCTTATCAAATGAATGGTTACTCACCAAGACACCTTCAAAACTCTTATCACTCTATCAATTCTGTTATTATATCGCGAATTTTAGAATGCTGCATTGAAAGATTCACCTTAATCAAAGCCTGATCTTCATAAATACTCACTAACTACCTTTTGGAGATACTGCTAAGATTGTCAATGGTATTGTCCATTACTGCAGTAAGCAACAAACTCATCTTTGCTTGACCAACTGGTTACTTTGGTGGACTATTCAGAAAGTCAGCAGTTGATAATGATAATAACAGTGCTTATGCTTTTCTGTAGTAATTTATTTTCACTAGCCATTTTCAGATTTAATAATTGCATTTTCACCTTATCAAAAACTGGGGGTTTTCTATATTTATTTTTACAGACAAGGAAACATATTTTGTGAAATGAATGTTGTAAATAAGTGTCTGAGTTGGCCGAGAATCCTTACTTTTTGATTTTCTGTCTAGTGCTCTGTTTTTCTTATTATAAGTGTCCTCTGCCATTGGTTGTTCTATAGTTCTCTTCACTTTTAAAAATAATATGAAAGAATGAGGTCAAAATAACTGAAGACCACACAGAGCCATATTATTCTTAGCAACAGTATTTGAACCAAGCAGTTTTTTGAAGTTATCATTTATTTCTAAGCCAACACAGTCATAGATATAACTTTAATTTATTCTTTTGATCACTACAACAAAGATATTTCAAATTTTTGGTAGGGAAAAGGGTCAAAAGGGTCTCATACTCTACCACTCAAAGCTTCACTGGTGATTTCACAAAATGTTCCCTTTTTCACAGTTCTTATTAAAATACAATTGTCTTTGTCAAGTACTTGAAAGAAACTTAGCTTGTGTAAGTTCATCTTTTCTTTCATAATAAGCACCACTGACTTACTTTGTAAAGACTTTATTTACAAAGAGTCTAAAACTTCTTATGCAAAATGCAAGTGCATGCAAGGGGATGAGGTTTTCTTTAAGGAACTAGTTGCTCTAAGCACATAAATATAAGAAGGTAACAAAACTTGTGGAGTTCCTCTTTGGAAATGTATGGACATTCAGGCTTTGCTAAGTCTGTTTTTGTTACAACCTGATTACCATTTATTGACCTCCTAGAAAAGAGCGTGCCAACTTTTGTGTCACATAATTTGTGTCACATAATTTGTGTCACATAATTTGTGTCACATAATTTGTGTCACAAAACAATGTATGCATTTTATAAATGCTTATTTAAAAAATGGTTTGGCTTTATTTGTTGGAATATTACTCAGCCATCAGAGAGGAAGAATACCTACTATTTACATTGATGTGGATGACTGGAAGGCATTATGCTAAGTGAGATAAGCCAATTATCATATGGTTTAACTCATACGTGGAATATAAGGAGTAGCATAGAGGATCATAGGGGAAGGGAGGGAAAACTGAATAGGAAGAAATCAGAGAGGGAGACAAACCATGAGAGACTCTTGACTCCTCTGGGAAACAAACTGAGGGTTGTAGAAAGGGAGGTGGGTGGGGGGGATGGGGTAACTAGGTGATGGGCATTAAGGAGGGCATGTGATGTGATGAGCACTGGGTGTTATATGCAACTAATGAATCATTGAACACTGCATCAAAAACCAGTGATGTACTATGTGTAGGGTAATTGAATTTAAATTTAAAAAGGGACATTGAGTTGTATGCATTGACTCAGTGTATGAGGGCTTCCTTTGACCTCTTTGTACTGCTTTCTGTGAGATTTGTAAGTGAAGAATATAACTGATCAGCCACTACCTTCAACAGACCAGGCATCTTCAACAATAATAGGTGGCATGCTGTTTAATGCACTTAAGACATTAGTAATATAGAGGAAGCAGAACACCCACTGATTTAGAGTCAGAGTAATCCAAATTAGAGATGGAGAAATTGAGTCCTAAGAAAGTGAACTGACAAAGACTACCCCTCAGTTAATGACCCAAGAAGAATTAAATTCCATGTTTCCAATATCTACATCTAATATCACAACCCAAAACTTAGAGGTCTCCCTCTACTTTTTCCTCCAATTTATATTCCAATAAGTCACTCTGTAAACTCAGCTTTTCTAGATCGAGCTTGAGATGGGGAGTTTCATGCAAGTGATACTTTAAGGGTATTCTATTGGGAGAGACTTGTAGGAAAAAACAATAGAAAAGGGGATATACTAGTCTTCTTAGACTGTAATAACAAAAGCCACAAATGGGTGGCGTAAGCAACAAATTTATTTTCTCACAGTTCTGTAAACTAAATGTCTAAGATCAAGGTGCCAGCAAATTCAGTTCCTGGTGAGGCCTGCCTTCCTGGCTTCTTGCTGTGTGCTCACATGGTCTATTCACATGTGCAGAAAGAAAATCATCTCTTAACCCCTACTCTTCTTATAAGGACGCCAGTTCTATCAGATTAGGATGCCACCCTTATAACTTCATTTAACCTTATCTCCCTGATAGTAATAATTTTAATAATATAATAATAGTAATAGTAATAATAGAAGTAGCAATAGTAGTAGAACTAATAACTATCTCCCTAAAAGCCCTATCTTCAAATACAGTCCTATTGGTAATTAATACTTCAACATACAAATTTGGGAGGGAGACGTAATTTAGTCCATAATGGAAGGGAAAGTAAAACTATGCAGTTTTAGCTGAAGTCTGTGCTTAGCCTGACCAAGAAAGAAGTATAAATTGCACTATGGAATTAGCCCCGCCGAGGCTAGAGAGCTAGGCTTTCGACCTAGTTCTCTCCTCACTCCTACTCTAAATACTCTCATTAGTCAGTCATGTTAGTAAATCATGGGATGATATAAATGGCAAAATGGATCCATTTATGCGAAAACAGTTCCCTGGAAGAGTTTGTAGGTGGGAGGCACTGGTAACTACCCAGGTAAAAGTTAGAAAATAGGCTTACCAACTAATAAAAGAGATCCCTGGGCATTTGGGCAAGACCTAACAGGATCTGCTAAGTAATTCAATTCTGTATGTGTTTTACTTATTTGAATGTCATTTTCTTAGTTCAAATCTCCATTGTGTGTCATCTGGATACTGTAATAGTCTCTTAACTAATTTTCCTGTTTCCAGCATTTTTCTTCTCTATTTCATCCTTCGTCTTGTTGCCAGAATGTATCTAAAACACAAATTTGACCATGACACATCTTTCTAAATCTGCCAGTATTATCCTTGAGGAAAACATAAAACTCCTGATGCTACACCTAAGATTCTTCTTATCTGAATCCTCTCTGCTTTTCCATCAAACCCTTTGCAATTTCTAGATCCATATGCTATGCTTTGGTTATACTAAATTAAAAAAAAATTTTTTTTTAATCCTCACTGATCTAAGCTTTGGGGACTATTCACATGTTATTTTATTCACTTGGGTTGCCCATTAACTTTTCTTTCCAATTGAATTTCTTGGACCTACTCTATAAATCTAGCTAAAATGTCAGCTACTCCAGGAAATCATCCACTCACCCAAACTCAAGCTATTTTAGTTGCTTGCAGGGCTATCTGAGCAGCATTCATTTATTAGAGTATTTCATATTATAATTAGGTGGCTTACATATCTAATTGGTAGTACGCAGAACAGATATTACATTGGAAAAAATAATTTCTGTCAAATAAGAATAAAAGGGGTGTAGCTATAAGTCGATGCAGTCTTTTTTAGTTATACTGAAATATAATTAACACACAGCGCTGTATACGTTTAAGGTGTACAGCATATTGATTTGACTTTGGTATTTTCTGAAATGATTACCACAATGACATAACATCCATCATCTCAAATAGAAAAAAAGGAAAAAAAAGTGTGTTTTCTTTATGATGAGAACTTTTAGGGTTTATTCTTTTAGCAACTTTCAAATATACCGTAAAGCAGTATTAACTATAATTACTGTATGTTGTATGTTATACCCTTGGTACTTGCTTAACTTGTCACTAGTTTATGCCTTTTGAACATCTTCATCCAATTGCCCTATCCCCACCTCTGCTAACCACAAATCAGTCTCTTATGAGCTTGATTTTTTTGTTTTTGTTTTGAGTTCATTTGTTTGTTTGCTTTTTAGATTCCACATATAATTGATATCATACAGTATTTGTCTTTCTCTGACTTATTTCACTTAGCATAATGCCTTTAAGGTCTATCTATGTTGTTGAAAATCATAAGATTTCCTTCTTTCGTATGGTTGAATAATATTCAATTTTATATATTATATATAAATACACATTATATACATGCATATATAAGTGTGTTTATGTATCTCATTTTCTTTATCCATTTATCCATAGAGGGACACTTAAGGTTGTTTCCTTGTCCTTAATATTGTAAATAATGCTGCAATGAACATGGTTGTGCATATATCTCCTTGACACAGTATGTTCATTTCCTTCAGATATATACCCAGAAATGGAATTGTAGTGTCATATGGGAGCTCTATTTTAAAATTTTTGAGGTAATTTCATACTCTTTTCTGTGGTGGCTGTATAAATTTACAATCCCATCAGAAGTGCACAAGAGTTCCCGTTTCTTCATATCCTGCCTAAATTTGTTATCTCCTGTCCTTTTGGTGATAGTTATTCTAACAAGTGTGAGGTGGTATCTCACGGTGGTTTTGAGTTGCATTTCCCAGATGTTTAGTGACTTTGAGCACCTTTTCATGTACCATTGGCCATTTATATGTCTTCCGGAGAAAAATGTCTATTCAGGACCTTTGCCCATTTTAAAAATTGACTAGTGGTTTATTTTGCTATTAAGTTGTATGAGTTTTTATAAATTTTGAATATTAAGCTCTTATACATATTTGAAATATTTTTTTTCCCATTTGTAAGTTGTCCTTTCATTGTGTTGATGATTTCTTTTTTGGTGCAAAAGCTTTTTAGTTTGGTATAGTTCCAAGTCGTTTTTTTATTTTGTTGCTTATGCCTTGAGTTTTTTCCCGTATTTCTTCTTGAAGTTTTATTGTCTCAGGCCTCAAATTTCAGTCTTTAATCCATTTCTAGAAAAAAAATTGTAAGTGGCATAAGATAAGGGTCTAGATTCATTCTTTTACATGTGAATATCCAGTTGTTTTCTCAGTACCATTTATTGAAGTGACCATCTTTTCTCCACTAAGTATTCTTGGCGTTCTTGTCAAATACTAGTTGACTGTATATGCATGGATTTGTTTCTGAGCTTTGATTCTGATCCACTGGTCTATGCATCTTTTTTTATGCTGGTACCAAACTGTTTGAATTACTATACTTTATAATATAGCTGGGATTCAGGAAGCGTGGTGCCTCCCACTTTGTTCCTCTTTCTCAGGATTACTTGGGTTATTCAGGGTCTTTGGATGGCTTCAAATAAATTTTAGCTTTGTTTTTGCTACTCCTCTAAAAATTGCCATTGTAATTCTGGTAAGGGTTGCATTAAATGTATAGATGGCTTGGGTAGTGTGGACATTTTAACAATATAATTTTTTTTCCCAATACATGAACATGGGAACTTGCCATTTATTTGTGTGGTCTTTGGTTTCTTGCATCGATATTTTATAGTTTTAGGGTAGAGTTCTTTCACCTCCTTGGTTAAATTTATTCCTAAGCATATTTTTGTTTTTGATGTTATTATAAATGTGATTTTCTTTATTACTTTTCAGATAATTCATTGTTAATGTATAGAAATGTTGATTATATGTTAATTTTGCATCATATAACTTTACTAAATTTGTTGATCCGATCTAATTGTCTTTTAGTAGATCTTTAGGATTTTCTGTATAAAATCATGTCATCTTCAAATAGAGATAATTTTATTTCTTTTCAATTCTGATGCCTTTACTTTCTCTTTCTTGCCTGATTGCTCTGGCTAGGATTTTCAGTACTATGTTGAATAGGAATGGAGAGAGTAGGCACTCTTGTCTTGTTCCTGGTTGTAGAAGAAAAGCTTTCAACCTTTCACCACTGAGTATGATGTTAGCTGTGGGCTTGTCATATATGGCCTTTATTATGTTGAAGTAAGTTACTTCTATACCCAATTTTTAAGAGTTTTTATCATGAACAGATGTTGGATTTTGTCAAATACTTTTTCTGTATCTGTTAAGATGAACACATGATTTTTTCTTTTATTCTATTAATGATATAGATCACATTTATTGATTTGTGTATGTTGAAACATCCTTGTAATCCCAGAGTTAAATCTCACTTTATCATGGTGAATAATCTTTTTAATGTGCTACAGAATTTGGCTTGCTAGTATTTTATTAAGAAGTTTTGCATCTATAGTTTTGTGTCAAGGATATTGGCCTATAGTTTTCTTATAGTGTCCTTTTATGGCTTTTTTTTTTTTTTGAAGATTTTATTTATTTATTTGACAGAGAGAGAGAGACAACCAGCGAGAGAGGAAACACAAGTAGGGGGAGTGGGAGAGGAAGAAGCAGGCTCCCAGCAGAGGAGTCTGACACGGGTCTCGATCCCATAACACCGGGATCACGCCCTGAGCCAAAGGCAGACGCTTAACCGCTGTGCCACCCAGGCACCCCCTTTTATGGCTTTCTTACCAGGCTATTGCTGGACTTTTAAAATTACGAGTTTTGGAATTGTCCCTTACCTTTGTGGGTTTTTTTGGTTTTTTTTTGGAAGAATTTGAGAAAGCGTAACATTAATTCTTGTTTACATGATCTGTAAAATTCACCAGTGAAACCATATGGTCTTGGGCTTTTCTTATTAGGAGATTTTTGATTAATGATTCATCTTCTTACTAGTAGTAAGTCTACTCAAAAATTCTATTTCTTTCTGACTCAATCAGGGTAAGTTGTATGTTTCTCAGAATATCTATTTCTTTTAGGCTGTCCAATTTGTTAGTATAATTGTTCATAATATCCTCTCATGATTTTTTATTTCTGTGGTATCAGTTGTAGTATCTCCATTTTATAACTTGTTGATTTGGGTTCTCTTTTTCCCTTGGTTAGTCTAGCTAAGTTTGTCAGTTTTGTTTTTCAAGTACCCAGTTTTGTTAATGTTTTCTATTGTTTCCCTGTTCTTTATTTCACTTGTTTCTGCTCTAATCTTTATTATATCCTTCCTTTTGCTAACTTTGGGCTTTGTTGTTCTTTTTCAAATCCTTGAGGTTCAGTGTTATGTTGTTTGTTTAAGAAATTTTTTGTTTCTTAATGTAGGTGTTTACTGCTATCTTCTCTTTTAGGACTGCTTTTGCAACATTTCATATGTTTTGGTATGTTGTGTTTCCATTTTATTGGTCTCAAGTTACACTTTATCTTTTCTTTAATATTTTCTTTGCTCTATTAGCTATTCAGGAGAATGTTAATTTTTAAGTATTCATGAGTTTTCCAGTTTTCCTCCTGTTATTGATTTCTAGTTTCATACAATTGTATTCAGAGAAGATACTTGGCATAATTTCAGTCTTCTTGAATTTGCTGACTTGTTTTGTGGCTAAACATATGTTCTATCCTAGAAAATGCTCCATGTGGGCTTGAGAAAATGTGTGCTCTGGTTTTGTTACAGAATGTTCTGAATATGTCTGTCAGGTTGTTGCTCTATAGTATTCAAATCTGCTGTTTTCTTATTAACTCAGTGTGATCTATCCATTGTTGAGAATGGGATATTAAAGTCCCAAATATTATTGTAATCTATTTTAGTTCTGTTAGTTTTTGCTTTATATATTTCGATGCTCTGATGTTGGGTACATGAATTTCTACAAGTGTTATATCTTCTAGATAGATTCACTCCTTTATCACTATATAATGACTTTCTCTCTTTTTACCAATTATAGATTAACTATTTTGCTTGAATATTTTTTCCTTCCCTTCATTCTCAGTCTATGTGTGTCTTTAAGTCTAAAGTGAGTCTTCCATAAGCAGCGTAACAGTGGGTCTTATTTTTTATCCATTCAGCCATTGATTAGAGAATTCACTTACATTTAAGTAATTGTTTATTTTTCATTTTTTAATTTATTACTTTATTGTTTGTAATTTTAATTTCACTATAGTTAACATACAATGTTATATTAATTTCAGTATATGATATCGTGATTCAACATTTCTACACATTTCTTCATGTTCATCATAAGTGTACTCTAATCCCCATCACGTGTTTGACCCATCTCCTCACCCACCACCCCTCTACTAAATCAGTTTGTTCCCTATCATTAAAAGATTGTTCCTTAGTTTGTCTCTTTTTTCTTTGCCTGTTTTCTTTCTTAAATTTCACAAATGAGTGAAGTCATATGGCATACGTCTTTCTCTGCCTGACTTGTTTCACTTAGCATTATACTCTCTAGCTCCATCCATGTCCTTGTAAATGGCAAGATTTCATTCCTTTATATGGCTGCATAATATATGCATATATATAGGTAGGTAGGTAGGTAGGTAGATAGATAAATAGATAATGAAAAAAACTTCTTTGTCCATTAACCTATTCCTGGACACTTGAGCTGATTCCAAAATTTGGTTATTGTAAATAATGCTGCAGTAAATATAGGGGTGCATATATCCCTTTCAATTACTGTTTTACTATTTTGGGAGCAAATACCCGGTAGTGCAATTACTGGATCATAGGGTAGTTCTATTTTAAACTTTTTGAGGAATTTCCATACTATTTTTCACAGTGGCTGCACCAGTTTGCATTCCCACCAACAATGCAAGAAGGCTCCTTTTTTCTGCATCCCGCCATACTTGTTGTTTCTTGTGTTTTTTTTTTAATTTTCATTTTTTTTTTAATTTAACCATTGTGGCAGGTATGAGGTGATATTGTAGTTTGGTTTGCATTTCCCTGATGATGAGTGATGTTGAGCATTTTTTCATGTATCTGTTGGCCACCTGTATGTCTTCTTTGGAAAAATGTCTTTTCATGTCTTATGCCTATTTTTTAATTGCATTATTTGTTTTTTGGGTATTGAGTTATAGCAGTTTTTTATGTATTTTAGATACTAACCCTTTATCGGATATGCCATTTGCCAGTATCTTCTCCTATTTAGTAGGTTGCTTTTCAGTTTTGTTGATTGTTTCCTTAGCTGTGCAGAAATTTTTATTTGGATGTAGTCCCAAGAGTTTATTTTGCTTTTATTTCCCTTGCTTCAGGAGACATATCTAGAAAAATGTTACAGCCATTGTCAGAGAAATTATTGCCTATTCTCTCTTCTAGGACTTTTATGGTTTCAGGTCTCACGTATAGGTCTTTAATCCATTTTGCATTTATTTTTGTGTATGGTGTAAGAAAGTGGTCCAGTTTCATTCTTTTGCATGTAGCTGTCCAGTATTCTCAACACCATTTGTTGAACAGACTATTTCCCATTGGATATTCTTTCCTGCTTTTTCAAAGATTGACCATATATAGTCGTGGGTTAAGTTCTGGGTTTTCTATACTGTTTCATTGATGTATGTGCCTATTTTTGCGCCAGTACCAAACTATTTTGATTACTACAGCTCTGTAATATAACCTGAAGTCTGGAATTGTGATATTTCCAGCTTAGTTTTTCTTTTTCAAGACTGCTTTGGGTATTCAAGATCTTTTATGGTTCCATACAAATTTTAGTATTGTTTCTCTAGCTCTGTGAAAAATGCTGTTGGTATTTTGATAGGGATTGCATTAGATCTATGGATTGCTTTGAGTAGTATAGACATTTTAACAGTATTTGTTCTTCCAATCTATAAGCATGGAATATCTTTCCACTTCTTTGTGTCATCTTCAATTTCTTTCATCAGTGTTTTATAGTTTTCAGAGTAAAGGTCTTTCACCTCTTTGGTTAAGTTTATTTCTAGGTATTTTATTCTTTTTTGTGCAATTTTAAATGGGATTATTTTCTTAATATCTCCTGCTGCTTCGTTATTATTGTATAGAATTGCAACAGATTTCTATACATTGATCTTATATCCTTTGACTTTACTGAGTTCATTTATCAGTTGTAGTAGTTTTTAGGTGGGGTCTTTAGGGCTTCAGTATATATAATATCATGTCATCTGCAAATAGCGGAAGTGTTACTTCTTCTTTACTGAATTGGATGCGTTTTATTCCTTTTTGATGCCTGATTGATGTGGATAGGACTCTTAGTACTATATTGAATAAAAGTGATGAGAGTGGACATCCTTATCTTGTTCCTGAGCTTAAGGGAAAAGCTTTCAGTTTTTCAGCATTGACTATGATGTTAATTGTGGATTTTTCATATAAGGTCTTCATTATGTGGAGGTATGATCCCTCTAGAATTACTTTGTTGAGAGTTTTTATCATGAACAGATGTTATATTGTATCAAGTGCTTTTTCTGCATCTATTAAAATGATTATATGGTTTTTATTTTTTCTCTGTTGATGTGACATATCATGTTAATTTGCAAATATTGAACCACCTTCGCATCCTGGGAATATTTTCCACTTGATTGTGGTGAATGATTTTTTAATGTATTGCTGGATTTGGTTTGCTAATATTTTGTTGAGGATTTTTATATATATGTTCATCAGAGATATTGACCTGTAGGTCTTTTTCTGTGGTGTCTTTATCTGGTGTTGGTATCAAGGTAATACTAGCCTCATAGAATGAATTTGGAAGTTTTCTTTCCTCTTCTATGTTTAGGAATAATTTGTGAAAAGTAGGTATTAACTCTTCAATAAATATTTGGTAGTGTTTGAGATTTTACCAAGTTCTGGACTTTTTTATATTGGGAGCTATATTATTATTATTATTATTATTATTATTATTACTGATTCAACTTCATTACTGGTAATCAGTCTGTTCAAATTTTCCATCTCTTACTGACTTACTTTTGGTAGATTATGTTTCTAGGAATTTATTCACTTGTTTTAGGTTGTCCAATTTGTTGGCATATAATTTTTCATAATATTCTGTTACAATTTCTGTGGTGTTATTTTTCTTCTTAGTGATTTTGTTTATTTGAGTCCACTCTCTTTTATTTTTTTGTGAGTCTGCTTAGAGGTTTATCAATTTTTAAAATATTTATTTGAGAGCAAGAGAGTGAGCACGAGCAGGGGGGAGGGGCAGAGGGAGAGGAAGAAGCAGACTCCCCACTGAGCAGGGTGCCAGATGACTCAGGGCTGGATCCCAGGACCCTGGGAACATGTCCTGAGCTGAAGGCAAACGCTTAACTGACTGAGCCACCCAGGTGCCCCAAGGTTTATCAATTTGGATGATCTTTTCAAAGAACTATCTCCTGATTTCTTTGATCTTTTTTAGTTTCTATATCATTTGTTTCTGCTCTAATCTTTATTATTGTCTTCCTTGCTCTGGTTTTGGGTTTTCTTTTTTCTCTTTCTAGCTTTTTTAGGTATAAAGTTAAGTTGAGATTTGAGCTTCTTGAGGTAGGCCTATATTGCTATAAATTTCCCTCTTTGAACTGCTTTTGCTGTATCCCAAAGATTTAGGGTCATTGTGTTTTCATTTGTTCCCATGTAATTTTTTATTTCTTTTTTGATTCCGTGGTTCACCATTCATTGTTAATAGTATTCGTTTAACCTCCATGTATTTCTTCTCTTTCCACATGTTTTCTTGTGTTTGATTTCTAGTTTAATAGTGTTGTGGTCAGAAAAGACTGATGGCATGGCTTTGATCTTTTTGAATTAGTTGAGACTTGTTTGATATGTGATCTATTCTGGAGAATGTTCCATCTGCACTGGAAAAGAATGTGTTTTAGGATGGAATATTCTGAATATATCTGTTAAGTTCATCTGGTCCAGTGTGTCATTCAAAGCCACTGTTTCCTTGTTGATTTTCTGTTTGGATCATCTGTCCATTGATGTAAGTAGAGTGTTAAAGTCCCTTACTATTATTGTACTATGATTGATTAGTTCCTTTATGTTTATTATTAACAGTTTTATGTATTTTGGTATCCCATGTTATATGCATAAACATTTAAATTATTATATCTTCTTGTTGGATTGTTCCATTTATTATTATATAGTGTCCTTTTTTGTCTCTTACAGTCTATTTTGTCCAGTATTAATGCTATTTTTTTTTTTTTTACATCCATCTGCAGGATAAATGTTTCTCCAGCCCCTCACTTTCAATTTGCATGTGTCTTTAGGTCTGAAATGATTATCTTGGAGGTAGCATATAGATGGATCTTGGTGTTTTTTAATCCATTCTGTCACCTATGTCTTTTGATTGAAGCATTTGGTCCGTTTACATTCAAAGGATTATTGACTATATATGTATTTATTATAATTTTGTTACATGTTTTGTGGTTGCTTTTAGTTTTTGTCTGATACTTTCTTGCTCTCTTTCATTGTTTGTTGGATTTCTTTAGTGATATACTTGGATTCCTTTCTCTCTCTCTATTCTTTGCATATCTATTACTGGTTTTTTATTTTTGGTTACAATTTGGTTTATATATAACCTCTTCTGCATCTAGCAGTCTATATTGAGTTAATGGTCACTTATGTTTGAACCCATTCTTCGCTCCTCTCCCCACCTCACCCCCCACATTTTCGGTATATATTGTCATATTTTCTAATTTGTGAATTCCTTGACTGATTTTTATAGATATACTTATTTTTACTGCCTTTGTGCTTCCAACTTTTTATAATCTCACTTATGGTGTTTCCTTTTCACTCAGCGTTCCTTTTAATATTTCTTGTAGGGCTAGTTTAGTAGTATGAACTCCTTTAGCTTTTCTTTTTTGAAACTCTGTATCTCTCCTTCTATTCTGAATGATAGCCTTGCTGGACAGAATATTTTTGACTAGAGATGTTTTTCTTTCAGCCCTTTGAATATATCATGCCATTTTCTACTGATCTGCAAAGTTTCTGCTGAAAAATGCACTGATAGCCTTATGGATTTTTCCCTTGTATATACCTGTCTTCTTTTCTCTTGCTGCTTTTAAATTTTTTTATCATTACATTTTGCATTTTAATTACTATGTGTCTTGGTGTGGACCTCCTTGGGTTGATTTTGTTGGGGGAATCTCTGTGCCTCTTGAATCTAGATATTTGTTTCCTTTCCTAGATTAGGGAAGTTTTCAGCTATTATATCACTACATAAATTTTCTGCCCCCCTCTTCTTCTTTTGGGATCCCTATAATGAGAAAGAATGTTATTACACTTGATGGAGTTACCGAGTTCCTTTCCATTACTCTGTTTTCCAGGCCACTCATTTGTGCCTCTGCTTCCTCAAACCTATTTATTCCATGCAGTATATTTTTAAATGTTTGATTTTTTAAAACATTTTATTTATTAGAGAGAGTGAAAGAGATCACAGAGGGAGCGAGAGAAGCAGACTTCCTGATGTGCAGAGAGCCAGATGCAGGGCTCAATCCCAGGAGCCTGAGATCATGACCTAAGCCAAAGGCAGGCACTTCACTGTGCCACCCAGGCACCCCCATCTAGCGTATTATTAAATTTATTGTGTTCTTCCTCTCTTATTGGTTCCTTTTTTATCTTTTTTTAAGAATCTCAATGATGTCTTCTACTCTTTTCAAGTCCAGTATCTTTATGATCATCACTTTAAACTCTCTCTCCAGTATAGTATTTACATCCATTCTGTTTAGATCTCTTGCTGTGGTTTTGTCCTGTTCTTTCATTTGAGACATTTTCCTCTGTCTTCTCATTTTGTCCATCTCTCTGTCTTAGCAAAGTTAGTTGCATCGCCTGGTGTTGAAGGTAATGGCTTTATTTGTCCTTCCAGTCCACGAGCATCATTTTTCCACATTTCTTTGTGTCTTCTTCAATAACCAGTTTGTTCTCTATATTTAAGAGTGTTTGTCCCTTTTTTTCTTTGTTCATTTGTTTCTTAAATTCCACCTGTGAGTGAAATCATATGGTATTTGTCTTTCTTGACTTACTTCACTTTACTTTTTAGATTCATCCCTGTTGTTGCAAATGGCAAGATTGAATTTATTTTTTACAGTTGAATAATAGTCCACTTGGGTGTGTGTGTGTGTTACACTATTTCTTTATCCATTCATGTATGGATGCATACTTGGATCACTTCCATATCTTGGTTATTGTAAATAATGTTGCTACAAACGTCGGAGTACGTATATCTTTTCAAAATGTTTTTATATTCTTTGGGTAAATACACAGTATTTGAATTACTAGATTATACGGTAATTCTATTTTTAATTTTTTGAGGAACCTCAATGTTTTCCACAGTGACTGTACCAGTTATATTCCCACCAACAGTGTACAAAGGTTCCTTTGTCTCCAAAGCCTTACCAACACTTTGTTCTTTCTCGTGTTTTTGATTCTAGCCATTCTGACAGATATCTCATTGTGGTTTTGATTTGCGTTTCCTTGATGATTAGTGATATTGAGCAGTTTTTCATATGTCTGGTATCCATCTGTATGTCTTCTTTGGAAAACTGTTATTCAGACCCCCTCCCCGTTTTTTAATCACATTATTTGTTTCTTGGGTGTTGAGTTGTGTAAGTTCTTCATATATTTTGGATATTAACCCCTTATTAGATACATCATTTGCAAATATCTTCTACCATTCAGTAGGCTGTCTTTTCTGGTTTGTTGATTGTTTCTTTCACTGTGCAAAAGCATTTATTTATTTTGGTATAATCCCAATAGTTTAATTTTGCTTTTGTTTCCCTTGCCAAAGGAGACATACCTAGAAAAATGTTTCTATGGCTGATGGCAAAGAGATTACTGCCTATGTTTTCTTCTAGGAATTTTATGGTTTCAGGTGTCACATTATGTCTTTGTTTCTTTTTGGTGTATTTTTGTGTATGGTGTAAGAAAGTGGTCTAGTTCCATTCTTTTTAAATGTGGATGTTGCTGTCCAATCTCTCAGCACCGTTTGTTGATAAGACTGTATTTTCCCCCATTCTATATTCTTGCCTCCTTTGTCGACGATTAGCTGACCCTAAATGGGAAATAAAAAGCATCAGAATTGAAAAAGGCAGTGTTTTTTGATATATTCAACATACTGAAAGAAATAAGCAATCAAGCCATAAAACGAAATGGCAAAAACTTAAATGCATATTGCTAAGTGAAGGAAACCAATCTGAAAGGCTACATACTGTATTAAACTATGCAGATAGTAGAAATATTAGGGGCTGTATGATGAGAAAGCAACTTTGTTTTTCTGAGCCCTGCTCACACCCAGAGTCTGACCATTCAGATAAGGACTTGACTTTAGAATGCCCCCACAAATTTCCACTTTGCTTTTCTCAGGAATCTTTTAAAATAACCACTTAAGAGTTAAACTGGAAAATTTAGTGACTTCCACCCCAACCACCTCATAAGTAATAGGTGCTTACTACCCTGTTCTCTATTTCCTGCTCACTGGTGACCTGAGATGGTAGATTGCCCTTCCTCCAGGTCAATTAGACATCCGAACTTCTGGTATCTGTAAGTAATAAATCTTATGAATCTACTTTCTTTGTGTAGGTGAATTGAAACTGCACCTTCAATAAAAATAATACTCTTGAGTTCCATTTCCCCAGAGTGGGAGCTTGGATGCTGAGGGAGCTACCTGCTGCCCTCTTGTGGGGGGATTGTGCCTATTCGTGCAGTAGGTCATATTCTGCATAGTGTTAATTCAAGATGCCAGCTCCACCTTCTCAACACAGTTGGCAATAGGAAGATAGAATTGTGGGTGCAGTTTGTACCCCTATGCAATGCCTTGAGACTGAAAAGGACTTTCTTTTCCAGACAGCTCAGTCTCTCTGGGAAGGAACCACTGCTTACTGGCAGGTTATGGCACGACTCTGTGTGCTGCTGCCGCCACGAATATCCACCCCAAAACGCCAGTGCTGCAAAAGGTCAGAATGCAGAGACCAACCAGCCAGCCTTAGTCTGAGGTAGGTGTGTTTCCCACCTGTCTCTAAATGAGACCCTGCAAGGTATCATGGCTATGATCATACGTAAAACTCCTAGTATTGAGCCAAGATGAGAAAACCAAGAAGATAAAACTCTGCGTCCTTCGTCCAGGCAGGGGATGGGGGCATAGGTTATCAAGTCCTGGGAGCCAAGGAAAGTTGCCCTTAGATTAGTGCCAGAAGAAGAGTTGGTTGCTGGGCCCACTGTGTTGGTTGTTAGGACCAGGTAGTTGAGCTCAGGGAGCCAGCCCTAACCCATGACAGAGGCATGGGTTACTAGGGGCATCATGGCACACCAGATGGGAAAATGGGGCCAAGGCACTTGGGGGAATACCAAGAATTCCACTCCTGGCATAGTAGAGATAAACAAATTCTAGTGAAAGTGGGGCCTTTGAGCATATGGTACCAGCTCTTCCCAAGTCCCAAGAGGAGGTAAAGAAAATTACTAAATACTTATAAGGCCCATGCTCAGATGGCTTGGGCTGTACTGAGCACAATGGCATATTAACATGCCGAATCACTGGCGCTATGTTCTCGGGCTTGGGGGCCTTCCCAAATACATCAGTTTACATCACACTGGAGGAGGAGATCACAATCTCTTGGAAGCTGATTGGGACACCCTAGAACCAGAGGCTGTAGCACATGAGTCTGGGAAGAGGTAACTTTGTACCATTATATCAAAATGTTCACAGATGACTGGTCTGAATAAGCAATGGAGACACGAAACTGTACTGATAGAAGTGTAATTTTGCTAGAATAGTTTGTCTAAAGGGAGGGGGAGAAGAGTGCTGATCAGCTCCTATAGGTCTTCGAAACTGAATCTGACCTGTTGTTTATAGTGGCTGAGATACACCAGCCAGTCAGACTGGCCAAAGACCCCAAAATTCAAAATTTGTTAAAAAACTCAAGGTATCATGGGCCCATTTTACTAGAAACACCCTAGAGGAGACCTTGGACCTGTTGCCGTACTAAGAGTGCTTCCAAATGTGTTGAGCCACCAAGGTATGAGACATAAACAAAACAAAAAAGGGGCTAAACTCTGAGAAAGTGACTTCCTAAGCCTTCTGAGCCCAAAGGGATCAGGAGGAAGAAGCTTTGCTTCTCCTGACGTGGACTTTTTATGACTTAGTACCAGTCCCATATGTCCTTCACATTTATTATAGCCAAAGCTCACTGTAAGTAGACAACCTTGGATAACTGTGCTTCCTCTTATGTAAAACTAGGATGGCTCAATGGGTATAACTTTTTGCTGAGCATCATGCCCCCACATACCCCTGACCATTTCCAACCTAAAGAAGGCACCCTTGGAGCCAAAATCCAAGGAGTTCTTCTTAAAGTGTACTGCCTCCCCCCAGTTGTAAAGCCATGCTGTTAAAATTCATAGAAATGTCAGATACTAGAGAACAAGCATTAGGCTGCATCAATGCTGTAGTTAGACGTGAAAAAGAGAATTTTTCTGAAGTCCAAATCTTGTTTGCTTATAAAGGCAATTGGGCCCCACTGCCCCCCTCAGACAGGAAGCCAATGGAGGGGTCCTTGGCGATATGGGGCCTAGAAAGGCTTCTTATTAGTCCCCAACAAGTGGTAGCACCTAAAACCAGAACCCTCCCTCATGAGATAATCAATAGACCTCTCTGTTTTGGCGGCTCTGGAGATCAGGGGTCCCCAATGATTTAATCTCAGTATAGCCCAAATACAAATTAGAAGATGTTACTCATGCTCAGCAGGCAATACGAGAGACTACTGACAGCTGCTCCCGAGTTGGATGCTCTTACCTCTCTAGATGCCCCCGCTTTGGCATCAGGACCTGGGATCCTGCATCTTGACTGAGAGTGCCAGCTTCCAAGGATCCTGCTGTAAGGATCCAGCAGTGCCCTGGAGCTCATCCCTCCTCTAGAAACAATCGCATATATACTTCTATTTATCCAAGCATTAGGACACACGAAATAGACATTTTACTGCCCCCATTGACACTAGAGCCCAAATTGCAGTACTTCCTGGCAACCCTTCCAAACATAAACAAGGGGCACCCCTTAAATAACAAGGTATAACAGATAGGATAGTAGAAGGCATTCAGGTTGTCACTGTTAGAACAGTATTAAAAATCTTTTATTGGTGGCAGCCCTTTTGACCCTGCCTTTCCTGTATAGGGTGGATGCCTTGGTATACCACCATGCCGTCTGGAACAAACCCAAATTCCTGGCCTCCCTCATGGGAACTGTACATCAGGAACCCACAAGTCTGCTACTCCTGATTAAGACGGTAAACATCCCGCAATATTGCTTGCAACAAAGGACTAAGGGACTGCAGTCCATAGGTCCATAATTCAAGATATAAAAAAGGAGTCATAAACATACCATTTCTCCTTTCATTTCCTCCATTTGGGTGGCATTAAAGCCTGCTGAGTAATGCCTTACAGTCAACTACTGAAATTTAAATGCACAAGGTACCTCTGTTAAGGCTCCCATACCCAATACTGTCCAGTTGAGGATATCCAAAGGGCTCCAGGAGACTACTTCACCATGATCCATCTAGCTCCTAGGTTTTCTTCAGTATTGATTGCCAAGGAGTCCCAACCACAGTTTGCCTTCACATTGGAAGGCACTCAATATGCCTTTCTGTGGATGTCTCTGGGCTACCTTAACAGTCCAGCTATTGTCCATAATCTTTGACAGCAAGACCTGGAAGCCCTTACTGTGTGTCCTTGTACCCTAAGGCACTATATTGATGACATACTCATCTGGGGCCCCCCAGAGAATATGGCGCATGAGGCCCTGACATGGCTGGTGACCCACTTATAACATAAAGGTTGGGCTATTGCCTCATATAAAATTCAAGGGCCAGCTAAATTTCTGGGCATTAATTTGTCCTGTAAAGGCTGGGAAATCCCACTTGCAGTTAAACATCAGTTGTTAACTATCCAGCCTCTCACATGCAAGCCCAGAACTTCTTAAGTCTCTTTACGTTTAGAACTAAAACATACCACACTTATCCAACATTCTTAGACCCATTTATTCAGTCACATGCAAATCCTCCACATTTTATTAGGGAGAAGCTCAGCATCTTAAAGGTCACTTAATTAAGCCCTCTCTGATTCCCACTAGCCTCTCTTTCTGGGCAGATGTACTGGCCACCATGAACTATGTGTCTTGGGGCCAATGGACTAACCGTGGCTCCTCCTGGCTGCCTATGGGCTTATGGGGCCAGATAAGTACCATTATTTCCCTTTAAAATGTCAAATTCTGGCCACTTATTGAGCTTTGTTAAAAACAGAATCCCTCATCGGAGTGCAGTCTGTTCTGCTAAGTACCACATTCCTATTACATCATGAATAAGGGATGCCTCCCAACAGAGTAGCTTGGCATGGCCATAAATTCATCTTTGCTAAATTGGATATGGGGTCCTCAGGAATGAGATAAATCTGATAGGCCTCTCCCAATTACAGGTGGATGTGGCTTCCCTACTCTTCAGATGCCTGGTCTTAAATCTTGAGGCACCAGTGACAGTGCCCCAATTGTTTGAGCCCCTGGAACTTGGGAAAGCCCCAGGAAAGAGCTGATGGAGAAAAGGAGTCTATGTAGTTCATGAACGGCAGCACCAGAGCCATACAAGGTGGAGCCTACTTAGCAGCAGCATGAGCATGCCACCCAGCCAGCAGCTTCATGCTATTCAAAGATGGCAAGTTAGGATAAGCTTACCTTGCTGAGCTTGTGGCAGTGAAATGGCTGTGTACAATGCCTTTGCCCATGACAGGTCTCTGATCCATGTTTTTACTGACTCATGGATGGTTGCCAATGGGCTAACAGTATAATCAGGTTAATGGCAATGGGATAATTTTTACATTCTAGGCAGATCCATTTGGGGTGCCCCAGTTTGGAAGGATATTGCCCAGGCACCAGTCACAATTAAAGTTACCCACTTTTCAACGCATACAAACACTACCCCATCAGAGGCTGTCTTTAACTGCAAGGTAGATTTCCTTGCTGTAATGCAGGTCACCACCTTTTTGGGGCTCTGAACCAATAACTCTGCCTGCTCCACCCCCTACCACAAAACCACAGCCCTCTTCACATTCCTTCCATTCCATCCTTCTATTCCTTATTCCCTGGCCAAATGGTCCCCTATCTCTTTGAGTCATTGGGAAGCTGCTGCCACAATGGCCTGGCCTGCAGCAGGGCCATTTTGTTTAAGGGAGCCCTTGCAAAATGCATTGTTTTGATTTGCAAATTATGCTCCTAAACCCAATACTAAACACTGCTTCTTCATTCTTTGGTTCCATTAAGCCACCATTTTTTGGCCTCTGAAGGGTGATTTCATAGGGCCCATCTTCCATCAACAAGCACTAACAAACATTTGTGGATATTTTCACCAGTTTACTGCTAGGTACACCCACCAGGAACATGTAATCTCTTTTGTAAGTGTATATTACTTCTATTATTTTTGTCCTCCTGACATTGACTCATATCAAGGATCTTATTTCACTGTCCATGTGACACAGTACTGAGCTCTCCTACAGGGTATCTAATGGAACTTCCATTTCCCATGCTGCCCACAGGCCTCTTGCATTATTAAATGGCTCAATAATCTTTTAAAATCCTTGCTCATTAAGTTATAGGGCAGTAGACGGACTCCTTAATGGACTTCCTCTCTGCCAGGGACACCTATCACATTAAACTCTTGGCCCTATGGCCACGACTCTCCTCACACCAACTGGTTTCATCTGGCCATGCTACCTCTGATTATTATCATGGGGAATCTGATCCCTTTATTTCATAAGATAATGTTATTTACATTTTCTCCAGCAATTTTGAGTTCCTGTACAAATTTAAAATCCGATCATCTTACCTTCCAATATTCATTGCAAAACAATCGAGGATGGGTGATGGGCTCAAACCCCCTGGTCATAGATAGTCCTGGCCCATTAGAAAAACAGACCCACGATGCTGCAGCCGGACCACGTTTACCCACTGATATGTTCCAGCTGAAATTTCAATGCAGAGTGGCTTTCGTGGATAGCTCATGTCTCCTGGCCATACCTTCCCATGGGGAGTGGAAATAATTGCAGCTGGACTCACTGAAGGAATGGTGTGGATCTCTAAAAGGAGGAAGAGGCACTCAGGTTTGTTGATGCAAGCAACATTAGAAGATGACAGCATGGTGATACAATTGCAACACTTGGCTCTACTCCACTTTGGAGGAGGCCACCAATGAACTGTAGACCCACAACAAACCCATAATAAATCTTCACATGGGGCAATCAGGGGGAGGGTGCACAACTATAAAATGAAGTTGCTTACTGGCCTTACTCTGTGATTTTCGTGCCCTCTGGGTCATGGGGTTTCTCCTTGACTTCAGAGGGAAGCAACACTAGCAAGTTGCTGAATCACATAGCACTTGCCTGAAATTTCATCCCAGGATCAGAGAATGGCAATGTAGGAAGTCAGCCATAGTGGGGCTGCACTGAAATGACACCAAGTGTGGACACTACCTGGGCAATTTAAAATGGAACCAATGGCACAAATACTTAAAGACCACCAGTCCTGTTCAAATGGCCACTGACATCTTGACCTCCAGGCACTGGCCATTATATCTCAACCCTAGTAGGCTGATAGGCTTATGTAGTTCAGACCCATTTCTGGTAATAGAGGGCCAAACATTAGATTGTTAGGAGCATATAAGTAAAGTTTGTTTAAAACAGGGCTTCACATGTGCTTTCACATGTGCTTCTAACCTTTAATATTTATGGATAGAAACCTATGCCTTAGAGGAGAGCACTGCCCAATCATTTGTGAGGTGCACTCCTGAGGACTCCAAAAAATTGGATACCAGTAAATTCTCCTAATGGTGCAAGCAAACCTTAATCAGAGCATCCCAAATCTTTGTAACCCCTTGTCCCTCAGTTCCCCTCGTTGGTGGTTACCTGGGAGAGCTGTCACTCTCTGGGATGGCTCCCTCCAGCTGTGACAATTCTGGAGATGACAAACCTAGGCCATGACAACATAGCACAGGACATGAAGAACTGAGAAATGAAGCACCCTGGCCCACAACATCACAAAACACAACCACATCCAAATACAGCCTTCTGCTATAACAGAGATGAGATGGCGGTTGTTGATGGTGAGTACCTCCTGGGACTTGATTGCTGTACTAAATGCTTGTTTACCTAAATTCTCTGCTGATGACCCCCTTGATTGGCGTTTTGCAGAACTGACTATGTGTTTATCCCAGAATCCCCTTGCTTACTACAGGGCTTGCTGCTTGAGTATGAGGCAGTACTGACATTGCCAAACTGCTCTCGACTGCACCTTTGAGCTTTGGAAGGCCAAGGTATGTGTTGAGTTTCACAACCTTATGGGGGCCTCTTGAACACTCCACTTAGCTGTTTGTCTTCATCACACCCCCATTAGATTGGCCTACATTATGCATCCTACTGGAAGTTAAATTTTTGGTGGGAAGATCCTTTCCTGGTGGTGGTTGCTGCCCCCACCACAGCATCATATTTTCCAGAATCATAACCACAGGGTCACTTCCCTAAACCACCTCAATGGGTCCTTTTCCTGTGGTTACTAATCAGGACTCCACAATCCTCTCATTTAACCACTTCAATAGGCTTAATAATTTTTACACAATGGGTAGATATTGAACTCATTTTTGGGGCCATAGCAATTTCTGGGCATGTTACCAGGCTCAACAAATTCTGTTTCCCGAGTTAGTGGCCTACCCAGCTTATTTACTGACCCTGCCCGCATTTGCCCAACAGAAGGCAATCTATGCATCTCTGCGGTGTGCCTGGCCACTCTCAACTGCTTCCATGCAGGACACTTTGCAATACAGTATGTGGCACCTGGCAGGAGCCCTCACATGCCCTTTATAATCCTCCATATCTGTCCAGGCACCAACATCACATGGATGAATATAACCTATACGTCGTCCCAAGGAACATAAATCTCTGCGGGCTTGGACCTCCCAGCCCAGTCATCTAGGAGTAACCCCAACTTAATCCCTAATCAAGTACAGTGTCCAGTGCTTTGGGGCTGTCACACATATGTGTACTTCATCCCTCAACTTACAATATGTTTGCTTCTGTGTCAGGCCCCAGGGAGTCCTGTCTGTTGATACCAAGATACTTTAGTCTCCCTGGGACTATCCTTATAAGTCACTGAGCAGGACACTCAGCCCATCTCTCTCTCTGACCCCTCATGTCAAAAGACTGCAGTATTCATTTCATTATACTGCAAGCAGGTCTGTTAGTATCCCTCCAGGGGTGTGACAAGCACCAACAAATCATGAAGGCAAACACCAACCTGTCAGCCACACTGGCTGTTATACCAAAACCTAGCCGTAATTCAGCAACATTGTGATTCTTTAGCACAGATAGTTTTGGATAACTAGATTGCTTTTTGGCCCAGAAAGGTGTCTGTACTATAAAGGTACCACCTGCCACATGTATATTAATGATAATGGACAAATTAAGACATATTTACATAAGATGTCCCAACAGGGACAAGAATTCCGTAATCTTACTCAGGTTTTTAATCAGATACCTACCATAACCCTGTCCCAGGACTTCTATTTATTTTTGTGTCTAGACCTCAACAAATGGGGAGATGGTTAGAGACAGTATTTTGGAGTAATTTTTGCTTTACTCAAATATTTCTTGTGCTGGGTGACCAAAACTCTGCCAGTGGCTTTTAATATTTCCACCAGACAGTGCCTATGATTTTCTGTAAAGGTTAATGACGAGGCTGAGTTGCTGCATTTTGCCATATAATAACCCTGTTCACACCCAGAGTCTAGACATTTAGTTAAGGATGCCCCCCATAAGTTTCTGCTTCACTTTTCCCAGGCACCTTTTAAAATAACTAAAGTTAAGCCTGTGAAAAATCAGTGACCTCTAGAGAGGGGAGTTCAAGATGGCAACCTAGGAAGACCCTGAACCTGTCTCTTCCATGCACACACCAAATCTCTACCTGCTTATAGAGCTCTTCTTCCTGAAAAAGTGACGACTGACCGAACAGCTTCTGCACAACCAAAGATAGGACCCACAGGGAACACAAGGAAGATGGAAACACAGCAACAGAGGGAATCTCCATCCCTGATACTTTGAACTACAGTGGGGAGGGATAGTACTAAGGAATTAGCAGATTTGTGTGTCCTGATGCACAGAAAAAAAGCCATGGCTTCTAAAGGAACCAACCCTAAAAGCATGCCAAATGGTGGAACTCTCTCGGTATTAGAGGGGATAGCAAGCACCATGGTTTATGTTCTCCTACCTAGGCTGCAGTTGGGTCTGCTGCCATAGCCAGACTGTCACCTCTGCAAGCTCCAGGTTCCTAGCCCACACCAGTCTCAGATGTCCTAAGGCACAGAGAAAAAGCTGCCATTTAAAAGAGCAACTAGAGGGGTGCCTGGGGGTTCCATCAGTTAAGTGTCTGCCTTCTGCTCAGGTCATGGTCCCAGGATCCTGGGATCGAGTCCCGCATCGGGGTCCCTGCTCAGCAGGGAGCCTGCTTCTCCCTCTCCTCCCCACTTGTGTTCTCTGTTGCTATCTCTGTCTCCCTCTCTCAAATAAATAAATAAAATCTTAAAAAAAGATCCATCCCTGGAATTGTACAAAAGTGCAGGGAAGGTGCTAGAAATTTCTTTGATTTGGAGGACCGGGTGAGTGCCACTGTTTACAGCCCCCCCACACACACACCTTGATGGCTTGGATGACAGAAGGGTCCAGGCACCCTAGCTGACCTACTTTTTCAGTCAGCCCCAAGACCTTAGCTCACACCAGCCTCAGCCATCCTGTCAAAGTGGACCCAATACAGTGCACATCAGGACACCCCTGGACAGTGCTCACTGTATCTCCAACCATCTTGCCAAAGTGACATAGGCACAAAGCACCCTAGAACACTTAGCCACCAGATGCTTGCAAGAGTACCCCAGTGCAGAGCACCCCAGGACTACCAGGCCCACATCCACTTTGGCTCCAGCTGCCCCATGATCTGCCTTACTCCATGCAAATGGAAGCAAAAAAAAAAAAAAAAAAAAAAAAAAAAAAAAAAAGCCAGGGTAGCAATATTTCAATACTCATATCAAACAAAATAGACTTTAAAATGGCTAGAACAAGAGACAAATTAGGGAATTACATAATGATTAAAGGACTAATCCAAGAAGAAGCTACAACAATTATAAATATCTATATGCCCAGCATCGGAGTGCATAAATATTAGCAGACATAAAAGGAGAAGTTGGCAGTAATAATAGCAGACTTTAACACCCCATTTACATCAATGGATAGATCAGGCAGAAAATAAGAAAACAATGTTTTTGAAAGCCATATTAGACCAGAGGTATTTAACACATATATAGAACGTTCCATCCCCAAACCACAGAATACACATTTTTAAGGGCACGGTCTCAAATTTAAGAAGACTGAAGTCATAGCAAGCATCTTTTCTGACCCCAGTGGTATAAAGCTAGAAATAAATTACAAGAAAAAATCTGAGTTCAGAAAAAAAAAAAGCCACGGAGACTAAAAAACATGCTATTAAACAACCAATGAGTCAATGAAGCAATTAATAAATTGGGAAGGGGAGAGGGAGAAACAAACAAAAAAACACCATGATCCAAAGTCTTTGGGATCCAGTTCTAAAAGGGAAATTGATAACAATACAGGTCTACCTCAAGAAACAAGAAGAGACTCAAATAAGAAATCTAAATGGACACCTAGAAAAAGAACAAACAAAGCCCAATGCTAGAAGGAAGGAAATACTATAGATCAGAGTGGAAATAAAATTGATAAACTTTAGCCACACTCAACAAAAAGAAAGGAGGACCTAATTAAATAAAATCAGAAATAAAAGAGGAAAAATAACATTTGACACCATAGAAATAGAAAGGATTATGAGATACTATAAAAAATGTATGCTGTTAAATTCCTAGAAGCATGCAAACTTCCAAAATGGAATCAGGAATAAATAGAAAAATAGAGAAGACTAATTACTAGTAACAAAATGGAATTGGTAATCAGAAAACTCCCAGTAAAAGTTTAGGACCAGATGGATTCACTGGTAAATTCTACCAAACATTTAAAGAACAGTTAATACCTAGTCTCCTCAAACTATTCCAAAAAGTAGAAGAGGAAGGAAATTCATTCCATGAGGCCAGCATTACCCTGATACCAAAACCAGATAAAGATACTACAAAAAAGAACTACAAGCTAATACTACTTATGAACATAGATGCAAAAATCCTCAACAAAATATTAGGAAGCCAAATCCAACAATACATTAAAAAAATCATTCACCAAAATCAAGTGGGATTTATTGCAGGAATACAAGTTTGGTTCAATATTTGCTAATCAATCAACATGATAGATCACATTAAGAACAGGAAGGAAAAAAGCCATGTGAGCATCCCAATAAATGAAGAAAAAGCATTTGAACATTCAAAATTCAACATCTGTTCATGATAAAAACTCTCAAAGTAGGTTTAGAGGGAACATGCCTCAACATAATAAAGGCTATAAATAAAAAACCCATAGCAAACATACTATTCAATAGTAAAAAACTGAGAGCTTTTCCCCTAAGATCAGGAACAAGACAAGGATGTCCACCCTTACTACTTTTATTCAACATGGTATTAGAAGTCCTAGCCACAGCAATCAGACAAATTGGTAGGAAAGTAAAACGGTCACTATTTGCAGATGATATACTATATATGGAAAATTGTTGCATTGCTCTACACTAATAATGAAGTAGCAGAAAGAGAAATGAAGAAAACAATTCCATTTACAATTGCATCAAAAATAATAAAATACCTAGGAATAAACAAAGTTGGTGAAAGACCTATATTCTGAAAACTATAAGACATTGATGAATGAAATTGAAAATGACACATTGGAAAGGTATAACATGCTTATTGGAAGAATATCATTAAAATGTCTATACTATCCAAAGTAATCTATGTATTCAATGCAACTCCTATCAAAGTGTCAATAGTATTTTTCACAGACTAGAACAAATCTAAAATTTGTGTGGAACTGCAGAAGACCCTGAATAACCAAAGGCAATCTTGAAAAAGAACAAAGCTGGAAGTATGATAATCCCAGATTTCAAGATACACTACAAAGTTGTAGTAATCAAAACAATATGGTATTGGCACAAAAAAAGACATGTAGATCAGTAGAGCAGAATAGAGAGACCTGAAATAAACCCATGCTTATATTGTCAATTAATCTACAACAAAGAAGGCAAGAATATACAGTGGGGAAAAGAAATCCTCTTCAATAATTGGTGCTTAGAAAAATGGAAAATGGACCACTTTCTTATACCATACACAAAAACTTTAAGACCTAAATATGAGACCTTAAATCCTAAAACTCCTAAAAGAAAAAAAGCAAAAATAAACTATTGGGATTATACCAAAATAAAGATTTGCAAAGTGAGGAACCATCAACAAAATGAAAAGGCAATCTGTTGGGGCGCCTGGGTGACGCAGTCGTTAAGCGTCTGCCTTCGGCTCAGGGCGTGATCCCAGCGTTCTGGGATCGAACCCCATATCAGGCTCCTCCACTGGGAGCCTGCTTCTTCCCCTCCCACCCCCCCTGCTTGTGTTCCCTCTCTCACTGGCTGTCTCTGTCAAATAAATAAATAATCTTCAAAAAAAAAAAAAAAAGAAAGAAAGAAAAGGCAATCTGTGGAATGGGAGAAGATATTTGCAAGGGATATAACCAATAAGAGGCTAATATCCAAAATATAGAAAGAACTTCTACACCACAACACCAAAAAAACACATAATATGATTAAAGAATGAGCAGAGGACCTGAAAAGACATTTTTCCAAAGAAGACATCCAGATAGCCAACAGACACAGGAAAAGATGCTCAAAATCACTCCTCATCAGGGAAATACAAATCAAGACCACACTGAGATATCACCTCACACTTGTCAGAATAGCTAAAATCAACAGCACAAGAAACAACAAGTGTTGGTGAGGATGTAGAGAAAGAAGAACCCTGATGCACTGTGAGGAGGTTCACAAATTGGTGTAGCCACTGTGGAAAACAGTATGGAGTTTCCTCAAAAAATTAAAGAAATACCATATGATTCAGTAATTCCAATTTTGTTATTTACTGTAAGAAAATGAAAACATTATTTTGAAAAGATATATACACCTGTATATTTACAGCAGCAGTATTTGCAACAGCCCAGCTATGAAAGCAACTTAACTGTCAATCTGTAGATGAATGAATAACACAGTGGTATGTATGTGAACACACACACACACACACACTGGAATATTAGCCATAAAAAAGGTGAGATCTCACCATTCCGAACAATATGGATGGACCCAGAGAGTATTATGCTAAATGAAATAAGGTCAAAGACAAACACCATATGATTTCATTTATATATGAAATCTAAATAACACAACAAATGAACAAACAGACCAAATAAAAGCAGAAACAAACCCATAAATACAGAGAATAAACGGGTGGTTTCAGAGGGGAGTGGAGTGGGGGAGGCTTCCAGTTACAGAATGAATAAATCACAGGGATGAAAGGTACAGCATGCGGAATATAGTTAATGGTATTGTAATATAATTGCATGGTGATTGATGGTATCTACACTTATAGTGAGCATGGCATAACATATGCAGTTGTTGAATCACTGTTTTACATCTGAAACTAATAGCGCGTGTCAACTACAATAAAAAAAAAAAGTGACTTCTGCCCCATCTACCTTATAAGTGATATGTGCGTGACATCCCGCTCCATATCTCCTGCTTCCTCTGGGTGTAGGATGAAAGATTCCCTTACCCCAGCTCATTTGTGCCCCTCCAATTCTGGGATCTACAAGTAATCAATCTTGTGACTCTACTTCCTTTGTGTGGGTGTATTGAAACTGTGTCTTCAACCAAACAGACCCCGTGAGTTTCACTACTAGAAAGTGAGAGCTTGGATGCTGAGGGGGCTACCTGCTGCCCCCTTGTAGGTGGCTTGTATCTCCTCTTTCAGTGGGTCATGATCTGCATATTCTTAATTTAATACACAAGCTTCAGCTTCTCAATACAGAATGTTAGGGGTAGGAAGGGGTGGGAAAAACACAGCACAGAGAATCTTTAGAACACAAAACCTGGTTTGTATGATACTACGGTGGTAGATACGTGCTTGTCCAGACATGAAACGTACCTATGTACATAGAATGTACAACACCAAGAATAAACCTTAATGTAAACTGTGGACTTTGTGAGATGATGACAGGTCAGCGTAAATTCATTAATTGTAGCAAAAGTAACAGTGTGGAACGGTATGTCAATACTGAGAGAGGGTGTGCGTGTGTGGGTACGATGGGTTAATGCAAACTCTGTAATTTCCACTAAATATTTCTGTGACCCTAAAACTGCTCTAAAAATAAATTATATTCACTTAAAAATTAAGGCATAGAAAAGTATGTACTATGCTAACACCAATATAGAGAAAAAGTAAATATTAATTACAGACAAAACCAACTTCAGAAAAAAAAATTATCAGCACTAGAGGAATGCCATAATGATAAGTCTCCCCAAATTATAACAATCCTTAACGGGTATATACCTACCTACAGAGTATCAATATTTGTGAGGCAAAAACTGACAGAACTGCAAGAAGAATTAGATATAACACTATTATAATTGAGATCTCAACACCTCTCTTTTAGTAAATGATAGATAAGCAAGCAGAAAATCAGTAAGGAGAAAACTGAGGTAACCTAAACAGCACGCTCAATTACCTTGATCTGACTGATATTTATAGAATACTCTATCCCACAACAGTAGGATACACATTCTTTTCAAGCTTCCATGGAATATTCATCAAGATAGAAGGTAGTGGGAAACAAAACACATCCTAACATTTAGCAAAACAGAAATCATATAAAGTATGTTTGAAGGTCCCAAAGGAATTAAACTAGAAGTCAATGAGAGAGAGAGAATGCTGAAAATCCCCAAACATTTAAAAACTTAACAGCACAAATCTAAATACATTATAGGTCAAAGTCTCAAGAGAAATTAAAAACATTTTAAACTAAATGAAAATGAATATATTACTTACCTTTATTTGTGGAATGCAGTGAAATTGCTGCTTAGAAAGTTACTGTGTTAAACACACACATAAGGAAAGAAGAAAGATGGAGTGAGTTAAGATGGCGGAGGAGTAGGAGACACCGTTTTCAGCCGGTCCTCCGAGTCGAGCTGGATAGGTACCAGACCAGCCTAAACAACCACGGAACCAGCCTGAGACGCAGGAAGACGCATCTGGATCTCTACAAATGAACATCTCCAGCGCTGAGTATTGAGGTACGAAGCGGGGAGCCATGAAACTGTGCACAGATATCGGAAGATAAACGGAAGGGGGAGGGAGCCGCCG
>NW_024426230.1:18701840-18702381 GCF_017311325.1 Ursus maritimus | reverse complement strand
CCGATTTCCCTAATGAATATGGACGCCAAAATCCTCAACAAGATACTTGCTAATAGAATCCAACAGTACATTAAAAGGATTATCCATCACGATCAAGTGATTCATACCTGGGATGAAAGCATGGTTCAATATTCGCAAATCAATCAGCGTGATACATCATATCAACAAGAAAAGACTCAGGAACCATATGATCCTCTCAATCGATGCCGAAAAAGCATTTGACAAAATACAGCATCCTTTCCTGATTAAAACCCTTCAGAGTGTAGGAATAGAAGGTACATTTCTCAATCTCATAAAAGCCATCTATGAAAAGCCTACTGCAAATATTATTCTCAATGGGGAAAAGCTGGAAGCCTTTCCCTTAAGATCAGGAACACGACAAGGATGCCCACTCTCGCCACTATTATTCAACATAGTACTAGAAGTCCTTGCAACAGCAATCAGACAACAAAAAGGGATCAAAGGTATTCAAATCGGCAAAGAAGAAGTCAAAATGTCTCTGTTCGCAGATGACATGATACTCTATATGAAAAACCCAAAA
>NW_024426230.1:18693644-18700555 GCF_017311325.1 Ursus maritimus | reverse complement strand
CCTGAAGTCCTCAGTTTGTTTCTCATAGTCCATAGTCTCTCATGTTCATTCCCCCTTCTGATTACCCCTTTCTTTATCCCTTTCTTCTCCTACCGATCATCCTAGTTCTTATGTTCCATAGATGAGAGAAATCATATGATAGTTGTCTTTTCTCTGCTTGACTTATTTCACTTAGCATTATCTCCTCCAGTGCCATCCATGTTGTAGCAAATGTTGAGAACTCGTTCTTTCTGATAGCTGAATAATATTCCATTGTATATATGGACCACAACTTCTAATCCAGTCATCTGTTGAAGGGCATCTCGGCTCTTTCACGATTTAGCTATTGTGGACATTGCTGCTATGAACATTGGGAGTGCATGCCCTTCTCTTCACTACGTCTGTATCTTTGGGGTAACACCAGTAGTGCAATGGCTGGATCATAGGGTAGCTCAATTTTAACTTTTAAGGGACCTCCACACTGTTTTCCAGAGTGGCTGTACAACTTATTCCCACCTAACAATGTGAGGAGGGATCCCCTTTCTCCACACAGAGGGGAGGGGGGTGGGGGAATGGGATAGGCTGGTGATGGGTAGTAAGGAGGGCACGTATTGCATGGTGCACTGGGTGTTATACACAACTAATGAATCATCGAGCCTTACATCGGAAACCGGGGATGTACTGTATGGTGACTAACATAATATAATAAAAAATCATTAAAAAAATAAAAAAATAAAAAAAAAAAAAGAACCTTGAAGGGCAAAAAAAAAAAGAAGATCGAAAGTCAATAATCTTAGTTTTCAGACATATAAGAAACAGATAAAAATAAAGTAAGCCTAATTACAAAAACGTAAACCGTACTACAAGAAAGAAAAACTACAGGCCAATATTTCTTGTGAATATATATGTAAAAAACCTCAACAAAATATTACAAGTCAAATCCAATAATATACAAAAAAGTCATACACCATAACTAGCTGGTATTTATTCCAGGTTTGCAAGACTGTTTCAAATTTGGAAGTTAAACAAAATAATCCAATATATCAGACTAAAGAAAAAAAAATCATATGCTCCTATCAATAGACGCAGAAAGAGCATTTGACAAAATCCAACACCCGTTCATAATAAAATATGGAACAAGCTAGGAATTGAGGGGAACTTTCTAAACTTGATAAATAACATTAAAAAAATAAAACTATAGCTAAGTTCATGCTTAATTGTAAGAAACCTGACACCTTTCCTTTAAGATTGGCAATGAAGCAAGTTTATCCTCTTTCAACACCCTTATTCATAATTGCACTGGAAGTTCTAGCTAGTGTAATGAGACAAGAAGTAATGGGATTATAAGGCTATCTTTGTTCATAGATGGCATGATTATCTATAAAGAAAATACCAAAGAATCAACAAAGAAAACTTCCTGGACTATTAACTGTGTCCTTTCCTGGAACTAACTGCATACTTGCAAGATATAAGGATAATATACAAAGCCAAATGTTGTCCTGGATCCCAGCAATTAATAATAGGAGCCACCAAATAAAGTGGTATTGGATTCTAACCAGACATATTAAAATAAATATCCATGAGCCCATACTGGCATATTTTTGTAAAATAGATACTTGGGGGAAAAGAGACAAATCTCTTACATAGAATTTTTAAGAATTTATGTAGATATTCTGCCCTCAAGGAGGTAGAGCATTACTCCCTAACCCTTGAGGGCACATCATATGCTGACTTCCTTTTAAACTGTAAGGTATGGAAAAGGAGAAAAAATAAAATAAACTTTAAGTCTGGAAACCCGAAAAATAGTGCTTTAGTTAGGAGATCAAGGTAGACCTCTACAGTGTTGTCATGTTGATCGTACGCACTCCTGGTAGACTGTGATGAGATGGCACTTTATCTCTGTGGTCTTCTTTCCGAAAACCCATAACCCCATTCTAATTATGAAAAAAAAAAAAAAATCAGACAAATCCCAGAGGAAACCTAAAAATAAACAGTCATCTCCATGTTTGTGTTTTAAAAAACTGTGGTAAGTCTACAATTCAAAAGTGGAAACCAAGGTTATGGCTCCTGTAGCCATTTCATAAATATTCCCTTTACTGTTGGAAGTTCAGCTATTTAAAGTCCCATACTAATCAAATTTGGCAGTTTTTAGAGTTTTTTCCACTCTATGGTAGTCATAATACATTTTTAGAGTTAGAAAGCTGTCAACACAGGACCCCAGTTATGGCTGTGTTTCGATTACTTAAAATACCTACACTATAAAACGACTGTATATAATACACTTCTGGTTACATTTCTAGAGCATTAAAATATTTTGGAATGGAATTTACGTTAACAGAATTTTGAAGGACTTCACTTCTATTTGCTTGAATTCAATGAATTGTTACTATCTAAGTGATAATTTGGGTATTTTCTTGTTATTTAATATATGAAGCAATTTACGAGTATATTGTACTATTTTTTATTTCCTTTGCTGTTCAAAACATGTGGTTTCTTATACTAGTACCATTTGTTTCCTTTTATGTAAACATTTTTCCCCAAAATGATTTAGCATAGTATAAGCATTTATTCTTGAAGTTAAGTTGCTCAGTTTAGTTATATGCTTTAAGGAAAAATATTTTTAAATAATATTTATAAAATGCATTTTCTTTTGTTCCATAAATTATTTAAACACAGTTCTAACATTCCTAGAAATTGAGCTTCATTTAAACGTGTAAACTTTAAACTTCTTTTGAATGTGCATATCTGAGTCACTTCTCAAGTGATGCAAAACAGTGTTTTTCTGTGAGGTCATTGTTAGAGATAACATTTCTCCCTACCTATATTGTATTTAATACTATTGTTATCTGTATTTTGATAAGAAATATGTTTTTATCTATGAATAACAATTTGTTTGAAAAATAAAAACAATTTAACTGACTTAGATATCCACAAAAATTTATTTCAATGATGAATACTACTCCCTCATTAAATCTTTTGTCTCTATACTTAAGATGAATTGTCAAGTCTTTATAGAAGCTACCATTCATGCTGGTCAGCCTGTGCACTCAGGGAAGTAAGGTTGTAATTGCTAATTCTTCCCTGAATTGCTTAGGTTTGAATCTAGCATTAAGCATTCCATAGTAAGTCATTTCCTAAGAGCCCACATTGACACTACATGGTCAACAGAAAAATGAGATCTTTAGGGCCTTAATATTACTATTTGAAACATATTGGTTTAAATTCCATTTAAAAACTGAAAGAAAAAGGATTAAAGATCTTTGCTGTATATACATGGAACTTGTTAAGTCAATGGTTTCATTCTTTTGAACTCTAATCAAAATATTTAGTGGGGAAATGAATTTTCTATCCTTCCTGATAATCTTCCCATGCCCAAAGCTTAAAATCAATTAAATGACACCAGTAAGCTATTCTGAAAACTTTGCTTAGAAAGAAACTCAATATGTTTCTTTTTCAACACAGGAGCAGAGATTTTTTTAATACGGTTTAAAAAAAAACAAAAAACAAAAAAAACCCAGGGATGCCTGGGTGGTTCAGTCAGTTAAGTGTCTGCCTTCAGCTCAGGTCATGATCTCAGGGTCCTGTGATCAAGTCCTGCATCGGGGTCCTTGCTCAGTGAGGAGCCTACTTCTCCCTCTGCCTGCCACTCCCCCTGCTTGTGCTCTCTCTCTAAATAAAATCTTAAAACAAAACAAAACAAAACAAAACTCAGGAACAGTCCTATCTCAAAGATACCTTAAACTCAATTAGTCTTTTATAGGCAGAATAATGCTTCCCCACCCCCAATTTGTCCCTATCCTAATTTCTGGGAGCTGTGACTATGTTACCTCACACTGTACAGGAACTTTGCAGATGTGATTCTGTTAAAGACATTGATACAGGGACATTACTCTGGATTATCTGGGTGGGTCCAGTCTAATCACATGAATACTTAAAAGTTGAGAACCTTTTCTGACTATAGTCAGAAGAAAATACGATTATGGAAAAATGTTCAGAGAGATGCAACGTTGCTGACTTTAAAGATGGAAGAAGGGGATTACCATGGAATATAAAATCTTTTAAAAGTTCGAAGGTGCAAGGAAATGAATTCTCCACTAGGGCCTCCAGAGAGGAACATGGCCCTGTCAACACGTTGATTTTAGCCTACCATGACTTGTGTTGACCTTTTAACCTACAAGAATTTCAGATAATAAATTTGCATTGTATTAAGACCTGAAGTTTATGTTTTAAATCAGTAGTAGTAAATAACACACAGTCCAAAATAGAATCTAGGTCTCTACCCTCAAACTGCCTTCTTTCACACAGTTCTTTTCCTTATCAAGGACATTTCTATATCGTTGATATTTATTTTCTCCCCCCATCTTGTAAGTTTCCTGAGGGCATGACCACTTGGATTGACAGTTTTCCTTGGTTGACTGTAAGTCACATAATACTGTATGGACTTTGTTTGCCTTATCATAGCTATATATCTTACATGTTTGAAATAATGAGCCTGAAAATAAATATTTAATGAAGTTTCTTTAAAGCCTGTGATATTTGTTTACATATTAGGGAAATTTCCTGAGGTAAGAATCCGTATTTCTGTCTTGCTCCCTATTCCCTGCTCCTTTTTACTTCCAAACATATTCCCATGCCTTCTGCATTTATTTACTCTAGGTATTTCTGGCAGAGCAAAAAATGGTAGTTACCTGGAATTTTTATTTCTGACTTTTGTAGAAGTCTAAACTTGCCAAAGGGGTTGTTCTGGAATATAGTCTTGCTGTACTCCTAAGAGCAACAGAATAGGGAAAAGATAAAATTTCCAGAGACAAAAGAAAAGTAGAAAATTGACAGGTGGGGGTGTGGGTGATGGAAGAGAGAGAGAGATGTCCACAAATCTGTGGCACATATTTGGGGGATGATACTACTTGGAGGGGAAGAGAGGAATGACTGTGTGATGTGACTTCAAAGGCTGGATTCTGGGCCCTAAAGTCCAGAAGCTGGACTGGAAACAACAGAGCTCATAGCCTAGAGGGCGCTACAGACTGTACGATGAGCATATCAGCAGGAGCAAAGATGGACTGCTGTCCATCACAGATTTTTTTTCCTGCCAACATGGCCGTACGTCAAATACTAGAACTTTAGGAGAATCTGGGTTAACGGACTGAATATCTCACCCATCTGGCAGCATAAGGACACAGAATCAGAATTAATTGATATTAAGAAAGTAACAATACGTCTAAGATACCTGAGTAGCTATATTAAATCTAACATGTTAAATCATACAAGTATATATTTTATGTTCCTTTCAAGTGGTGGATTGTTACATACTGGCTATGAAGTATTTCAGCACTAAACTTGCATATCTGTAAGTGATAACTGATGAAATATATTCTAATGATCTCATTTTCCTCAAAAAAGATGACTAAAATATATCTAAGGATCCAATCAAATAAAATAGACTATAGAAAGCCACTATATAGAGTAAATAGTTAAGGAATGAGAGTTGGAATAAACAGGTTGCTGGAGTCAGGTAAACTTGTAAAAGTAGGTAATAAATATGAATGAAATAAAATACTTATTGGACAGAATAAAGAAATGACAATTGCAGTAGCTATCTCCCCTCCACATTTGAGGTCAGGAACTAGAATTTGGGTTAGTTGGATTGAGTTAAAAACTTTAAAGAAAAGGTTATTAATAAGGTGTTATTAATGTTTCTTAGGGGGATGGAGGAAATAAAGGAGAAACACAGGTTAAGACTTTCATAGAGAGGTACTGCTACTCACTAAAGATTTCAGAAAAATTACTGAATTTAGGAAATAAAATTTTTTTGATAGTATATATTTTATTTATTTTTAAAGCATATGATTTTTTTAGAGTTATTTATTTATTTGAGAGAGAGAGAGTACACAAGCAGGGGGGAGGGCGGAAGAGGAAGAGGGAGGGAGAGGGAGAGAGAGAGAGAGAGAGAGAGAGAGAGAGAGTCTGAGGCAGCTCCCCACTGGAGCCAGACACAGGGCTTAATCCCATGGCCTGAGATCATGACCCAAGCCAAAACCAAGAGTCGGATAGTTAACCAACTGAACGACCCAGGCACCCCTGTATTTTATTATTGTTTTTAAACCGAAGCAATATTTTTGAACATGTAATTTTAAAGAAAAAAAAAGAAAATGTTCTCTTTGCACACTAACAAAGATGTTAGCCTGTAATGATTTCTCCTTTCAAGTTGATTTTTATATAGTCATGCTTCGTAGCTTCCATTGTTCCCTGGGCTATCCATTTCTAGTTGATTACCCCCCATCCCAAAGTGTTTCCAATAATTCCCATATGATCTAACCTTTCATTAGCTTCAAATGTAGTTTTTGTTCTTAGAATGTTGCCCGTTAAAAAAGAGTTGTCCAATTCATCTCCTTCATACCTTTGAGAAGCATATTCCTCTAATTATCCCTCCCCCCTGCCACTTCCGAATGCAAAGTCCTAAAGAGTTTCCATGAGCATAACATTGTGGCTATTTATTTAAGTGAGCTAAATGGCAGGTGTTTCCATGTGATGACCTGGGTTCATATCCTCACGATTCACCCCAAATTTGAACATTCCCAGAGAACTGATAGGAAGCATTAAACTAGGGTCTGTTCTAAGGCAAGTCTTTGTAATATATTAGATAAGAAAAAGTAGAAGGTTGAAGGTGTTGTTTAAGTTCCAGGACAACAGCCTAACTTGGGAGCAGACGTGATTCTGAGTACTGAACTAAAATCATCCTCATGGCCCAGTTCCCAAGGACTCATGGCTGAGTACCAGAGTAAATCAAAACTAAACAAAGTTTGCCATTTTATTATTATATTCACCAAAAAACTTTGAGAAGGCTAACTATCACAATCATTGGTAAACACAACTTACCAGTGATACAAGACAGCAATAACTTGACATGTCACATAATAAAAAATCTTAGCTCT
>NW_024426230.1:18679032-18693627 GCF_017311325.1 Ursus maritimus | reverse complement strand
GGGAAACTCAATAAATCGATTTTCCTGGGCACTTGTCCTCTGTCTAGGAAGACATTCTTATATTCAATTGTAAAATGGGGATACATAATGAATTATGCTTCTAAATAATTATTTTAATTTGTTCAGTGTATACCGAGTGAATGATGTAAGACGGTAGATAGATGACTGAACAGAGGTAGATTATTGGCAATATCCTGGAACTGAGTGAGAATGAAAATATGTGCACAGCAGAGGAGGCACCATTGAGTAAAATGGCACATAGAGTATTTCTGCTAATTAGGAGCCAGATGTAATTCTACGTATTTCTGCCCATCTAAACCTTTCCTAAAATTTTCTTCACCATTAATTTCTTGCTTAGTTTCCTCATTTAATTTACTGGTCTTTAATTAAATTATGCCATTTTTTTTTAATTCTCCAGATTTCTTAAGCAGGCAATTGCGGTAATACACTTTTGTAGAACGGTGGCCATATTCAGCTCTGCCACACTGGAAAAATAGTTGTTGAAAGTAGATGCCTTTTCTTTCCCCTGCTCTCACAGGTCTTGCACCAGCAGTCACAGTCCCCCAGACGGACTGCATCTGTTCTGTGCATCCTGCAACTCGTCAGGACTCTACAACCAAGTGCTCTGGCATTACATGGCACCTGAAGAACATATAGTTGTTTCAGATAAACTTCAGGAGGGGCATAATCCTAAGTGCCTTCCTTTAGTGAAATGTACTGGATGAAAAAGAAAATTGAATGGACATTAAACAGTAATTCCTGCCTTGTATACTAAATGCTCGTACGTATTCAAGTAAATCTGCTGCTTTAACACATTTTGCTCTAGAATCTTTCACCAAGAATCATCATTCTTTAAATACTCTAACTTCCTCCACCCCCACTTTAAGCATTAGGCTGTATTAATAACAAGTAAATTATGACTCTTGTGTGTAATCATGCCTAATTTTTTGTGCAAAGCATTTTATTTTGAAAAGCTATTTACTTTAAAACAAAACTCAGAAAATGCACATTTAATATACTACATCTAATTCAACAAAAAAATCAAAGACCTTTTTCCTATATTAGAAAACCCTTTAAAATTATAAGCATGATATAAATGTCCATGTATATATTTGTATATATATTTCTTGTCTTAACATTCTCTTACACATGCTAATAACTTTATGAAATCTTGAATATTTTCTCCCTCCTCAAATCTCCAACAGCCCCCTCTCCTCACCCGCCGATTACTCTCATTTTTAACGTCACTGAAAACTTCTACATTTTGTCACAACCAAGTGTACCGGTGTTTTTCCCTTGGTTCTGTTCCTGCCCCATTTCTACTCCCAGCATGCCGGGCACAGATCTTCCTTACAGATCTTCTTTTCCCACTCACATGCAGTGGGCAGACCTCCCAGACTCAGTACACAATGATGATACATATCGAAAGATTTCTAATGGTGATTTCTTTAGACATAAGTAATGGGAGTTCAGGACTGCAGTTTTAAACCAGTGGCAGTCTCTTTCATATTATTTTCCTTGAGCCAAAAGTAAAGAAAAATCAAGCCAGTGCATTGTCCTGGAAAAGTCTCTAATGTTTCTTAAAAATCTCTTCCTAATTGACTGGAATTAAATATATAAACACAGATACACACACATCACAACTCCCAAAATGCATAATTTCTATAAATAGAAACAAACCAACAAAGAACACACACACACACACACACACACACACACACACACACACACACAGCTTTTGGGGTCGGTCTGTCAGTCTAAACTAAAATCATTGGAAAAGAAAAAAATGTTACAACAAAACACATTTATACTAAGAAAAAACTGTACGATACCTTTCATTATTGAAAACAGAACCTGCCCCTTTCTTTGGGGTCATCTAGAAAATTATAGATGGACTTACATTTAAATATATTCATAGAAGTATTTTTTAATGAAATAGCAGTACAACCCCCAAAAGCAAATCCATCTTTCCCTCTAAAATATATGAAGTACGTTTTTATGCCACAGATCATGATGAAGATGATACTGAAGATAATAATACAACGATAGCTGATTCTCTTTAAAATGGCTCATTTTTTTTGTCTCCATTTTAAAGATTAAAAAATACTGAAGGACAGCTATTGAGTAATCTTACCAAGTTACATAGTGTACCGTGGTAGTCATTAAACAACTATGAATACATTTATAAATTAGTAGTACGATAAGCAAAATATCGACCAATTTCATAAACAATTGTAGATTAAATATAGATAAAAGCTCTGCAAGAGCCAATGAAATATCTCCTAAACTATATCCTTATTCAACATCTTGCTGAATTATTCCCATTTCCTCAGTATTTGCTTTGATTTCTCAATATTTTATTCACAAATACTCTCCAGGTAAAAAATTAAACATGTCATATAAGGAAACTTTCTCTAAATAATAAATTATGTCTCTAATTTTAAGGAAAAATATAGAAGTCACTATAATTAGACAATTTTCATCCAGTTTATGTTGGACAATTTCTATAAGCCCATAAGCCATGTAACCTTTACAATATTACTTGGTACCTAAGCTTCAGAACTAAATTAATACTCAAACTGAAAACTCACTTTTTTCACAATGAAAATTCTTAAGTACAACTATTACCAGGGGCTGGGACAGTATTTATCAGCTGTAGTTTTAAAATCACATTACTTTACAGACATCAACCAACTATTTTATGTAATTTCTAGCCATTCTTGGAAAAAGTAATTTTTTTTGTTTCATGAATGTAATAAAATGACATTATTTGTAATCATGTATAATATTTTTAAAGTTCCATTGCAATTGAAAGGCTGACACACAACTATTTTTCATGAACAAAATTGAGATTTTTTTTTTTTTTTTTGGACAGCGCCATTATCCCCCTAGTTTCAGTCTCAAACGAGTTTGAGGTTTTCCCTCTCCCCCTATTATTCAGAGTAGGGAAGCCAATTCAAAATTTAAGGGTAAATCACAGATAGTCTAAAAAGCCCATTTTTGTGGCCCATTTCTGTTGCTAGTGATTGGTTTGGTATGGGCATGTGATGCAATCCTGGCCAATGAGATGAAAAAAACATCTATTGAGAGACTGCTTGAAATTTTCCCTTTAGTCTCACAAGGTTCAAAAAAGATAATTCCTTTTTTCTGATGTACATTATCATCTCTGTATTTTATACCTGTCACTAAATCCCTGATCTTGTGGTTATGGTAGCTGGAGCCCAAGGACAACTTTAATCCACTAATGGTGGCAGGATGGAGAGATGGTAATAATTAGGGACATGATGATGTGATTGTGCTGCTAAATTAATCAAATCTGGAGCATACTTTTCCTTGAATCTTATTTATATGAAAATGAATTCTTATCATTTGAGTCTGTGGAGTTGGAGTTTTCTTGGTATTGCAGTCAAAATATTAGAATAGGTATATGAATGTCTTCATCCCAAACTTTACATTTTATTTGTAATCCCTGTATCCATTGCCCCACCGAGTTTTAAAACTATGGCATAATAAATTCTAGATGTGAATGTGTAACCATTAAAAACAACTATTTCCAGTTTATATCCAAGATTCATATTCACCGCACCAGAATATAAATTAAACCTATTTAAAAATATATATGTAGAATAATATTATATATAGCTATGCATAGTATTTTAAGGATAATATTTTAGGGATTTTTAAAATACTGTTGGGAATAATACAAATTTAGTCAGTGGCACTATAAACTATAAAAATTTATTTTCATCCTTCCAAAATATCTTGCACAGACTATATATAGTTAACCAGAAAAGCAAGTTGTTTATCATTGAGAGGTCTAGAATTCATAAGGATGTGAGAAGATCAATGGCAGCTAATTCACGAGATTTAGTATAAATATTTAGTATTATTCAATAAATAGTACACATATATCCCAAAAGCATTATGTATAATCCTAGGGCAGTGGTTAAGAAATGATCTGGGTTAAATGTAGCTCTGTAATGCAAACTCATTGGCTTTGTGACTGAGGGCTCATTACTTATTACTCTTCTAAGGCTCGTATTCCTTCTTTCTGAGATGGATATGATAATATTCCTATCTCTTAATTGTCTCTTATGATATCTAAATGAGAATTAGCATTTAGTGCATGAATAATATATAATATGCAATAAATATGTTATTTTGGAATGCATATTGGCTACTCAGTTATAAATTTGATTTTTTGTCTTTTTTTTTGCTTGAGATGATTGTAATGCAAATAAATATGCTTCTTATAGACTTTTAGTTTCTGATTTCTTTTATATTTGTAAACCCATGTCATCAATTTAGTTTTTGTATTTAGTAAATTATTTTGCTGCCCTATCAAATGGTATTCAGATGAAGAGAAAATCTTTTGTACCCATAAAAATGTTATCATTCATGTTTAACTGCTGAAGATTCATAAAATGTTCTGTGAAAAATATAATTTAGGTGTTTTGAAATTTTCAGTGTTGAACCATGAAAGTACAAACACTTTTAATTCATTATGTTAGATACTGGAAGAAAATCTGACCTTCGGTCAATTTTCTATTTCTTTTCTCTTAGAAGCATTAAAGTAGAACATTTCTTATGGTAAAATTGACCACTTTTAAGTACATTACATTAAGAATGAGAAAATTACAAATATCTGGTAGGGAGCCATAGTTTTGAACAATCCTGATTGCAGTGACCCTTGTAACTGACCTATCCTTTGCTGAAACCTGAAAACAATACCAGTGGAATTGTTATAAGAGATATAGTTCCTGTGAGGAATAAGTATTGACCCAGGGTGACTTCTGTACCTCCCCAGTGTAAGTTTCCTTTCATTCCTTCATCTATGACCTATCATCTGAGGAACCAAAGAAAATAGCTTCTGGGAGCTACACAGACTACTTGAAGGACACCAAACTCGTAGAATATGCATCACTGCCCTGATGGAAAATTGTGTTTTCTGACCTGAATTTTTCTAAGTGAATCTGCTGTCAAACATGGCCTATGACATCCCGTGAGTCTGAAAGTTTTGTGGACCCTAAGAAAACTCCCATGGGCATTTCAGTGTGATACTACAGATATGTTCCTTTAGAAATTCATAATTAATTATTTCTTTGCCAGAAATCTTTAAAAAAAATCTCTAACATGAAAACAGAACTTCCAATTAGATAAATGTTATTAGATCTAGCATATTAGGTACTATATATCTCTAAATTATCTTGGTGGGAATTGAAGAGATACAAAAAGAACAAAAAGAGACCTTTACTTCTAAATTATATAAAGTTACAAGAGATTGTTGCCCTTTAAAGACACAAACAAAAAGAAAACGAAAACAAGCCAAATAAATTACCAAATCATAGTAACTTTTAAAATTCATCGGAAGGCTGATGATGAATTTAATTCAATAACTTTAAATGAATTTCAGGGCACCTGGGTGGCTCAGTGGGTTAAGTGTCTCTTTGACTCAGGTCACGATCCCAGGGTCCTGGGATTGAGCCCCTAGTCAGGCTCCCTGCTCAGTAAGGAGTCTGCTTCTCCCTCTCCCTCTGCCCCACCTCCACCCACACCCTGCCCCCACTCATGCTCTCTCTCTCTTTATCTCAAATAAATAAATAAAATCTTTTTTAAAAAAAGGAATCTAAATTAATTTAATTCAAAATATTAAGGCCCATTTTAGGAGGGAAGGGTCTCCTGGCTGTTTTCACTGGTAAATAGTGGGAAAAGAAGGAATCCTGTGGAACCTCAGCTACAAAGCAGGTCAGCAGCCACCACCAACTTTTGATCACTGATCCACAAAGAGTATATGGGTAATACACTGAAGGCTAGGCCAGACCATGGAAGTTAAGAGATCAGCACATGGGGCACATGGAACCTCTTCCAAGCATACAAATTATACCCTCCAAGACTGGGGACTGGTCAGCAAGAGGAGAGATTAAGCTACAGCAGGTATTAAAAGGCTAAGAGAATTCCCCAACATCCTCAAAAACTGGACACTACACTATAAAACAAAAGAGATCTCCAGAGATATTTCCCCTTTAAAACATTCGAAGCTAATGGTCAACTGAGTCTATCAAAAGATGCAACTCAGCTCAACTACAGGAGAGAGTGACACAGGATCACTATCAACCTGTTAGAGGTAAGGACATCTTTTTAGTATCTATTCTAGTCCCTACTGCCACTTTACACACAACACCTGGCATACCATAAAAATTTTAAAGTTTCATGAAGAAGCAGGAAAATGGGACCTAAGATGAGGAAAGTAAACACTAGAAACAAACCCGTAGGTGGCCCTGATACCGTAATTTTCAGACAAAGAGCTTGGAATAACTGCAACAATTATATAAAAGTGTACCGGAAAGGTATATGTATTAGTCGAGTTGCTCCAGAGAAACAGAACCATATATGAAATGTATCTGTAGTAAATATATATCGACCATATATATCCATCTCAAAGGAGATGATAAAGAGAAGTGTTTTAGGAATTCACTCACATGGTTATGGAGGCTGAGAAGTCTCATAATCTTCCATCTGCAAGCTGGGGAACCAGGAAAGCCTGTGGTATGATTCAGCCTGAATTTGGAAGTAGAATTAGGGAGTTACTGGTATAAGTACCAGGGTTGGAAGGCCAGAAAACTAGGAGCTCTAATGTCCAAGATCATGAGGAGATGGATATTCCAGTTCAAGAGAAGGGAGAGAGAATTCATCTTTCTTTTTATTCTATTTTTTTTCTATTCTTTTTATTCTATTCAAGCCCTCAATGATTTGGATGAGGCTTCTCCACATTGGTGAAGGAGGATATTCTCTTCAAATACTAATCTCTTCCAGAAACACTCTTACAGACACCCAGAAATAATGTCTTACTAGCTATCTGGGCATCCCTTAGCTTTGTGAAGTTGACACATAAAATTAACCATCACAATATACAATACATATAAAGGGATGAAAATTTCAGCAGAAACTATAAAAGCCAAAATTAAAATGTCAAAAATAAACATGTAAATACACTATAAAAATAATTCACTTAATCATCTTAAAGTGGTCATTTAATCTTCTTTTGGACTCAACAGAGGAAAGATCCCTGAAATTGAAAACAAAAATAACTGAAACATAAACATAATGAAAAGTGAAAAAGTATAACAGATTATTTAGAAATAAATGGAACCATGTTATGTGTGTGTGTTTTATTGGAGTAAAAGATACAGAGGAGAGAGAAAATAGGACTGAATATTATTTGAAATAATGAACAAAACCTTTCCAAATACATGAAAAATATTACAGAGATCCAAGAAGATTAACATATCTTAAGTAAAAAAAGTAAATAAAATCACATTAGATACATCATTCTAACTACTAAAAAATAAAAGACACAGAGAAAATCTTAAAAACATCCAGACTCTAGCAGAAGACACATTACATAGAAAGAAACAACAATAAAAAGATGACTACTTCTCATCAAAAATATTGAAGGCCAGGAAACAAAGAAAAGACTTTAAAGTGTTAAAATGGGGGGAAAATGAAGTTACCTACTTACATTTCTATACTGGGGAAAGCAATGGGTAGATATGAAGGTAAAATAATGGTATTTTCACAGACAGAAGTTGAGATTTTATCTCCGCAAACCTGCACCAGAAATACTAAAAGTTCTTCAAATTGAGAGAAGCAATTACAGCTAAAACTTTGACTGCAGGAAACAAATAAAAAGTAAGTATTTGGATAATTATAAATACCTTCTAAAAGTTAATTTATGCACAAAATCATAATGACACATGCACATGTGTGAGTATATATATATACATACACACACACATATACACTTGTATATATGTATTTACACAAGTGCCTATTTTAAGGAAATAATGTGGGATTATTATATATTTAGAAAAACATAATGATAGATAAGAGCTCAAAGTGCATGAGGGGGGCAAATGGAACTCTACTATTATAAGGTCTTTACTGTGTTCATAAAGTCAATCTAATGATATTATTTGAAAATAGACTGAAGTTAAAATGCATACTGGAGTCTCTGGAGCAATTTCTAGAATAATCCAAATAACTTTATTTTTAAAAATATTTTATCTATTTATTTGAGAGAGAGAGAGAGACCACAAGCAGGTGGGAGGGGTAGAGGCAGAGGGAGAAGCAGACTTCCCACTGACCAGGGAGCATGATGCAGGACCTAGCCCAGGACCCTGGGATCATGACCTGACCTGAAGGCAGATGCTTAACCAACTAAGCCACCCAGAAGCCCAATCCAAATAACTTTAAAAATTCAAAAAAAAAAAAACAACAACAAACTGAAATGCTAAAAAAAATTGATTAAACAAGAAAGAAAGTAGAATATAAGAAATGGGGGAAAAGGACAGATGGAAAAAATAGACAACACATGACAACATGGTAAATTTAAATTCAGGCATAGAAACACTTACATTATATGTAAATGGACCAAACCTTCCATTTAAAGACAGATGTCATATCAGATAAAAAAAAATAAAGTGCTATTAAGAAGAAATACTTCTAAATTAAGAAACCAGACCAGGGGGAAGTAAAATAATAGAGAAATACAGTCTATGCAAATGATAAACATAATAAAACTGGTGTGGCCATATTAATGTTAAATTGATAGACTTGAAGGCAAAAAGATATGCTAGAGATAAAAAAGGATATTTTGTAAGATATGTAAGTGAATTTTGTCAAAAACTCCTGTGTATGTATGAACCTAAATGCAGAACTTCAAAGTATAGAAATATGCAGTTGACTGAAATATAGGAATATTAAAAAATCCATGGTCACAGTTGAAAATTTAAAAAAGAAGGAAATGTGGTTACTACTCCCCAAAAAGTCTTCAATGTGGTAAAAGGAGAAACGCATATTAAACCAATACTAATTTAACTCAGAATATGGTAGTGTTAACCCAGAGTTACAGAGTGCTCTGAGGAGACAGAAAAAAAGTGAAAATCTGAATTAAATTTTGGTTGGATGGATGTGAGGATGAGTGCTCCAGATAAAGACAGTATTGGCAGTAGCAAAAACACAGGGTAAAAAAAAAAAAAAAAAAAAAAATCAGAATGCATTTCCAGCTATACCACTACTATGATCTTCATGGAAAACAGCATGTTTGATAAAGGGTGGAATAAGAGCTGAAACACATATTGTAGCCAAATATACCAATTTATTAAGGAACCACACATTGATACTTCACATTTTGTTCTGCATGAATTATGAAAATTATAACTTGCAAATTTCTTCCACCCCAAAAATAATAAACCATGTTCTGTACTTATGCTATACCAAATTGAAGATATAAAAGGGAAACAAGTTATATTATGTGAAATGTTGGAGACGAAAATTTACTTCCTAGAGTCCATACAATAAAACACTTCAAGAGATCTTGTTAGATCATTGAAATAGACTTCGGTAGAGCTGCAGATGATGATAACTTGATTACCAGGATTTTTCATATTTTATCAAATCCCCATATTCATCTGTGAAACAACTTACATTTCCCAATTATTGATGTTAAGAAGAATCTTGACTTAATCAGCGTTTAAAGACCTATGGAAATCAGCAAATGAGCCCTGCTAACGTAAGACTATGAGCTAGAAAAAAAAAAAAAACTGCCATATTTTGTTAAATCTGGAAGAAATAGTAAGAAGACACTTAAAGATGGTTTGTAATTCCTCAGTTCTCAAGTGAGAGAGGGAATTTTCCAAAATGTCTTGTATTACTGAGTGTCATATCCAAAGGATGTAGAGTCATCTGAAAACAACAGCAGGAACTTATATTTTCCTATAGTGACTAAGGTCATGTCCATCACAGGGGTACAGGGAGGTGACGCTCAATGGGGAAGTCTGTGCACAGCCCATTATTATTAGCATCATCATTGCCAGCATCATTCTCCAGTCTTAACCTACAGTCCAGAGAACAGTAGTAGAAATGAGAGGAGGATAGTAAGAGAAGTGTTAGGTCCAACTGAGAGCATATTGATTGTGTGACTTTACTGGGGGCCTTTTTTTTTTTAGTCTCCTAAACAATAGATTGTCTAGATGCCAACAAAGCCAAAGACAAAACAGACTTGATAAGACATTAGATTTTGTAAATCCATTTGGAAGCTGTACCTTAACTCAGTTCCTCTTTCTTCACCTGCACAATCCTTAAATCAACAGCAGCTTGAATGTAACAGCCCCCTTCTAAAAATGGGTAATATTTACAAAGGGTCCAGTAGAGCCTTTATGAACAAGTTTTTACAAAGGGAGGTAAGCAAAATCAGAAGACATTTGATAAATGTGTGATCTATGCCTATGACAAATAGGTACGTTACTGGATATACACAGAAGCGTGTAAGATGTGATGTTCTTTCTTGCTATAGGAATACTTTTATTGTGGGCATTTGATAATTCTGGGAGGCTTTGGGCAGAATAATCAACTTAATAACATTGTGGTGTTTTGATAAATATTGACAGAGAATAGAAGCATGAAAATCTGGGCCAGAATATGCAGATGGCACTGAAGAAATATATAATCTATGTCAGTGGCATAAAAAAAAGGATAAACATTTGGAGAAAAGATAAACAAAAATGTGTTGAGTACATACTTTGTTCTCTGCCTTTCATAGGTTACCTCAAGTAATTCTTAGAACATCCTATTCATTAAGGGTTATTTCCATTGAATCAATAAGGGAATTGAGAAACAAGGGATTATTTGTCCTGTTTAAGATCACACAAATTACAAGTGGAGAAACCAGGATTTGAAACTAACATTAAGGAATCTCTAAAACCATTATTACATTTTTGAATAAAGAGAGATACTGGTGAAATAAATGGAATTCTCTCTGATTTTATTTGAGCTTTGAGGAAGAGACAAGAGATACACTTAATTGTATAGTTGTTATGGTGAGTATTGTGCCATTAACTAAGATAGAACTTGGAGGAAGAAGAGTATATTTTAGGATTAAAAAAAAATCAAGTTTGTATATAGCAAGCTTGAGATGTTCAGAGTTTGAAAGTGAAGATTTCTAGAAGTACATTGGAAATACATGTATTACACTTAGTAAATATGCGATCAGAGCTTCTAGAAGGTAGTTTATTAATTAATATTAACAAAGTTTGGTACATGAGTGATGTTGACCTTATAAAAGTGGGTGAGAATGTCAATAAAAAGAAAGAAAATGAATTGGGCTTAGAACACAAGGGTTAATGGGAAATTCAAAATAATGTTTAAATTGGTCAAAGAAGAATCTGGAAAATGCAATACCAGGGAAAGCAGGACCATCAAATGTACTAAAGTTTAGAAATTAAGGGCTATTAAAATCTGTCAAATGTTCCCAAAGGATCAAGTGGTTGAGATTTTTAAAAATTTACTTAATTGATTTTTTGACAAGTAATAGGAATGTCAAACAAATAAATATAAAAGTTTAGTGTTCCAGAACTTCAAGGCTAAAAGTATTGAAGTGTGTTCATTTAATTAGCAGAATACAAAAAGTCATTGTGAAAGAGGGAAGGTTAGGGATGTGAACCTGATATAAGTCATCAGTCCAAAGAAAAGATCTTCAAATGTTTGAGTCATGGCTCTGATTGCACTCGAGTTGTGAAGAATGCTCACTTGTTAGAGTATATAGGACTTTTGAGACTTGTACAAAGTTGGCTGTAACCAAAATGAATTATTCTGGAGAAAACAGTTTGCTCCTAGAAGTAGCTGTGACTAAATGAATTTGTGATTCGTGAGACAACAGAGGTATCTATTTGAATCCAGTCTTGCTCTTTAAAACTAAATATGACTTCACATAACTGTACAATTTTAAAAAGTCATATGACATTAGTACAAATGGTTGTGTGCATATATCCAATGACTATCGGATGTAGAAGATGGGACAAAATAATTAAAAACTTGAAAGTTTATCGGAAAATAATAAATTGAAAACTTTTTCAAGTTTGAGAGAAGTTGACAATTCAGAAAGTATCTCTGTTGACCGACATGCTCTCTGCAAAGCAGGGATGAAGCTCTTTTTTTACCTTTATTTACTCCTGTTTTTATCAACATTTTTTTCATTATCACCCTCCACGAAGAGACTTTTCTAAACATTTTTTCCCCAATCGCCTCCATAAACTGTTAATATCTCAAACATACTATTTGTTATGGCTGTATACATATCTGTGTGTTATGCATTTAAAAAGTAAGATTTTTTGTACCTTCACGCAGGAGCAATTTTTGACCCTTCAGGAGTGCTCTCATGCCATTAAGAGTGCATGATACACCTCATGCAATAAGCTTTGGTGATGGTGTGGCAATAAGAAGGCTATAGAATTAATCAATACTCATAGCATTTTCGTTTTTAAGGAGCCAAGTCAGATGTTATCTTGAGCACAGTATGATATATAAGTCAGGAAAACAAACTTTAGCATATTTTCCCCCAACATTTGGAAATGTTGATTTAAATACTTAGTGATTCTGAGGCATCCTTGTGAAACACAAAGTGTTATGAAATGTAACCATACGTGAAGGAGTATAAACATAGAATTACATGTAATTTTTCTTAAAGATTTTATCTATTTATTTGAGAGAGAGAGAGAGAAAATGAGCAGTGGGGAGGGGCAGAGGGGAAGGGTGGGGGAGAGAGATCCCTGCTAAGCAGGGAGCCTGATGCGGGGCTGGACCCCAGGACCCAGAGATCATGAGCAGAGCCTAAGGCAGATGCTTAACTGACTGAGCCACCCAGGCACCCCTGTAATTTTTTTTTAATAAACATGAGAGATCTATGGTAAAATAAGCAAATTATTTACTCAAAAATATTTATTGAATACTGGACATTCAGTTGAGGATAAAATGGAAACAGTCTGACCTCAAGGAGACTATTGCCTAATGTCTGAAAGAACAGCCCAAATCAGGTTAGTAAAGGTCAAGTTCAAAGGTATAGTGAACTATGAAGATTTAAAATGAAAATGTCCACAGGCAGACCAGCTGGCACAGGGGACAATTGGCAGGCTCTACCATGTCTATGGGCATGGCAGATTCTAGATCCTGAGGTGCCAGAAGAGAAGAGAAGCAGGCATAAAATCTGTTCCACATAGGAAAGCAGTTGGCAAATGTCAAATGAGAGCAGTAAAGAGTGGTGATTTCAACAAAGCAGGCTGGGTCACATCCAGCGTTTTTTTTTGTTTGTTTGGGTTTGTTTTGTTTTTTGTCTTTGTTTTTAAGGAGGGACGATTGCAGAGAAAACCACTACTAGTATAAGAGAGATAAATAAGTCACAGTTTGAGGAATAAAGCAGCCAAATATCTAGACACAGGACCTGGGTTAATAGAAATAGAGACCTAAAGAAAAGGAGTTTAAGCATTAGATGTCTACAAACTAATAATACGTAAGAGACAGAGAGGAAAGAGACTTGCAGCACTAGCAGCAGTGTAACAACCACTGAGAGAGGACCGGAGACTACCCCCCTTCACCTCTTGTTTTATGTTTCTTGGCATAAAGCACCTGTGAACAGTGACAAATAACAGACCACCCACAAGGCAGAGAGGTGATGGCAGCCGTAACTTTAAGAGAAGACTTTTCTGGCAGTCCCTAAGTCTAATTCCCTTTACCAATCACTCCTTTTGTTTTCTCTGCAACTGCTCTCAAACACTATTAAACAAAATAAAACAAATGAGTTATATTGGCATGTGACTCTAAGTATCAGTTTTAAGCAGACTAATTTCCCCAAGTATGATAAATTCCCTAATTAGAGTACTGTCCCAAGTATAAACCTACATTCAGAAACCTGCTTTATGGACTCCACACTGTATGTCACCGTCTTTGTAAAAATAATCCCACCTTTGTTAAATGTTTCATGTGTGTCTTTCTCTAATGGATGTCAACTTCTTGAGTAAAACGAGAATATTCTGTAGGGCCATAAATATAATCCCATCTTCTAAGGCTATTCCGTGTTTTAGTTAAACTCTCTTATAAAGTGTTGTAAAGTGCTTTTATTGCTATAAAGAAAACTAACTTTGATTAGCTCTTGGAGGATGTGGCATGCTTGGTTTTCTCAGAGGCCCTAACCTGCCCTCACCCACAGAGGATTACTACTCCAGACAGCAGGGTCTGTGGGTTCTGCATTCTTAGCCAGTGAAGCATGCTCTTGGCATCCTTATTCAGAACTTAGAAATCAATTTCACAATATAAAAACATCTGATAGGGTAAAAGCATTAATCAGTACCATATTTTATATATTTTAAGGATTAAATTAGGCATCTGTGGCTTAACTTCGACGTACTAATCACCACTATCTATTTTGAGAAATGGATTTGGAGTTCCAAAGATCAATTTACAAATTATTTTTTTGGCAGAAAAACTGTTTGTCAATTGAGCTATATCCATAGTTGCCTAAAATATATTTTTTCACACGCTGTGTATGGCAGTCTCATTAAACCCTAGCATACTATTGCTGCTTCAAAGAAAACTCTAACTCTCAGTGATTTTGGCAAGGCTTTGCAATATTCTAAGCCAGCTTGCAAAGCCTCAAACACTTATACATGTCTGCGCTTAGGCGGCTTGAACTTAGGTCCCTAAACTTGTTTCCGACTACGTCTCCTCTCTGTCAGAGTACATTTGGTCAAAACCAAATCTCTGGCC
>NW_024426230.1:18493708-18678749 GCF_017311325.1 Ursus maritimus | reverse complement strand
TGCTTCTTCCTCTCCCACTCCCCCTGCTTGTGTTCCCTCTCTCGCTGGCTGTCTCTATCCTGTCAAATAAATAAAATCTTAAAAAAAAAAAAAAAGAAAGTTTCTAGTTTAGGATCAACTTCCCCATTTTCAGACACTGGGTAAGATGACTCTAAAGACAGAGCCCTTGTGTGGACTGGCCTATTTAAAGCCTGGTTGTATACTTGTGTAATGTCCAATTTATTTTATTATTTTTTCTTTTAAAGATTTATTCATTTGAGAGAGAGGCAGAGAACAGGGGGTGGGGCAGAGGGAGAGGGGGAATCTCAAGCAAATCCTGAGCTGAGAAAGGAGCCTGATGCAGGGCTTGATCTCAGAACCCGGAGATCATGACCTGAGCCGAAATCAAGAGTTGGGTGCTCCACTGACTAAGCCACTCTGGCGTCCCTATTTTATTCTTTAGATCCATTGTATTTGTTTTCTATTTTCTTAACAACTATATGATATAAGAATGACAGAGTTTTGTTTGATATAATTATATGAATTCCTTATTAATATATTATTAGAGATATTTCTGTTAAAAAGAGAAGTATATTTGCCTGGGCTTAGTTTAATACCCTCAGAATGACTGTTGTGAATAATCATTTTTCTCAGATTTCCAAAAAGGAAAGAGGAAAATGGCTGTATATGGCTGAATGTGTAATTCCCGTGATTTCTCCCCTCAGGACTGCATTCACATCACCAATATATTATCACTTGTATCAAACTTGCTAGAGACTCGAACTCAATTATTCCAGCCACTGAAATAAATAACTGGATAATGTAACAGAGGGGCTAATTATCCCAATAACCACTGAAATAAATAACTGGATAATGTAACAGAGGGGCTAATTATCCCTATAATGGTAATCTTTCTACAATATACAAATCTATAAAATTAATATGTTGTATTATGTAATGTGTTGTATTATGTAATATGTAATATGTTGTATTTAAATTAGTAATTTAAATTAACTTTTTAAAATTATTAAATCTATAAAATTAAATCTTTAAAATTATTAAATCTATAAAATTACTTAGTTTTAAATTAGTAATTTAAATGAGCTTTTTAAAATTATTAAATCTATAAAATTAATATGTTGTATATCTTAAATTTACACAATGTTTTATATCAAATATATTTCAATCAAATGGCATTTTTGAAAAAAATAATAAAACAGGGTACCTAGAGGCAGTGTGGTACAATGAAAAGAGGCTTAACTGGGTAATATTCTGGCTTTGGCTCTAACCAGTTGTATGACTTTAGCCAAATCACTTAAGGTTTCTACACTTTTCTTATCTACAACATAACTTTAGTGATATGTTACACAGAGTGATACAGAGGCATTACTGCAACAGCCAGCATGAGTTATGTTAGATTAATATGTAATAAATATTAGCATCCAATTTTTCTTGAATTAATTCATTTATTGGCTTGCTATGTGTGCTGTTTTGCTAATATTAAACTATAGGCCAAATTTTTATCCCATTTTTGTGTGTTCATTTCACATACACACAAACACAAATAAAATGGCTACAGGGATTCTTCCTCTTTGTTATGACATCTGCCCAAGTGCTCTTCTTCTGTTCATTGTTCTTTCTTTCTTACTTACCCTTAGAAAACAGCAATTACTTAGTTTTAAATTAGTAATTAATCAAATAAAAATATTTTAGTTTTAGCATCCATGTATTTTTAAAAATTATCAATACTTAAATGTGTTAAATATTTGGGTGGAAAGAAGAGGAAGAAGTGTGACTTATTTTATACTGGACTTGAAGCATTTGAGATATGGATTGATTGATCTTTGAGACCTCTATTGTCAATATTTATCATTGATTATTATAAAGTAACACTTAATAGGTTGATAAAATGGAGAAGACTTTTTGTACTAGAAAACCTGGCAGTAGAAAGCCAGGGAAATTTGACACATTTATCAAAACAATAAGGATAGGCTTATACAGTCTGCTTTTTTAAAAAAAAAGATTTTATTTATTTATTTGACAGAGAAAGAGAGAGAAAGCCAGAGAGCACAAGCAGGGGAAACAGTGGAGAGAGCGGGAGAAGCAGGCTCTCTGCTGAGCAGGGAGCCCGGCCTGGCTCTATCCCAGGACCCTGGGATCATGACCTGAGCCAAAGGCAGCTGCTTAACTGACTGAGTCACCCAGGCACCCCAAGTCTGCTTTTTAAAGTGAATATTGGACTATTTAAAAATGCTACTCTGGGGATGCCCGGGCTGCTCAGTTGGTTAAGCATCCAACTCTTGATTTCAGCTCAGGGCATGGTCTCAGGGTCGTGGGATCGAGCCCCACATTGGCCTCCGCACTCAAAGAATCTCTGCTTGAGATTCTCTCTCTCCCCCTGCCCCAACACACACACGTTCTCTTGCTCTCTTTCTAAAATGAATAAATCTTTAAAAAAATGCTACTCGATTCCTAACTTTTTAAGTTATACAATGTAAGTAGAAAAGCGTTGCCAAACTATCTGGATTTTAGAAATTTAAGATCAGATTTAACAAATCCTCTAGGAATAAGTTAATTTTAGCTAATTTGATCTGATAGAGAATCCAAAGGAGAACTTCTGTTCTCTTTAGCTCCGTACTAATGATGGCAGTGGCTTAAGGAATTATAAATGAACTTTGTTCAGATAATAGCCCTTGTGTGGACTGGCCTATTTAAAGCCTGGTTGAATTCCAATCCGACTGCTCCTGATTTAGACTTCATATTTTCTATCTTAAACAAGTTGATCCTAAACTAGAAACTTTCTTTTTTTTTTTTTTTAAGATTTTATTTATTTGACAGGATAGAGACAGCCAGCGAGAGAGGGAACACAAGCAGGGGGAGTGGGAGAGGAAGAAGCAGGCTCATAGCAGAGGAGCCTGATGTGGGGCTCGATCCCACAACGCCGGGATCACGCCCTGAGCCGAAGGCAGACGCTTAACCGCTGTGCCACCCAGGCACCCCAACTAAACTAGAAACTTTCTTATTAGGAATGTCTCCAAGTTAGGTTAAGAAGATATCCAGCAGTGCCAATTCTTGTGAAGCTACTTATTCTAAGCCCCTGCGAATGGGCTCCATTTGTAGATTATCCTCTTACATATATATATATATATCTTACACACACACATATGTATATATGTATGTGTGTGTGTGTACACACACAAGCAAAGATTTTGTACAAAGAAAGCTACCACAGATAAAGTGACTATATAGGTGACAGAATGACAGATTATATGTAGTGATTACAGAAAAATGATTAAATATCTAGAAAACATCAATAGCAGATGCAAAGGAGCAATAAAAAGACAGCAACCTCAATGTAAAAACGGGGAACAGATACACACAGAAAAACAAATGCCAAAGTCCACCGAGTACATAAAGAGCTGCATAACATACACTGCAAATACAAATTAAGATGATATGTGATTTTACACCTATTAGTTGGGGACAAATCTAAAAGATGGAAGGTGCCAAGAATCAAGGAATATTGGCTGGCTGGTGGGAATGAAGAATGGCGCAGTCATTCTGGGGAGAAGTTAGGTGCTAATCAGTGAAACCAAGTTTGTACTTATGCATGGCCAGGGCAGACTCACTGATATTTTGAATATTAATAATAATATACTATTTTTGTCATGTTTTCTATCTATATTTTTTAGCTATTCCTGAGGGTAAAGAGGGCAGATTTGTTCTTGAGAATATTTTTATTTCTGGCTTGTCTTACCTTTTGACTTTATGCCTTACTTACCTGGTCATTTGATAGCTATACATGTGTAATTCCGGAACATGTCTTATTTCAAACATATGTCCTTGCTCTGACCTTCTCTTTTTCACATGTCCTACAAGTAGAGAAGCTAATCTGATTGTATATCTCTGTTCAGAGATGACCCCATATCCAGATATCTTCCTTCTTCTCAGTAGTTACTGATCTGTGCCTAGTCTTTTTCCATCCACAGTTACAGCATTATTCATTAGAAAGAGTCTGTAATACATACGTACATTTGAGAGGCTCAGAGCAGGGACGTCTAGCTGAATCATCCACGCAGAGGTGGAGCCTGCGAGCTCTAGGGCATGTCCACCAGCTGAGGCGTCAATATTCATTCTGTGAAGTGTAAACAAACACTGGAATAACTACAGGTAGCTTCAGGTTTTGTGAATACCGAACATTTAGAAAATTTTAGTTGTTTTTAAAAAAATACAAAATTATAAGTACGAAATCACATGACATATTAAAATATTCATTTAGATTGAGAAAAAATAACTACAAAACAGAATTAAAGAAAAAAGTTAATAATTTACCACAAACTTGAAAATATCTCAAAAACTAGCATAATTTTTATAATAATTAATGTCCTGATATACCACTCAGACACGTTTTCTCTAAAGATTTGGATGTACAATTTTTTTTTAAGATCTTAATTAGGGGCGCCTGGGTGGCTCAGTCGTTAAGCATCTGCCTTCGGCTCAGAGCGTGATCCCAGAGTCCTGGGATCGAGCCCCACATCAGGCTCCTCCACTGGGAGCCTGCTTCTTCCTCTCCCACTCCCCCTGCTTGTGTTCCCTCTCTCACTGGCTGTCTCTGTCAAATAAATAAACTAAATCTTAAAAAAAAAATAAAGATCTTATTTATTTGAGAGAGAAGAGGGAGAGAGCACATGAGCAAGGGGAGCAGCAGGCTCCCCAATGAGCAGGGAGCCCGACATGGGGCTCGATCCCAGAACCCTGGGATCATGACCTGAGCCAAAGGTAGACACTTAACAGACTGAGCCACCCAGGTGCCCCTGGATGTACAATCTTTGATCACTTTTTCATATATTCTTGAGGAAGAGAACTTCCGGTTTGACCATGCTTTAAAGAGAGCCAAATCTTCTGCTTATAATTTTTCACATGTGATTACTGAAACAATTTCTAAAGGCTAGCTTCTGGCTTTGCATATTTTAAGACATTTTTTCTCATACATATTTAGGATTGGGTGTCAGAGAACTATTTTATATTTAGTTATTTGTAAGATTTCTGGTCCTATACTTGTCCTGACATCTAGTGCGTTGGCACACTGGGTGATAGGAATATTCATGAAATTGCTTACAATTATTACATTAAAAAAGCAGCTATGAACCACATAAATATATCCCACAAAAGCCAAAACTCAATGCCCCAGGCCATGCCAATGCCACACAAATGAAAGAAAACCAAATGAGAATAGAGTATAAAAGAGTAGGTTTAATCTTTTGCAATAAAAATATCTTATTTCCCCCAATTGTACAAAAACACAAAAATGTGAATTCTTGTTAGTGCTTCTTACAGTGTAAGTGAAGGGTCCTAAAGCTTAAGTGTTATTAGCTTCACATTATATCTTTTTTTTTATTAAATACAAAATATAATATGCTTAGTGCTGCCTGGGAATGGGAAAAACAAAGACTTTTATAATAAAAAATTTAATTTACAGAAACTTTTGTGAATAATTTTGACAAGACTGAGGTTATTGGTGTGTTTAATAATTGCAACATCTGTGGAAACTTAGGTATATAGAAATTTTAGTGTAGTACAGAAGAACTAAATAGAATTTGGTAAGAGGGAACAATAAAATGCAGAGAGTGAGACAGGACTCTGAAGGCCTCATTTTGCTTTGACTTGATGTTTTGGATAAGACTGACTTGAGCCTATATAATTGCTAATGAAAGGAAAATAAGAGCTATCTAGAAGTTTAAAAATAAAGGCTCATTGATAGCCCAAGTTTACTGGGAATGCAGAAAAATTAAGGGGTGAAGTATAAGAGAAATGATCAGTTCAACTTTAAGAGAAGAAACGATTTGATTTTAAGTTAAAAGAATGAAGACAGGATAAGGCTGATGTAGAAAGGATTTTTCATTATACTTATCTATGATTTTTTTACAATAGGAAAATTTTACCTTTATGATCACAAAGGATATAAACTTCTAAAAGGCAAATATAAAGGATGGAACAGGGTATACCTCATTTACTAATCAATAATTTTAAAACTATTTAAGTATGTGAGTGCTTCAATTATACCCAAGCACATTTTAAAATTAAATTTTAAAAAATTTAAGAAAATTGTGGGTTCACATGAAGTTGTGAAAAACAATAGAGAGATGTCCCATGTACCCTTTACCCAGTTTCCCCAGTGGTAACATCTTAATAAACAATAGTATGATTCATGACCAGGATGCTGACAGTCTAAATATAGTACAGTTTCATCAAAGCAAAGATCCCTCATGCTGCTCTTTATAGCCAAACTCACATTTCTCCTCTTAACTTTCTCTCCTCCTGCAACTCCAGTCCCTAATCTCTGGAAATGACTGTATATTCTCCATTTAACATATACATTTTTTTATTAGGGAAGATAAAACTTTATGAAAGAAAGCACCATAAAATATTAGAATAGTTTCTATGAAATTCTCAAAATATTGGAAATCATTTAGAATCATTTAAGTGAATTCTTGACTACAGGCAGGAAGAGAAAATAAATGACCCCTTGAAATTCTACAAACTATCCTTTTTCATACCCTATATTATCTGCTCCAATGAACAAAGCAAGTTTATTTTTGTTACTGATCAAGATAGTTGGGTACAAAGGATTGACAACTAGATTACAAATTTATCAACATTAATTTGTAGGGGCTAATAATATTTGCCCCAAAGCATTATGACAAGTTAAGGTAATTGTTTATTCATGAAGTATATGCCATGATTTATGAACAAAAAGTGATATTCACTTTTGGCTATGTAAAATATCTTTGTTTCATGACCCTTACATCTTGTACCTAGAAACAAGTCTATCAGCAGGCCTAGGAGACTGACTTCAGCCCTCGATGAATAGGCTCATTGCCAGCCCTTGTCTTGAACTGTTCCTCAAAAAGGAAAGAAATAACAAGTTGCTGTGGGTACTATTAAAGCTACTGACCAGCTACAAATGACTGAGTTCATATATTAAAAGCATTCCCTTGCTTTTGTTCTCAGAGAACATCACACTTACTGTAATTCTGCACATATTTTGAGGAAAACTATCTTTAGTATAAAGAAGATCAGAAGCAAAATGTACCTGGAAGCTTCCTGGTCACACAGAAATGAGAGGAGATTCTTACTTTTTTTTTTTTTTCATTTTCTATTGATGCATAAATTATCGATGAATAATATATTTTTCTTTTATGCTATATCACCCACCTGGTCTGAAAGCTAATAATACCTTTGACATGTACAAAAAAACAAAATCCCAAATCCTGAAAATGAAAACAAAATCCAATGTTATCCTCTAAATCCTTCTACCTAGTCTTAAGTATTAATTTTAGGTACTCGGTCAGTGATACCACTTCATATGAGCTATTAGGGCACGGTTTAAGAGCAATGGTTAAAATATCTCCTTTGCAATCATTCAGTTTTATGTACCTTAAGAAGAAGGATGAAGTTTCTAGAGTATTTCTGCAAAGGCAACAGGAAATAAGGAAATGAGACCATGATTTTGTCTACCATGATTTGGACTTTTTAAAGAGGCAAAAGACCAGGAAAATATTAGAAAACTAAGTACTGAACCAAGCTGATTTCACTTTTTTTTACTAGGATTTCTGGAATTATAAATTTCTAAATTTGAGATCTAACTGTGCTATCTGATTTGGAACATAAAATGCAAATCAGTTCAGAATTGAACATTTATGTAAGTTTTTTAAAAATTGTGATATTGCTGTGTTTTCAATTTTTATGTCACTATGTTTGTTGTTAACAAATTGAAATGTGATTGTTGTTCATTGATCTTTTATTCCGTGAACCTATTAAACTCACTTATTAGTTCTAGGAGTTTTTGTTGTTTGGTTTTTAGCAGACCCCTTGGGATTTTCTTGGCAGATAATTATGCAATCTGTACACAGTGATGGTTTTATTTCTTCTTTTATAATCTATATGTATTTTCTTTTTCTTGCCTAATTGCAGTAGCTAGCTTATTTAGTCTATGTTGAATGAAAGTCTTAAGAGCAGACATTGCTTCTTTCTTGATCTTAAAGTGAAAACATTCAGTATTTTCCTCTGATATTCAGGTGACATTAGATGCTGTAAGTTTTTTTGTTTGTTTTAGATGCTCTTCATCAAGTTTAGGTCATTTCCTTCTATTCCTAACTGCTGAGGTTTATTCTTGTTTTGTTGTTGTTGCTGTTTAACATCATGAATGAGTCTTGGACTTTGCTGAATGCCTTTTCTTTGCCAATTAAGATGGTCATATGATTATTCCTCTTTAACAAATTGATATGGTCAATTACATTGATAGATTTTCAAATATTGAACCAAATCTGCAAACTTTGTGTAAATCACACTTGATCATGGGGTATAATTCTTTGTATACATTGATTTCAGTTCTATTTGTTTATATTTCAGAATATTTTTGCATTTAAATACATAAGAGATGTGAACCTGCAATTTTCTTTCTTTGCTTTTTTCTTTTAGATTACAAGATAATATGGCTTTGTAATATGACTTTGGAAGTGTTCCTTCCTATTGACTTTTTTTGGAAGAGTTTATGTAAAATTGGTTTTAATTCTTCTTTAAATGTTTGGCTGACTTCTACAGTGGGGAAATTGGGATAATATTTTATTTACAAATTCAACTTATTGAATAGATCTAGTACAACTCTGATTATCGTTTTCATCTTGGATTTTGTTATTTTGTGCTTTGGAGGACTTGTTTCAGATCTTCTACATATGCTGGATTTATGAACATAAACTTAATAATATTGCCTCATTTTTCACTTAATGGCTAAAGAATCTGTAATGATATCCTGTTTCACACTTGATATTGGTGATTTGTAACTTTATTTCTGTTAGTCTTGTCAGTGCTTTTTTTTCAATTTTACCGATTATTTTTATTTTCATTTTATTTTTTTAAAGATTTATTTATTTTAGAGACAGAGAGAGAGAGAGAGAGAGTGAGCATGGGGGCGAGAGGTAGAGGGAGAGAGAATCTCAAGCAGACTCCCTGCTGAGCACAGAGCCCAATGAGTGGGCTTGATCTCAGGACACTGAGATCATAACCTTAGCCAAAATCAAGTCAGATGCTTAACCAACTGAACCACACAGGTGCCCCACTGATTATTAAAGAACTTGATTTTTATTTTATTTTCTCTATTGCTTTCAAGCATTCAACGTTATTAATTTCTGCTCTTATCTTTATTTTTTCTTCTGCTTTCATGTACATATATTTTGCTCTCAGTTATCCAGTTTCCTGAAGTAGAAACTGAGATGATTGATTTGAGACCTTTCTTCTTTTCTAATGGAAACATTTAATGGTAAAATTGCCCTCTCAGCACCGATTGAGTTGCATTCCACGTATTTCAATTAAAAAAGTTTTTTAGCTGTTCTTTTTGATAACTTTGCTACTGACAAATTATTTTCATTTTCTTTCATCTGAGAATGTCTTTATTTTCCCCTCCTACCTAAAAGATAATTTCCTCATATATGGAATTCATGTGTGACAATTCTTTTCTTTCAGCACAATTCTTTTCTACTTCCTTCTGTGTTCCATGGTTTCAAATGAGAAATATAGTAGGATTCTCATGCCGAGTTGGGAAAGAGACATCTTCCCATAGCCACTTGTCACTGGGCCTTCCCAACAATTCCTCTTGCTTCTTCTGCCAGACTTGCCTGGTGTTATAGGCTGAACTCTCATTTGATCTAGGGGAGAAAGTGAGCCTACCTGGGCTGCCTACTATTGCTAGACTGGGCATCAGGAAAAGCCAGGCCCACTTTACCTTCTTTGTTGGGTGGGGGTCACAAGACACTGCCACTGTGTTGTTCCTCTAATCCTGGAGTTTCAAACTGGTGCAAATGTCTCTTCTATCTTTTGGAATTCTCTTTTGGGCATCTCTTGAGTTGTTTTCAGGTTTTGTAGTTGTACTTGGTGGGAAGGAATAGGAAGAGACAAGTCTATACCATCTGGATTGAACCAAACGTTGATAACACATTTTGATCTGAAATTATTTGCCATTGTAACAGTTATCGACATGATTTATTATATTTGATTTGAATTTTTACTTCTAATCCTCCCAGAATATATGATATATAAGGATCTCTCAGTTCTTGCCCCAATCTATAGGTAACCATTTTTATTTATTTATTTATTTATTTATTAGATTTTATTTATTTTTTTGACAGAGAGAGAGACAGCCAGCGAGAGAGGGAACACAAGCAGGGGGAGTGGGAGAGGAAGAAGCAGGCTCCCAGCAGAGCAGGGAGCCCAATGCGGGGCTCAATCCCAGGACCCTGAGATCACGCCCTGAGCCGAAGGCAGACACTCAACAACTGAGCCACCCAGGCACCCCAAGAGGCTTTATTTTTGTTCACTTGTCTGTTTCTATTTTCTTGAATGATACTAAGCATATAGAAAGCATATATTTGCTGTGAATAAAATATAAATTTAACATTTCACAAAATTAATACAAATCAAATGTACTATATACAGAAGTGCAAAGTGACTTTGCTTCTACATTATTCAATGAAACGACCGTTTCGGTAAAGTTCTTATTATGTAACCCAATACATGAAAAATAATAATAATAATAATAATAATAATAATAATAATATTGTTACTTCATTCACTTTTCCAATTGAACAAGCAGAAACTTCATCTAGAGAATGATACTGACCTCAGATAAATGGACATCCTGAAGAATTTTTAAAGTTAAATTAATTGTTTATTAACCCACTTGCTTAAATGATACAAATTTCATATTCCTGGTTATATTTATCTCATTGTAGTATTATTATTGCTGTTGTTATTATCGTTATTTTGAATATTTTGGTATTGAAAGATAAGTCTGGATGGAACATGAATAAACCCTAGGGCTTACTGCTCTTTTTTCATGCAGCATGGCTTCTATACTATTTCAGGAAGATGGGATTCCTGATATAATCAATTTTGTCATTATTATTCACCAAATGTGTCAGCCAAAGCTCATTCTTGTACAATTAACATACAGGTACATATACATATATACATACACACACATATATGAACAAGGAAATGAAAACATAAATTTTCTCTAAGAAATACTTTTAAAATTTGTGTTAATAGGAGAACACAGTTACCAATTATTAGCAGTTTGTTCATAGTAACCAAAATATGGACAGTGCGAGTTCTAGGCTGTCTGATCAGAAATTTTCTCCTGATGCTATTTTAATTTATAGATTTATAGAAATAATTGGGAACTTTGAAATGATTTAGTCCCAACTTGTCATTGATAATAAAGGTAGAAAGGATAAATTACCTACCCATGGCAACTTAGCTTGTTAGTGGCAGATCTAGAAGTTTATTCTCTTCATGACTCCCATAATACAATGAAGAGAAGCATATTATTTATGAGGAGGTCTTACTACCTGTATTTTCTAGGCAACATTTTCAAAAGGAATTTCTGACTATCAAAGCCATATACTTTAAAGAAATAAATAGGAAAAAAAATTATGGCTTTCCTAACTTGGAGAGAGATATATAGAGCCTACTGTCAGTAGGAAATGAAGTAAATATAGGTTAACTACTTGGCTCAGCAAAGTAGCTACACTTGATCCACTAAACAAATATTTATTGAGTGATAACTATGTGTGAGACACACGCTATGCTTTGAATATAAAGATAAAAAGATAATTTTGTGCTAAGAGGACCTGGAGCCATCAGGGTGTTTTACCCCACAACTGTGGCTCTGTCAATGATGAGCTGTGTGACTTTTGGTAAACATTTTCATGATTTATGGCCTCAATTTTCTCTTCTCTAAATGAGGATGATAATAGTTTTTATATCATAATATCGGTATGAATGGAAAATGTACAGAGAAAGTACACTTAGCACAGTACCAAGCAAAAGTAGCCATTCCAAATGTATTAACTCTTAATCTTTCAGATTCCATTTATCTGACTTCAAATTTATGTCACTTTTTCCTCAGTTGTTTCTAAGAGAAACTATACAAAAGCCATAGTTACTGAATAATTACCACAGTTACTGAATAAATGCAAATGAGATTTGAAACTAGAACTCAGCTACTCAATTTGCAAGGTTTCTTAAAAATAAGGATTATCATGTCAATATTTGTGTTTTCAACATTAAATAAAAAAAACAATGGAACAACGTTAACGAGAAACCTTTCTTGTAACAAGGAAAAAGCACAGTTCAAATCACACATTTCATAAAAACATCTACATTGGAAATCTCCCTTTTTTAAGAAAATAATTTTTCAGTTACAACTATCCAGTGTTTCTTTGTTTAGACAAAGAACCTAGAAAAATAATGTCTTTGAAAATCACAACTATATATGGCAAAACATTTTTGAAATCACACGTGTGCACAAATATATGATATATATTTGATTTCTGAAGGATGATATGACATTAAATATAGAAGCAGTCACATGGAACAAATAGAGAAAATGGTGAATATTTGGAAGATAAAAGATAAAGAGAGAATAATAAGGATGAAATGAAGAGAATGGAAATGACAAAAGAATCATTGAGGAGAGTATAATTTTAGCATTTCAATCAAGAGGAGTAGGTGCCCAAATAATTAATATGTTCACCTTAAACTACTGTCCCTTATTTTTTTATACTTTTACATAAGAAATGGATGGAATATGAATATAGGAGACAAAATGAGGCTGGAATTATATATATAATGCCTATATTCAATTGTGATCATTCCTAAAAAGAACATTTAGAGAATACAAAAAAAATTTAGAGAGCATTGACATTAAATTTACACACACACATATATATATATGTTATACATATACACATTTTTTGAGTATGAGTACAAATCAATTTTAAATAGGGTATAGGACATTGTAAGTAAAAAGTAAATAAGTGTTCTTGCAGTAAGTATTCAGCACAGAAGGTTCCATGATAGGACAGAACATCAAATAAGTGGATCATCTCTTAAGAGAATTTTTTAAATGGTTAGATATTTAAAAGTTGCATAACAATGCCCAAGCCTACAAAAATTAGGATTTTGGAATAGAAGCATTTTGTATACTTCATTTAATATCTAAGTAATGACCTAAAACTTTTCTATGACAATGAGAATTCAAACTATTGGTTTTTTTTCTTATTATTTGACATCCAAAACATTTTCTGTCTGAGGCAAAGAGTTTAATTTACTTGTTGAAGGAATAGCTTCAAGCAAGATAATTCCCAGGTCCTAAAGCCAGTGAGCTGAAACACTTACATGTGAGACCACAGATGGGGGGAACCAACCATCTGCCCTTCCACCTCACATACAAAAAATACCCTATTTCACATGTCCAATAAACAACAACACTACAACAACATCTAAGGGATTGTACAGGTCCCAGAGCAGAGGAAAAGATTTGAACTCCAACAGATACAGTGTCAAAACATGAGGGAAATAGAAATTAGACAAAATATGTTCCTTTTAATGTGGGTTTCTAAGTCTACTAAGTGATGGCTTGATTAATTTTTGATTTTTTTTTAAAGATACAAGTGTTATTTTTCTTTTTATTTGAATTCCAGTTAGTTAACATAGTGTCATATTAGTTTCAGGGGTACAATATAGTGATTCAACACTTCCATACAACACCTGGTGCTTATCACAAGTTCACTCCTTAATTCCCATTACTTGTTTAACTCATCTCCACAACCCGCCTCCCCTCTGGTAACCACCATTTTGTTCTCTATAGTTAATAGTCTGTTTCTTGGTTTGCCTCTCTCTCTTTCCCCCTTTGTCTGTTTCTGAAATTATCAAATTGTTAATTTGATTGTTGCAGTGCAGAAAACACTTCCAGGCTTAAAAACGAAAGACAAAAAAGGGAGAGAAAGAACCCCCCCCCCCTTTTTGAACCTGAAGAGCTAAATAAAATGATGAGTTGAGAAAGAAAGTTCAAATCTCAAAATCCCTATTCTTTGATCATTTTGACCTTGTTATTTGTCCCCCTTCTTAATGTCTTCTGGAAAAAATAAAACTAAACAAACAAAAAAATCACAGGAAAATATTTGTGTAAGGGAGCAATTTTTCACAGAAAAAGTTGATAAAATGACATTTAAATATTTTGCATGGATTAATATTTTGGCTATTAGAATTGACAACTAAGAATATAAGTAGATAGAGAAGAGGATTTGAGATAATGAATTTTCAATCTTTATAGAATGAGTCAAAAGAAGAGATAATCCACAATTTATTCATTTTTTTCTATTCATTCACCAATTATTACTAAGTTCTTAATATGGGTTTGTCAGTGAGGTGATACAAACTTTGGTTTCAGTTCTGATATATAAGGAGCTTGAAAACAATCACTTTCATATTACAATTAACTCAAAATGGATAAAAGATTTGAATGTAAGGCCTGAAACCATAAAACTACTTGAAGAAAGCATAGTGCTTAAGCTCCTTGTCATTGATCTTGGCAATGACTTTTTGATCTGACATCAAAAAAAAAAAAAAAAAAAGAAAAGACAACAAAAGTAAAAATAAACTATTGGGACTACATCAAATTAAAAAATGAAGGAAATAATCAACAATATGAAAAGACAACCTATTGAATGGTTAAAATATTTGTAAATCATAAATCTGATAAAGAATTAATTTCCAAAATATAGAAATAACTCATAGAACTCAATAGCAAAAACAAAAACAAAACAACCAAACCAAAAACAATTTAAAAATGGCAGAGGATGTAAACAGACATTTTTCCATGGAAGACATACAGATAACCAAGAGACACATGAAAAGATATACAGCATCATTCAACATCAGAGAAATGCCAATCAAAATCACAATGGGATATCACCTCACATCTGTCAGAATGGCTATGATCAAGAAGAGGAAAGACAACGAGTGTTGGCGAAGGTATAGAGAAAACAATGCACTTGCGTACCGTTGGTGGGAATGTAAATCACAGCAGCCACCGTGGAAAATAGTATGGAGTTCCCTCAAAAAATTAAAAATAGAAATATCATGTAACCCAGTAGTAATTCCACTATTGGGTATAACCCCCCCCCCAAAATGAAACTACCAATTTGAAAAGAAAGGGGCACCCCTCTATTTATTATTGCAGCATTATTTACAATAGGCAACATGTAGAATCAACCCAAGTGTCCAACCATGGATAAATGGATAACATTTGCATCACATATTGCAATACACAAAACACACAAAATGGAATACACAAATGCACAAGATGGAAGATTATTCAACCATGAAAAATGAAATTTTGCCATTTGCAACAACACGGATGGATCTAGAGTGTATTATACTAATGAAATAAGTCAATCTGAGAAAGACAAATACCATATGTTTTCACTCATATGTGGAATTTAAGAAACAAAACAGATAAACATAGGGGAAAAAAGAAAAAAAAAGAGTGGCAAACCAGAAAACAGATTTTTAACTATAGAGAATAAACTGAGGGCTATTGGAGAGGAGGCAGGTGGGGGATGGGCTAAATGGATAATGAGTATTAAGGAGGACACTTGTGATGAGCACTGTGTGTTGTTTGTAAGAGATGAATCACTAAACTCTAAAACTGCAACTAATGTTACACTGTATATTAACTAACTGGAATTTAAAGAAAAACTTAAAGAAAAAAAAATTAAAAATAAAATTAGAAAAAAAAAAAACAGAAACAGACCCATAAATACAGAGAACTGGTGGTTGCCAGAAGTGGAGGATGGTCAAAATAAGTGAAGGGGATTAAGAGGTACACATTTCTAGTTATGAAATAAATAAGTCACAGAGATGAGTACAGCATAGGAAATATAGTCAATAATATTGTAATAATATTTTATGGTGACAGATGGTGACTATCATTACTATGGTGAACAGTAAGTAAAGTAGAGAATTATTAAATCACTATTTCATACACCTGAAACTAATATAATATTGTATGTTAACTATAATAGTAAGTAATTTAAAAATCATTGAAACCTCTGATTTATATATAAAAATCTGCAAATTGAAAAATGAAAAAAAAATTAAAAAGTAAAGCATCTCCACATGTCTTTGTTTGATTCAATTATGGCTTAATTTTCCAACAGCTTTACTATTAAGGCAGTATGTCTAAGGAGACATAGATATTTATTCCAACCTTATTTATTCTACTTTGACAGTTTTTTGCTTTTCTTTATGGATCCTACCAAGTTATCAGTAGTTGCTTCTAACCAAACCAAACCAAAGCAAAAACAAAAACTGTTGCTATTTATTGACATATCTAAGAAATGGTTTGTTTGTTCTAAGTAATGGAAATACAATATGAACAAGGTACTCTCAGGTAAGTTACATTGTAGTGAAAAGAAATAAGCAAATAAGTATATGGCAGAATGAAATGTAGTGATAAATATTATGAAAAAAAATCGACTAACTTTTCCTCTTGGTATATGAAATATAACTTGTTAGTGACCACAAGAAGGTAATAATTATACCAAATAAGTGAAGCTGAGTAACCACAGACCTTTTTCCACAGAATAGTGATCTACATATTGGAGTATATGTACTCCTGAAAAAACAGACTTTCCAGAAGGTTCTTAGGAATGGATTTCTTAAAAGAATCTGGTTTTAGATCCTCAACTGAAATGAAACTTTTTATACCTGAATATGACTTTCTCCTTTCTTTACTTTACTCCATCTATTTTAGAATTAGAATTCAGAGTTAAAGGGAGAACAGGAAGTTACTCCTTTCCAGCAGAAAACTAATCTAATTTATTGGTAGATTCGACAGTGAGGACCAGCTGTATAGTAGGTAACACATGGTAAATATTTTTCATAAACTGAATAACTTAAGTCTATAGTTCCAAGATTTTAATGAAAATGTTTAAATTTCATACACGTGTTAGGACATTTATGCATTAAAATTATTTAAAATTTTAGATATTAACTCTAAATTATACAGTCAATAACATGTTTTTTTAAATAAAGATCTGTTAGCAAAAATATTTGGAGAACATTGGCATTAAGGAAACAAACATCAAGGTTAGTAATGCTGGACATTAATTTTATTTATTCTTAAGAAAGACTGTTTGCTTAGCAGTTAATTTGGTCTCATCCCTTTGAGGGTAAGATCATATTAGTATTTTAGTATTAGAATCTGAAATCAGAGACTCTTAATCATAGGAAACAAACTGAGGGTTGCTGGAGGACAGGGTGGTGGGGGGATGGGGTAACTGGATGATGGACATTAAGGAGGGCATGTGATATAATGAGCACTGGGTATTATATAAAACTGATGGATCACTGACCTCTACCTCTGAAACCAATAGTACATTGTATGTTAAACTTGAATTAAAAAAACGAATCTGAAATGCTTTATTTAAATGCTTGACTGGACTTTGTTAGTCAAGAGATGAAATAACCGAAGTCTTCTAATTTTTTGCAGTTTTCTGAGGTTGGCTGTTTCTAGTGAGGACACACTTTCAATGACTTGACATAAGAAGTCCTACTGACATTTTCAATTTCTTTAAGGACAATAATTAAAAAGGGTTTAATTGCTCTTGGTTGTTCTCTAAAAGAATCTGAATAGGACTGTATGATATGTAATGCTCTTGCTAAAAACATAGATTTTTTTTTAAAAGATTTATTGATTTGAGAGAAGGAAGGGGGGACAGAGAGAGAGGGAGAGAGAGAATCTCAAGCAGATTCCCTGCTAAGCATGGAGCCGGACAAGGGCTCAATCTCAGGACCCTGAGATCATGACCTGAGCCAAAATCAAGAGTTGGACACTTAACTGAATGAGCCACCAGGCACCCCTAGAAACAGATTTTTAAGAAACTGTCCCCAAATCACATTTAGATGATCCTAATGGCACAGTTCAGAGTAATCTGTAGCCTCTCCCTTTCCTTCTCTGTACTAGATGCTGTTGCATTTGGCGAGATCCCCTAATCCATTTAGGACTAAAGCATTCATCCCCCTGGGGCTAACAGCTCACACCTGAGTTCCCCACCCCATTGCTCTGAGTTTAGTCAAGGGCAGTCCCAAGGTCAAGCTCAATGCCTGGTTCATGCCCAATTCTGGACAGTTCCAAACTACCACTCAGGTTTCTAAGCTCTCTGTGGTATTGAAAGGCCTTTGTTGAGACTTTGAAACCTAACTTCTGCTGCCCGATCCTGCTTCCGTTTTTCCTGTGTGGGGCTGATTCCTGGGTACTGCTAGATGAGCTTCTGCACACCCAGTTCTGCCATAAGACCTGTTTCCAGGGAAGTCTAACCCATGACATTCTCTTTATTTACATTCTATTAATCATTAAAATATACCTTTAATCTCACATACAGCTCCCAAATATGCTACTTAAACTTTCCCCTTCTCATTGCTACAAAGCTACACCAGACCCTTACCTGACTTCTTCCAACTGCTCTGTCTGCTTCCATTTATTTCCTCGTTAAACCCATCCTCAAACTGCTATGAAATGATCTTTCAAAATTTCAAATCTTATCAAGCCTCTACCTGTCTTAAAATTGTCCAATATTATTTTATTTCTAGAAAAAATCCAAACACATTAGGAAGACATACTAGGTTCTATAGAATCTAATCCTTCAAACTATTCTTCTCACTCTGTATTTCAGCAATTCTAAAAAATTTGTAATTTCCTGTGTATTTAATGCTCTTTTACCCCTTCATTGATTCATACATGTTCTTCCAATTTGGAATTATATTTCATTTTTGTGTACTTCTGATCTGATATCCATCCTACAAAGATCGGGTCAATTTTTGCCTCATCTGGGAAAACCTCTTTAGGCACAGTTTGCCTCTCCTCCTAGGACTGGTGCACGTATTTACTATATAACTTATTACATTATTATTTTTTTTTTACCCTGTGAGTTAAACTTTAAACCTCATGTACCCATTTTTATTTATCATAATAAAATAACATTCATAACATAAACAATATTATTTTATTTATTGTTTTTCCACGGTATCTGATTCTATAAATAACTGAAGGAAGTGGTATTAATTAATGTTGCTGGTGGGGGAAAAATGGCATAGCAAGGCCGTTTTATGATTATGCAGGATTTTGGGGAGAACATTGCAATGATTCTCCACCAGAGGGAAGAGTATTCTTTCCCACCAGATTTCAAACATTTAAGATTCTAATGCTTAACTACTATTTTGCATTTATTAGAAGAGACTATGAGAGATAATCAAGAAATATAACACATGGTTTTGTCCTAAGGAAGAGTATAATTTGAGGAATAAAACAGAAAATTTAAATGATTATAAAAATATGTCTTAAGGTATGTAAAATACATATTCTTAAATAACTTTAAACACAGGCAAGGCCTTGAAAGAAAAAAGGAAATGACTACAATTATTAATCAACTACAATTTTTAAATTTAGTCTACATAACACCTCTTTGAGTTAGCTATTTCCTTCACTTGACTCATGAGGGAATCGTGCCCACCAATACTGGCATTAAATAGTTTTAGGAAGTTGAACGAAGGACATGTGACTCCTGAGTCAGGAACTTTTTCTCACTGATATTCTATTTAGCTTTTCTAAAATTCACTTCACTTCATTGAGTCCCAATTTACTAAATAATATGTCTATCATAATTTAAATTATTTCATCCTCCTTCTAGGAAAACATCCAACTTTTCTTGGATTTCTTGTCTCTACCTTCCTTCTTGCTTTTTGTCCTAAAGTGCCTGATCAACCAAGAATGTCTCTGAGATGTTTTGATGACTAAAGAATGTATCACTATACCAAAACCAGAAATAATGGCTGGGGAATTATCCACGAATAATAATAATGATCCAGAATCTATTTCTCTGAAAAGTTACTGGACTGCTCCAAAATATAAAGAGAACAAAATTATAGAACTCCATAATGGAATCTGGCCAACTATTTTCTGCCAACAGCCCTACAATTGAGGACATCCCTCAGACAGACCCTTTGACAACAGTAAATAGCCACACAGTTGTGTGGATTAAAAAAAAAAAAAAGGAGATTAGGGTTGGGAGATACAACTAAGCAGATAATCACAATTTTTACATGTTGGAGTGAACCAGTGATGGTTATTATGTGGCCAGTTACTGGAAATACGTAACTATACAGACGCTATATTCAGGGCACTGCTACTTGGTATCATTATAGGCAGCAATAACATCTAGGAAAAGGCTGTTCATTTGGAAAACTGAATTGTGTGTGGGAAAAAGCTTCCTTTGGCAAAGAAAAATTAAAACACAGTTTATAAATACTTAGTATTTTAAGTTTACTTGTTTAGATCTATGTTATTATATCATGAATAAAATTGAAATTCATGCAGACATTACCTTGAGAGAAAACACATAGAATGAATGTAATCATTATACAGGGCCATATCATCAATTGCAAAACAAAGGAGAGCAATAAGTCTATTTCTAAAAATGTGGCATTTAAAACATTCCCTAATTTTTAAAGTGCTATTCATAAATAGTAAATTAAATAAATTTTCTTAATTAATTTTCTTGAATACATCTTAGTTGAGGCTTGACCAATATGCTGAATTTGCAATCATTAATAAGAATAAATCATAAATAAGTAAGCAAGATGAAATATTGTTCAGCACAGTGAGGTGAGTTCAGAGCCACCTTACCTATATGCTGGAATATTCTGGCCTCTTACACAGGTCATCTTCAGCTTTACCGCAGTGAAAATTAGTATATGCAAAGCCTCTTAGATGGAAATGCAAATATCTGTGTGTCTAGGTCTCTTCCTGTTACTCCAGCTGGAAAACTTTTATGTCTAAATTGCTGCTTTAATATAAGCTGTTATGTCTTGCCTGGGGTAGATTTCCAGCTGATAGTGGTTGATACCTATTGCATACGTAGTGCAAAGAGTTTGAGAAAAGGAGAGGACAACTTCTTAATTAGAATTCATGTTTTGTGTGTAAAAATTGCTATTCCTGGTTCCAAATTGTTCTTACTTTTCATTTTAATCCTTTCCAGATATCAGGCAGGAGAGATATATCTAGTATAAGCCTTACCCATTGGGAGAAATAATAACTGAAGTTGATTAATAAAGATATCATAAAAGCATTAATTTATAAACACGGACTGGATCCATTTTTGTATAGGCCTAAATTTTAGCTCAAAATTCAGTCTTTTTCCTTGCTTCACAAAAATGATGGAAAATACATACGTATGTTTATGTATTTTTCCCTCATATCTGCTTTCTTTGTTCTACCAATTAATTTATCTATGGCCAATTTCAGTTTTAATGTGGAAATTTCAGGCATCTTAAAAATTGACAATCTTAACAAGCATTATAAATAGAATATAGTACTTGGTTTCTGTGAAGATGAAGGCTGTGAAAGCACTTTAATAAAAAGATACACTAGAAATCTGAAGTACTGGTTCTAGTGTGGAAACTTTGAATCAGAATTTACTACAGTTTCCACTTCTCTACATAATGAAACTTTAGCTGAATTGCAAAGAAATCTCAAAAAGGATTACAAAACTTTGAGTTTATATTGATGTTATAGAAATGTGAGTCTGTAGTGACAAGAATACCATTCCTTCAGTTACTTCTACTTCTGCCTGGACAGTGGTAACTTTAGGACTTTGTTTCACTGCCATAAAAACTGACCTCTTACTGGCATCTTCAATAGATGCAACAGCATTACAGATAGATGGATGGATGATAGACATATAGATGGATATACTATATGCTATACATATATAATATGTATTATATACACATAAAATATATATGCATATATATGATGGATTTCTTCATTAGATTTTTTAAAAAACCAAACTTTTTTCACTTTCTTGTTTTTTCATTATTTGAAAAGTATAAATAGAAAAATGTAATTTTAGATGCTTCATGCCCCCAGTAAATATTTGTTATTGTTACTATCAAAAGCAATATCATATAGATAATTTGTTGTTAATTAAGCTTCCAGTTGGCAAAGGATTTTGATTTAGAACAAAATGGAACCAGCAGATGCAAACCCATTGATTTTTGGCAGCTGGAAGTTGAACAGCTGAAAGACATGACATTTTGAAGCAGGGATGGAAGAGCAAGACTATTTGGCACACAAACATTTGCTTTCTGAGTCACTAATGCATAGTATAAACATAATATTAGGGTTGGTATTGGGACAGTAACTATACATATCTCAGTGTTAACCTTCTGAATTCAAACTCAACTCAATATCTGCAAAAAGTACATAAACTACTTGAAATAGCTCTTCTAAACGAATTTTAAAGCACAGAGTAATAAGTGTCATTTTAAAAACCCTTAGGTTTTGAATTCAACTCAAAATGTACACATAAGTCTCAAGGTTAGATGTTTAGCAATAAAATTTCCATGTTCAGTAACAGTCATAAACCTAGTAGCAAATAACAGAATGCCTGAGAACATATAAAATTTTGCCATGAAATTTATTAAAGGAATACAGCCTCTGTATTATTTCTTACTCAGTGTTTCATTAATTCTCATTTAACATATAACTCTTAAAATTAGTTACTTGGTATCAGCATATAGCAAATCAGAACAGAAAACTACAATAAGACTATTAGGACAGGTAAAAGACATGGTAGCTGACAGTCCTGAGACTGAAAGAAAAAAAAAATTAAAAAGCTATCCTGGAATAATATTATTATACAGTAAAAAGGTACAGGTTGTTAATGAGACTGCTGAGTCATCAAGTAAAGTTTGAATTATGGCCAGGTCAGTTTACAAAGCAAGAGAGGATATTAATGGAAAATTTTTTTTTCACTGGAAAAAGAATGACCAGAAAAATGTGTAAAATATTAAAAGACAGTAGGCAAGACACAGACCAATGAAACATGATGTTATGTGGATCATATTTTCCCTCAATGACATCAGTAAGATTAGAGGTTGCTATAATACCTCATGGATTTGTCAATCATTCATTGCATACAGCAGAGAAAAATCTCCTTGCGGACATTTAGCTCTCTCTCATGTATCACACAGTCTAAGGTATGGTACACATACAAAAATATGAATGTGAATATAAATGCATATAAATGTGTGTGTACTTTACCCTACACACATTCATATACATGTATGTGGACCTTACACCAAACTATGAGATATGGGAAGGGGAGTCGTAGAGGAAGAGGTAAAAAGTATTATCACAAGCAAAGTAGGACATTTCTGTACTAGGGGCCAGAGGTAATAAACAATTACTTCACAGAGTAAGTAATAATAAAGCTGGGTCTCAAAAAATTGTGTTTATCACATGGACTATGTAGGAAAGTATATGACCATCTTTAAGAAATAACTTTTGGAAAACTGTAAGTACTGTCCTTAAAGACTAGTAAAAAGGTTAAGAATATAGAGTTTAGACTTAATTCTGTAAGTCAGGGGTCATCACGTTATTGCTATGAAGGGTAAGATAATAAATATTTTAAGCTTTGCAGGTCATGGTCTCTGTTTCAACTACTCCCCTCACATTTTTGGACTCTAACATCTCACCCTGGGCCATATCCACTGCCCATCATGCACCCCAAGCAACTGCCCTCCTCACCCTGGTAGGATTCCAACACTTCAGCATGGATGCTGCCCTCACTCAGCTTCAGCTCTTATATTCTACACTAGGACTTCCCCAACCCCATGGACACCTTCCTCACCACACTTTGGTTCTGTCACCCCATGACATTGCTGCTATCTCATATGAATGACCTCTTCTCCCAGTTTGGGCTTAGGTCCCTACTGTGGGCCACCATCATCCATTGATGCTCTTCGCACCCATTCTAGTTCTGACAATAGACACCAGGATGCCCCGACAAATGGCAGCCCTCATGATTCTGCTCAGACTGACTCCCCTCATGAGTCTGTTGCTTTTCATGGACATTATTTTTACCTGTCCTTGGGCTCCCCTGGCCCAGCCATGCCTCCAAGAGACTCCCTCCTCACCTGCTTTGGGTCCCAAACCCATGAGGATGGTATATACAGGGAGAGAATATAAACCATTCAGTATATTAAACATGGCGGGGACTAGGTTTTTATGGTGAGTGAGAAGAATTACAAATATATACATGGTATAAAAGTCCCCTCCCCTTAATACTTATTCATAATGAGGGGAAGACCATAAAGAAAGAGAAAAGATGTCCATCTCCAAGCCAAGGAGATAAGCCACAGAAGAAATCAAAATGCTGACACCTTAATCTCAGACGGCTATCCTCCAGAATTGTGAGAAATTTAATTTCTGTTCAAGCTACCCAGTCTGTGGCACTTCATTATGGCAGCCCTAGACGACTACTACATAGTTATGCCAAAGGTACATAGTATTAATCTAATTGTAAGGAAACATCAGACAAACCCAAACTAAATGGCAATCTACAATTAAGTAGCCTATAATTTTCAAAAACAGCAAAGTCATTAAAACCTCAAGCAGTTTCATGTTTGCAAACAAACCTTTGCTTAGCTCTGCTAAGGCACTCCATCAGCTGCCTGCATTCTAAATTTATCAGAAATCAGAATTTAAGCCCTGCAAAGTTGGGAGGAAAACCTTATTTTTCCAACAGACACAGATAAGGAGATAAACTCAGAGTTTTTCTCAAGAACCTCCCTTGAAGTGCCCTCCATTAGACGTGGGATCCATGCCAAAGATACACCCTTTTTGGTCAAATTTAGTGCACAAATGGCTACAAAATTTCATTAAATTAAGAAAGAGGGGCGTGAGCTGAGAAGAGAAAAAAGTAAACAAAAGAGTTACTTCATATTTTTAAAACTATATTAATGAGAATTTTAGCTCTAGGGAATTGCAGTTAGCACTGACAGTGAATAGCCCAGAAACCTAAACTCTTTGAGTAAATACATTGCCAAAAAGCCCAACAACTCCAAAACCTTCAACTCCTAAAGCAACTTGCAACCTCTGGGCTCACAACTTTCGCACAAGGTTACAGGATGTAGAAGCTGTACCCTGAAGATGAGGATATACACTCCAGGGGTATCTGGGTGGGTCAGTTGGTTAAGTGTCCAACTCTTGATTTCAGTTCAGGTCATGATCTCAGGGTCATTGGACTGAGCCCCGCATTGGGTTCTGCACTCAGCGTGGAGTCTGCTTGAGATTCTCTCTCTCCCTTTCTCTGCCCCTCTCCTCACTCACTCACTCACTCACTCACTCAAATAAATAAATAAATAAATAAATAAATAAATAAATAAATAAATAAATCTTAAAAATACACACACACACACACACACACTCCAATGTCATTTGAGGAAACCACGCAGGATAATAGATAAGTAAGAAACTCCTAGATGGCAAAGCCAAAAATCAGAAAGGATAGTGGACAGGTTGGTCCATTCTTTTGGTTTAATAATATTAATAATAATAATGATAATGATTAAAGAGAAGCCCATATGCCAGGTCAGGGAATCTTTATAATTCCTGCCCTTCCGGACTTAATAACTTCTATGGAAAAATTACTGCCCTCCCCAGCCCCATTTCTAGAATGGGAGTTTTTATTGACACTACTATGTTAGTATGTATCAGTTGTGGTATATGTAGGTAAGAAAACTATGTTTTAGTTTATAGGTCATAGAAAAATGAAGATACCTGGACTTGGTGGAGCATTGCACATCTGCACATTTCCCAGAAATCATGAGTTCAGAGCTGGATTTAGAGTCTATGGTGTCATTTTAAAATTATCTCCTTTCGTAGGAAATGAAATGTTCCATGTATTCCAAGAAGTGTATCTATGGGCATGGGGGTGTTCAGAGGGATGGGACTGTTCCCTAATATCACTTATTTCTTTCTTCTTCTCAGTACTAATGTTCCAAATTCTGGGCGTATAGCCAGAGACTACATTTTCCAGCATCCCTTGTCACTAGGGAGGTTATGACCATGTGACTAACTTCTGGCCAATGGGATTTAATTGGAAGTGATGCATTCCATTTTGAGAGCAAGTCTTTAGAAAGAAGGTGCTGGTCCCTCACTTTTTATTGTTACCTTTGTGTATGTGTATGAACAGGAGAACCAAATAACTGTCTTTTGGTAAGCCTCATCTGCTTCAGTCAAGCAGATATTAATACCATAATAAATGGTAAAGCAAAAAAAAAAAACATTAATAGTAATGATAATGAGAACAAAAGATGATGACGACGTCATTGTCCTTAAATGACTTCATGAAGTAGAATTACCTACTACTCTAGACAGTGCACCTGCATCTGTACTGTTACGTGAGCATTAAATAAAGAATGCCATATCAGTTAATATCATCACTACTTCATTTTAGTCTGAGTCTTAACTAATAAAATATCATTATTCAGAGTAATATTGATTATATCCAATACGTTTATTCATTACAATTATATGCCAAGCATTCTGCTCAGTGCTTTAAATAAGTCATCTGATTTTTCTCCCATTAAAAATCCTGCAGGTCTTATACTACTAACTTCATTGTATAAATGAGGAAACAGAGTCACAATAATGTTTTGTATAATGTGCAAAAATTGCCAAAATTCATTAAACAAAAATAGCTAAATAGTTGTAGAAAACCTTTTTGTTGGAATATTTTGCCATTGTTAAAAACAGCTACAAGATACATGTGAAAATATTTCAGAAAAAGTTCATTTTGTGAAAAAAGGATTTATAATTGTATGTAGAATATGGATATTACTAAAACTCGTATTAACTATAAAGACCTATGAATATAAAAATACTGAATATATACCACATACCATATAATCAGAAATTCATTTTTGTGGGTGGTTGAAGCCTAATTTAAAACAACAGAAAAAACATAGTTAATTAAGATATTCCCTGATAAATTTAGGTTTTTTTCCATTAATAACTAGGTATTTTTCTTTTATTTGTATCTCTGAAGTACTAGGTTATTTCAGATGTCTCAAGAAGTTGACAAATATTTTCAAAATTAAAAAAATCATTTGAACTCATTAATTAAATGTCTGCTATATTGCCTATGACTCATATTTAGAAGTGGACTTTCAAAATAATAATAGTTGGTAATAATTGATGGTCATGGATTCCTAATATGTAGTATCTCTAAATCATTATTTGTCCATTTATTTAATATATTTTTGGACCCTAATGATTCAGTTGTTGAAACCACTTTTATTGAGTGTATTCTGTGTTCCGGGAGCTATGTTAAATACTAGAGATAGAAAGATGGAAAAGACACTGTCCTGGTTCCAGAAGAGTTCATTGTCCAATGGGATCAATTATTTTTAAAGAAAATACATTAAAATGGTCATGGAAACTGTGCATTTATTAACAGTGTATATGGATTTTTTATTGATTCTGCCTGAAAACATTATTTATATATTGCTTTCTAAACATTTAGTAACATTTAAATTAAAAACCATATTTATCTTGATGAGTTTTTAAAACTGCCCAGCAATTCAAGGTTATTGTGCTCCTACAGCATGTCTTGTGTTTTAGGAACCGTGGAGACAGATATAAATAAGACACACTCAAATGGTATGAGGTTGGAAAAATTAGCTAGTTGTTAAGATTTGTTTCCACAAATAGTAATTAAAATTAAAAAAAAAATCTGTTTACTAATTCAACATAGAAAGTAAAAGTTAAATGCAAAAAATCTGATCTACCTCCCTCAGTAGTAAGTACTTTTAAATATTAGGAAGTTTATGATGTTGTGACATCACGGTATCTCCATTTAAAATTTATTCAGATACTTAATAGAATTTTTGTGATGTGAAGCACTCTGTCTTTTTAATACTCAAAGCAGATGATTTTTGAAATTCATGTACCATAAGTATAGTAAATTTGCTCGAATTTCACTAAGTTCATCTATAAAAGCAGTGACATAAAAGCAAACAAAACCCAATTCATACGGGCAAAGGAAAGAGACACCTGAAAGAACTTAAAATAAATATACTTTGAAATATATGCAATTTTATAGCAATCAAAGAAATGTGAATTAAATAAAAAGTCAACCTATCAAACTGTCAGAGATAGCACTAAATGTTCACCCATATGTTGTGAAAAACACCCTTTCATGCCAGGTGTTTGGGGTAATTAATGTACACAATGTTTTGTAGGATAATTTATAAAGATGGATGAAAATTATATATTGAATCAAACATATTTAGTATGTGAGTGTTGGTTTGGAATGCACATAACTAAAATAGAAAGGAACTCAAATAATACTAAGGACTTGCGTGAATAAAATCTGGTACATTGATATGGGTTTATTAGCAGGACTTATCATACTGGTTGTTTTCTTCTTCTCTCTCTTTTTAGATCTTTATTTATTTACTTGAAAGAGAGAGAGACAGCCCAAGTGTGAGGGGCAGAGGGAGAGGGAAAGAGAGAATCTCAAGCAGACTCTACACTGAGTGTGGAGCCTGATGCAAGGCTCAATCCCAGGACCCTGAGATCATGACCTGAGCTGAAACCAAGAGTCAGACATTTAACCAACTGTGCCACCCAGGTGCCCCCATACTAGTTGTTTTCATAAGAGACTTCCTTTTGGCATCTTTAAATTTTTAAAATATTCTTGTGTGGATATATATTCTATTTTTACTCAGGAAAGATAATGCGTAATATTTTAAATTAGAATTTAAGGTAGTAATGAACCCATGCAAATACTATGAAGGCTTTCCATGCTTATCCCATATCTCCATACCCATGTTATTTAAAGGCATAAATATAATAGGAATAGAAGTTGTCAAAGAATTTTGTATAAGTATGTTCCATATATTAATGGTTAAGATATCTGTAATGTGGGACTTTTTCCAGCTGAACTCCTATAAATCTATTAAAGGCTGATTTATAATTCATAATCATGGCCATTGGGAAACACAGGAAAGTACAGATATATCTTGTTCTTTACAGTAACAACAATTATATAATGAATGTTTGGTGCCATTTTATGAGTAAAGCAAATAGATCATAAACTTCTCTGTACCATTGACATGATTTTGTATTTTTCTCCTAAGCGTTTAAAATAGAATCTGACTCATTATACTCAATAGATACTTATCCATTGAATGACTGAGTCAATAACTTTTTTTTTTCAAAAAAGTCAACCTTGTATCTCAAAGCAAGAGTTGAGTTAGAATTTAGCAAAAGGAGGAAATAGTTTATATGCTTAGCCACTAAAATGATTCTTTTGAAATTTCATAAACACTTTTTGAAAATAGATTATTTGGGCTTTTATCAAGTACAATTTTCAGAAATAGTATTCTTTGTTTGGTCATGATTTAAAGCCTTGGAGCTCTGAGTTTTTAAAAGAAAATACAGAGGAAAATAAATGTTTATATAATGGCCACTGAGTGTGAACATAAAAACCAACAACAATTAAAAAAGAAACAAAAGTGAAAGAATGAAAAATAGAATACTGTACAACAAAAACATTAAAAGTTTTTTTTGTTTGTTTGTTTGGTTGGTTTTTTTTAATTGCTTGGAGGGCACCTAGGTGGCTCAGGCCAGGTCATGATCCCAGGGTCCTGGGATGGTATCCCACATCAGGCTCCCTGCTCAGCAGGGAGCTTGCTTCTCCCTCTGCCTCTCCCCCTGCATGTGCACACACTCTAATAAATACATAATTTTAAAAAATTGTTTGGAATACAATAACTGATAAGTGTTCTATGCACATTATTTCTGCATTTTAAAAACTATGTTTTATGATCCCTTAGTGTACCATGGAGCCATCTTAGTGTGTCCTAAACCACATTTTCTAATAGAATAGAATGGAATAGAAAAAACGTCAGAGTTCATCACTTTTAGAAAGATTAAGCATTATTCTGTGTAACTTTTGTTTCAATTCTGTTTGACTGTTTTCACGTGTGTGCAAGTGCCCCCTTTTTCTTGATGTCATGTGCTTTTTACAGTAGGGCATTAGACAAACATTTGAAAGTCATTGCCTTCCCTCATCGCAACAAAATTATGTATTAAGTACAATTACCATTGACAATTTACTGAAGGGAAATTTTCAGATCTGACACCAAGATTCTGCATGTACTGAAGGTCATGATTTAGAGTCTTGTCTCTTTTTCTAGATAATCTGCCTTTCCACAAATTTCCTGGTTCTTAATCTCTTTCTTTCTCTCTCTCTCCCCACTCCCCTCCAATTTATAATCCATAAAAATTCTGCTCTATTCTTCTGTAGCAACTTCTGGGGATTCCCATCTTTCAGACAAAAAGAAACAAAAATATTTCTAAGACAAGCATAATCTCTCCTATTAACAATCAGGAAATCTTCTCATATCTGAATAGATTTGTGGTTTTGAAATTTTTATGAATTTATAGATTATGTCTAAGATTTCCTCCCTGTTCTTCCAGGGTACCAGCAGAAACACATCAACACATATGAATCTTTTTTTTTTCAAAGATTTATTTATTTGAAAGAGAGAGAAAAAGAGAGTGGGGGGGGGCAGAGGGAGAGAGAGAATCCTCAAGCTGACTCCCCTCTGAGTGTGAAACCAGACACTAGACTGGAACCCAGGACCTTGGGATTAAGACCTGAGCTGAAGCTCAGAGTCCGCAGCTTGACAAACTGAGCTAACCCAGATGCCCGGACATATATGAATCTTTTACACATACACACACCCCAAATCTACCCAGCACATCTGTTTAGAGCAGGAAAGCATTTTAGATATTATGAACAAAACATTTAGGAGTTGAATAACAAATATTTTATAAATGTATTGCCAAGCTTTTAAGAACTTATAAAAGAAACATTCAAGAGAAATCAAGAAATAAAACCCCCAAACAAGATGTTTCTAGAAACCAGAAGATAAATTAGAAGGGTGAATGAATGCAAAAGATGATGTTGCCTGCCCCCGGGCAAAAGCCTAGCACGGCATATAAAAATTTGATGCATTCTCACCATCCACATACACCAGGTAACTACGTGAGGTAATGGATGTGTTAATTAACTTGATATTGTGGTAATCATTTCACAATGTGTATCTATATCAAGTTGAACGTCTTATTTTTATTTCATTTTTTGGTACATTTTAAATATATACAATTTTGTCAATTATGCCTCAAAGAAGCTGGGAAAAATAATTTGGGGCCTTATAATTCTAAAAGGAAACTGCACATTAGTCCTAGAGCCTGACAAATTCAAAAAGCAAAGCTGGTGATTCAGAGAACTGGAAAGACCTAATGCTAATACATATATAAATGATACTTTATTCTATTAGCCATCTAGGATGAGCTACCTCACTTGTCATATAAGAAATGCAAACTGCAGGGAGCCTGGGTGGCTCAGTTGGTGGTTAAGTGGCTGCCTTTGGCTCAGGTCATGATCCCAGGGTCCTGGGATGGAGCCCTGCTGGGCAGGGAGCCTGCTTCTTTCTCTCCCTCTGCCGTTCCCCCTGCTTTTGCTGTCTCTCATCTGCTCACACTCTCTCTCTAATAAATAAATAAAATCTTAAAAAAAAAAAGAAATGCAAATTGCTTAAATGGCTTTACTGTGGAGTTAACATGCTTATTTAAAGTGTACAATTTGGGGGCACCTGGTTGGCTCAGTCAGTTGAGTGGCCAACTCTTGGTTTCAGCTCAGGTCAATGATCTCAGGGTCCTGGGATCCAGCCCTGCCTTGGTGGTTAAGATTCACTCTCTCCCTATGCCCTCCACCCCTGCTCACATGTACAGTCTCTCAAAATAAATAAATAAATCAAAATAAAGTGTACATTTTAAGTTTAATATATTAATAAACATATAAAACCACCACCACGATCAAGTTAATGAAGCCACCCATCACCTCCAAAAGTTTCCCCATGCTGATTTGTGATTCCCACATCCATCCAGCCACTCTTCCCCTCCATGACCGCCCCCTCAAACTCTCCACCCCACTACTCAGTCATCATAATTCTATCTTTTATCTTTATAGATTAGGTTGCATTTCTAAGAATGTTATACAAATGGAATCATCAGTATGTCATCTTTTTTTTTTGTTTGGCTTTTTACTCCACTTAACTATTTTGAGATTGATCCATGTTGCTGCAGGTACCAATTTTTTAAAACACTCTTATGTCTAAGTAGTCTTGCATCATACAGACATCACAATTTATCAGTTCACCACTTGAAAAATACTTATGTTGTTTATAATATTATAATATTGTTACAAATAAATTGTGAAATTTTGCATAGCAATTTTGTATGGACAGTCTTTCATTTCTTTTGAGTAAATGCCTAGTAATACAATGCCAGAGTCTTATGGCAATCGTGGGTTTATCTTTTATGACACTCCAAACTGTTACCTTATCTCTTACCCCAAAGTGGTTGTACCGTTTTAGGAGTATGAGCACTCCAGTTGTTCTACATCTTCACCGCACTGGGGATTTTGTTCTTGTTAATTAGAATTTAAACTATTTTAAAATGTGTACAATGGCACGTCAGTGTGGTTTAATTGACACTCCCTAACGGCTAATGATTTTGAACAAATAGTCCTGTGCTCCTTTGCCATCTATGTATCTTCTTTGAACTATCTGGTTAAATCTTCTGTTCATTAAAAACATTTTTTGGTTTTCTATTGTTTGAATTTTGAGAATACTTTATATATTCTGAATATAGGCCTTTTATCAAATTCATTACTTGCAAATACTCTCCCACTCTGTAGTTTGCTTTTTGCTTCCTTAAGAGTATCTTTTGAGGAGCAAAAGCTTTAAAAAATTTTTAGAACAACTTATCCTTTTTCTCTTTTAGTGATTGTGTTTTTGTGTGTGTCATATGAAAGAAATCTTTGCCTAACAAAATGCACAAAAAAATTCCTATTATATTTTCTTCTAGAAGTTTTATAGTCATGGGTCATGCACCATTTGCTGAAAGGACTATTCTTTGCCCACTTAAGTGTATTTTGCACTTTTGACAAATATCAATTGACCATATACGTATGGGTCGAGTTGTGAACTCTATATCCTGAACTCTGGTTCTAATTCTGAACTCTATATTGATCTATTTTTCTATCTTTATGCCAGTACCACATTCTATTGATTACTGTAACTTCATAACGTGTTTTCCAACTTTGCCATTTTATGAAAGTTCTTTTGGCTACTGTATTAGTAAGGGTTATTCAGAGAAACAGAACTGATAGGATGACTCTATCTCCATATATATCTATATATAATCACCATATATATCTCCTGACAATCCCAAAATCAACATGTTGAGTCAGCAAGCTGGAGACCCAAGGACTGGCAGGTTTGATATCCAGTAAGAGCTGATATTTCAGTTTGAATCCTAAGGCAGGAAAAAAGGTAATGTCCTAGTTCTAAGACAGTCAGGCAGGAGAATTCTTACTTGGGGTAAGTTCAGTCATTTTTTTCTATTCAACTGATTGGATGAGGCCCACCCACATTAGGGAGAGCAATCTGTTTTGCTCGGTCTAACAGTTTAAATGTCAATCCCATCCAAAAACACGGAAACACCCTGAATAATGTTTGACAAAATATCTGGGCACCCTGTGGCCTGGTCAAGGTGACATATAAAATTAACCATCACAACTACTATAGGTCCTTTGCATTTTGATATGAATGTCAGTTGATTTATTTTTACAAAAATCCTGCTGGGATTTTGATTGAGATTGTATCGAATCCAAAGATCATTTAGAAAAATATGAAATAATAAATATATTGAGTCTCTTGATCCATAAAGATTGTCTATCTCATGAATTACTTAGGTCTCCTATAATTTCTTTAAAATACTTTGTAGTTTTCAGTGAAGAGTTCTTGGAATTTTTTTACTGAATTATCTCTAACTAGGTTGTATTTTTGATGCTACTATAAGTGACACCACTCATTGCTGATATTTATAATTTGTGTCTTTCTCCTCTCTTTTCATATAAATTTGGACAGAAAATTTCATTAATTTTCTGAAAGGATGAAATTTTGTTTTCATTCAGTTTTGTCATTGTTTTCTGTTATCATTGATTTCTACTACGATCTTTATTATTATTTTCATTTGTTTACATTTTGGTTCATCCGCTCTTATTTCTCTCGTTTCTCCAGGCAATATCTGCACACATCGATTTGTAACCTTCATTGTATACTAATTTAGTTGTTTACTTTCATAAATTTCCCTTTATGTTTAGCTGCATCCAATACATTAGGTATGTTGTGTTCTTATTTTCACTGAGTTCAAAATATTTCTAAGTTCCCTTTTGATTTTTGCCTTTGCCTATATATTATTTAGAAGAATGCCATTTAATTTACAAATATTTGTGGATTTTTCAGATATCTTTCAATTACTGATTTCTAAAGTCATAGAACTTACTTCATATTATTTGAAACCTTTTGAATTTATTGAGACTTGTTTTGTGGCATAGAATATGGTAAATATTCTCGACGAATGTTTTCTGTGCACTGGAGAAGTTGTGTGCATTCTTTTGTTATTAGGTTAAGCGGTCCATAAGTGTTTAGTTCCATAAGTATCAATTTGATTAACTTATTTAATAGTGTTCATTTTTTTTTATTCTTACTGGTTTCCCTATTTGTTCTGTTATTGTGAGAGGAGTATTGAAATCCATAAGTACTATTGTGGATTTGCTTATTTCTCCCTTCAGTTTTATAAGTTTGTGCTTAAGTATTTTGAATCTAGTTATTTGGTTCAGAAGCACCTATGACTTTTTATCTTGTTTTGTTTTGCTTTGAAGAATTTATCTCATTGTGATTGTCTAATTATTCTTTTGCCCTAAAATCAACCTTGATTTTAATAGGAACACCCCTAATTTCTTTTGAAAGATATAGCTTGGTACATTTTTTCCATTATTTTACTTTTAATTTTTTTCTGCTTCTATACTCTATGTGGTTTTCTCATGAGCAGCATGTAGTTGGGCTTTTGTTGTTGTTGTTGTTGTTATACACAATATGACAAGTCCTGTCTCTTAATCTGAGTATTTAGCTCGTTTACTTCATTTTGATTTTTTATATTGCTGGGCTTAAATCTACCATTTTTCTTTTTGTTTTATGTGTGTGCCATCCGTTATTGCTCTATTTTTCTTCTTTTTCTACCTTATTTTAAACAAACGAGTATTTTTTACAGTCTCATCTCCTTTATTGGTTTTGGGTTGTATTCTTTTAATGTTTGCTTTAAGACTTATATATATCTTTAATTTATCAGACCTTATTGTCAAGTGATATTACACTACCTTATGTTTAATATAAGAACCTCATAACTTTATACTTCCATTTCTCTCTTCCCAGATTTTGTGATTTTTGTTTAAAAAAAAAAAAAAAACAGGCCCTGATGTCCAGGAACTAATCTGATGCTCATAGCTCAGTCTTGATGTTATTACTGATTTAACACCTGTAGCTCAATCATTTTGTTCCAGTATTGAACATAACAATGTGACAGAATATCTATATGAGATGATATTACTCGAGACCATGATGAGACAAAAACAGGGTCTCTATGCAATTCACAAAATACCAGACATCCCTGATTCTCACTAAGCGACTTTACCAGTTTGTCTTCATTCTGATTTGTCATCCTACAGAAGAGATTTATTAAGATGCCCATTTATATAACTGACCAACTTTTTGATGTCATGCAATCCAGAATGAGCCCCTGCTTCCTTGGTACCTTCCCCAAATTACCCAACCAAAACCTAAATTCCATAATAGGTTTTATTCTAACATTCTCTTACTGAGACATTCCAGTTCCCAATGCTGTGTGTTCTCACTCATTGCAACAAGCAATAAACTCAAGTTGTTTAATTGCAGATGCTTTCCTTTTGGTTGTTGGTTGAAGGGCATTGACATTTTTATATATTTTCTTCTATATATGTTTTAAGTAAGATTATCATGTGACAATGTAGAATGAAAAAAATGCTTGAATTCTCTCCTTGAGAATAAAAAAAAATGTACATTTTGACCACCAATTTAGTAGTATCTTGTAAACTTGAGAATGTAAATAACCTATAACCTGTACTCCTTGATATATACTCAATAGATATGTACCATGTAACATCTCTAATATGCTCAAGCAATTATGCTTATAGTAGGAAAAATCTGGTAACAATTTCTTTCCATCAATAGGAAAATGGGTGAATAAATTGGAACATGTTCATATACTGAACATTAATAAAATACAGTCCCATGCATCGAAATGGATGCATTTCCTATTCAGTCATAGAAGAAAATAACCAATATGCTCCACTAAATATAAAGAGCTAGATAGCATATGGTTGGGCATGTATAGATTTATATACAAAGACGATAACCACAAAATTATAAACACAACATTCTGGCAGGTAGTTTCCTCTGGGTGAGAAGAGAGAGAATTGGAATCAGTGATTGTGTAAGCAAGATTCAAAAATACGGTTATTTTGTCATTTCCTGATACATAATTTGGGTTGTGACTTTTAAGTCCTTCTTATTATATTTTTGTCATACACAAATTATATGTACCTATATCTATATGTATCTATATATGAATATTTTGTTATAGTAAAGAAAAATATCTACTTATACTTCTTAATAAAAATTATCCAAGCAACAACAACAACAACAAAAAACAAGTGAGTTATGTCAAACCAAAAAGCTTCTGCACAGCAAAGGAAACCATCAAGAAAATGAAAAGGCAACTTATGATAAGGGAGAAAATATTTGCAAATCATGTATCTGATAAAAGGTTAATATCCAACGTAAAGAAAGAACTCATGCAACTCAATAACACACACACATACATACATACATAAATCTGATTTTAAAATAGGCAGAAGATCTCAACAGACATTTTCCCAAAAGAACACATACAAATGGCCAGCAGGCACATGTAAAGATGCTCAACCTCACTAATCATTAGGTTAAGGCGAATCAAAACCACAAGGAGATTCCACCTCACACCTATTACAATGACTATTATTCAAACAGAAAAGAAATGACAAGTGCTGATGAGGATGTCCAGAAAAGAGAACCCTTGTGCACTGTTGGTAGGAATGTAAATTAGTGCCATGAAAAACAGTATGGAGGTTCCCCTAAAAATTAAAAATAAAATGACCATAGAATCCAACAGTTCTATTTCTGTGTATGTATCTGAAGAAAATGAAAATACTAACTTGAAAAGACATATGCACCCCCATGTTCATTACAGCATATTTATAATAGCCAAGATATGGAACTGAACTAAATGAATGGATAAAGAAAATCAGTGTATATACATACCATTTACAACAACACGAATGGGTATCGAGGGTGTTTTGCTAAATGAATAAGTCAGATAGAGAAAGACAAATACTGTACGATCTCACTTATATATGGAACTTGGAAAACAAAAATAAAAACAAAACAAAAACCAAGCTCATAAAGAACAGATTGGTGGTTATCAGAGGTGGGGTAGGGGGTGGGAGAAATGGGTAAAGGTGGTCAAAAGGTACAAACTTCCTATATAATAAATAAGTCACAGGGATGTAAGATATAGTATGGTAACTATAGGTAAAAATTCTATATTACTTATTTGAAAGTGGCTAAGAGTATAGACCTCAAAAGTTCTTATAGAAAATAAAAGTTTTTCCCCTCTTTTGTAAATATGTGAGGTGATGTATGTTAACTAGACCTTGTGCTAACCATTTCACAATGTATAAAGATATTGAATCATTATGTTGTATACCTAATATCTTTTATGTCAATTATACCTCAACTAAAAAATATTTTTTAAAAGAAATGGATACAATTCTTTTTTTAAGGATTTATTTTAGAGAAAGAGAGAGAGAGAAAGTACCTGTGGGGAGGGGAGGGGGAGAGGGAGAGTGAATCTCAAGCCGACTCCCCACTGAGCATGGAGCCCACACAAGACTTGATCCCACAGCCATGAGATCATGACCTGAGCCAAAATCATGAGTTGGACACTTAACCAACTGAGCCACCCAGGTGCCCCAGAAATAAATAAAATTCTGACACATGCTACAACATGGATGAACCCTGGAGAGATCATTCTAAGTGAAATGAGCCAGACATGAAAGTATTAAGTATTTTATGACCCCACTTATATGAGATACCTAGAGTCGTCAAACACACAGAGACAGAACACAGAGGAGTGGTTACCAGAGCCTGGTATTAGTGGGAGAAATGGGTACAGGATAGGGTGATGAAGTTCTGGAGGTGGAGAGGGCTGACTGCTGGAGAAGAGGCAAATGTACTTGATGTCACTGAACCATATACTTAAAAATGGTAAAGAAGGCAAATTTTGTGTCATGTATATTTTGCCACAATAAAAATGTGATAGATTGGTATTTAAAGATGCTCAGGGGCCCACGCTACCGCACTGCCCAAAAGCTTTAACTAAAGCTTCTACTATCTTTCTCTAAATCTACCCCGGAGGAGTCTTTGAAAGGTGTAGGAAATGACAGACATCATGTTTTCTTTGGCGAAGTGCATGGTGTTCCTACCAGGGAAAGGGCTAGAAATGTCCTGCAGGCCTCTGTCCTGGGTGCAAGGATCTGGCAAACCTACATGTGTCACACTTGGCAGTACACCCCTGGACTCTTGAGTTCTGCCACCTAGAGGCAGGTTCTGTTCTGGATCCGACTAAAGGGAAGGCTCAATTCGGCAACAGAATATTGTCCTATTTGGCTCTATAATGAACCTCTCACGCAAGGTTTTGGATAAAGGGCCTAAGTGCAGAGTGCTGGTACTTCACTGAACTTCCGAGAAGTTATAGGATGGGTTGGTATCTCTTTGCTAATAAATATGAGTGGTTGTTCTCAAAAATAAATAAAAATTATCCAAGTTTGAAAATAAGGTAAAAAATGGCTATGTAATTGTAAAAGACCATGCTAGAGCATTTTCTAACAAGGCTGCATGAGTGAGTAAAACTGCCTCACTCTGGAAGAATGCAACTTTGAACAAGTGCTTGGGGTTTGTGTGGTTTCTAATTCTATAAAACTGATAAAGTGTGACGTGTTTCTGCCCAGTACAGAGAAGATATCCCACAAGTTTAACAAAAGTTTATTCTTTCTTATATATTGAACTCACTTCATTGTTCCTTTTCTTCACTGACTATATAAAATGTCAGCTCCCAAATCCTCTTTTGAACTAGCTTTGCATCCTGCTGGTTCCCTCATTAAGTAAATGAAATTTTGATACATGCATTTTATTTGTTTGGGCATTATGTTTTTAACATTTTGAGAATTATAACCGACTCTTATGGAAGTCCCACTAAGACGTTACCTTCACTGGACTGGAAAGCAGCTCATGGTTCAGGGAAATCACAAATGCCGCTTTAACATCTCCGACCTTCCTGATCAGGGAGTCCTTGCTGAGTTGTGGCAGAAGGACTTTATTTGCAGAGTTCTCATATGTTAATGTCTAATGACCTATGATGTCTTTATCTTTCACAAATTGTAAAATGGAAATCCTATAGGTAATAACAGCACTGGTTACGGAATGGTTAATGTCTCATTATTCTGTTTCTTCTCTTTCCAAGAGGAGTCTGACGCACCTCGTGTGGCTAGGTCTGGCGTTCATCACAGCAATCTTTCATCCAGACTCAGAGTCTTGTACGTCTGGTTCTGGTTGGACACCAGTCTTTTTGGTTTTGAAACAGGGATACTTACTGCGTGTGAGGACACTGTTACAATGTGAAAATCTGTGAAAGCTTCAAAAGGTAGAATCGAATAATAAACTTTCAGGTGTGTGTCAGTGTTTCTTTTGTTTCAGGAATTTCATAGCTTGGGGGGCTTAGATTCACAAAGTGGGAGAAAAGCAGGAGCCCACAGGAGACTGTATGTCTTACAACCGAAGAAAGGGTGAGATACGTAGTAAATAATATATTTAGGGTCAGAAATTACCCTTTCTTAGAGGTCTGCCTACTTGAAAGGGTTTGTGTGTGTGTATTGGGGGGTGGGGGGTGTTGGTCCATTTAACCCTACAGGAATTGTTTTTATAGCTTTCTGTGCCTCTATTTTATTTCATCTGTAGATAAAGTTGTAAAACAGAGGTTACAAGCCCTTTGTGATTTGGGGCATTTTATCTGTAAAAGAAAAGAGACTTTATTTCTTGTGTTAATATTAGTGTGAAATCTTTTCCTAGTATATAACTCATTAGATTAAAAAGTTTCTTAACTTTAAAGAAGCTCTTTTTCTGACCAGCTAATAAAGAATAAATGCTTATATAAATCTAACAGAAATGCTCATAGAAATCTAATATAATCTAATTTGAGTATACAGAAAGAAGAAGCAAGCTACACTGGTGCATTAGTGATACTAGACGTTTCAGAAAAAATCCCTTCTCACAGAAGCTAGCACAGTCACTAATTTTGAAAACATTGTATGGAATAGAATAAAAGTGCATATTTAACATTTTAAGATTTTTTTCATGGAAAGCCTACTTAATAAAAGAAATTCTTAAACTGATGTCAGCAAGGTGACAGAATAGGAAGTCCCAGCCCTCAGTCGCCCACAGAAATCCTAAGTTAACGACAGAGCAACAGAGTAGAGATTCTCCTGCTGGCTTTGAAGAAGATGCCATGCTGTGGAGTCCTGTGGCTGAGACCTCAGGACAGTTTCGAGGAGCTCAGAGTAACCCCTACCAATAGCCAGAAAAGAAGAAATGGGACCTCTGTCCCACAGTCACAACGAACTTGTTAAACTAACAGATGGCATGAGCTTAGAAAAAGGCCCCAAAACTCAGTTAAGATTACAGTGCTGGCCAGCCAGACACCTTGATTGTAGCCTGGTGAGACTGAGCGGGGAACTCAACTAAGCCAGACCCAGACTCCCAAGTCACGAAAACAGAGATAATAAGGTTATGTTACTTTAAGCAGGAAAGACGGTGGTAATTCATTATGCAGCAACAGAAAATTAATACAGTATACATGCTATATCTTTCTTGCTTGAAGAAATGTAACTATTTGTGATTATAGGGAAACATACAGTATGTACTTGTGAGCTATACTGATCCTATATATGACAGATAAAATTATCCTTTTCCCAATTTTCTCTATGTCTGTAGGAAATAGAATTATTTCAATTGTGATTGTAACTAATGTGGATAATCAAGACTATAATAGAACCAATGATATTAAAGAAATACAATGTCTATTTAAGGGTGTGTGTGTGTATGTTTTAATTAGGACTGTAGTTTCTGATTATCAAAGGGAAAAATACAAAGAAAGTAATATCTTAAAGTAAAAATGTGTGGTTGTACCAGAAAGCATTAAATATATTAAAACATAAATTTGCGTGAATATGAAAGTAGTAAAAGGCTTGAGGGAAAGTGAACTTGATGCCTTTTGGTTTAAAGACCTGCAAAAATGAGTCAGAAAAGAAGCAATGAAATATGTTAAAATTTTGACAAAGCTGGCTCTGTTTGGATGGGTTTATTCAAAAGAAAAATAAAGTCTTATGAATTTGTTACTGCCAATTGTTATATTACTGCAAGACTAGAATTTTGTTTTCTCTTTGTTAAATGACAACTTGGTTTTGGAAGACTCCTTTGCTCTTAAGGAGAGGTAATGTATCTGCCCAGATGTGAAAACTTTCTGTCGCACAAAATACCTTCACGGGCTTTTATGCTGAGTTTGTCTTGCCTTTCATATTAAAAAAATTACAAATGAATTTCCTCACACCTTTAACAGTTTAAAAGTCCTTACAATTATATTACTTCTGCTATATTTTTAAATAGACGATTGTCAGTCCAAGTAAAAGTTGCCTGATCTAACAGAATAAGAATTAAATATGTAGGATCAAGTAAACTGATGAGAAAAAAATGTGTTTTTAAAAATACATTATGGTTAGATTGTTGGACATTTCATTATCTGATAGATCCGTAAAGAAGTCTTTTCTCTTTCTTGATCTATACTTTCCCTCTTCTGTTTTCATTTATGTACTTTTTTTTTTTAATTAACAGGTAGACCGTAAAGTGGAAATACACACCAAAATTAGATAAGAAACATGCTCTCACTGGAACTGTAGTCCAGCAAACATTTGAGAAAATTACTGCCTGTGCTCAGTAGTTGACATTCAGTGAATAAAAAGCCTGGCTTTTCATTTTTTTAAACTGCTATACCAGTTCTCATGTTCAGTGGGAAAAAAAATAATAACGTTTTGTTTGTTTGTTTTTGAGAAAATCATGAGCCACAACTTCTGTCCTCTGAGAGATTCAGACTGTTCAAACTTAAAAGTCAAATCTCTCTCATGACCGCACAGAGTGAAATCTACCCATTATGGAGATAAGCCCTTTTGTGAGAAAGGACAAGGGCATCAAATTATTTTCTGGTTTTACTTAACTTTTTCCCCAAGTCTCAGCACATGAGGCATATGTTCTTACAATGTAGCTCACATAGCACAGGCCTTCCCCAACTACAATAACTATTATACTTTCTGTTTTCACACTTTTTTAAAAATTTTCTTTTTCACTCTTTTAATTATTTGCACTCTTCATTAGATTACAGTTTGGCGAGGGAAATGCTTATGTCTACCTCGGGGCCATTCAGCAGGATTTTGCAGTTTGTATACTAAACGCAGATGCCCCCATCTACGAGTAGATTTTTTTTTTTTTAAGATTTTATTTATTTATTCAACAGAGATAGAGACAGCCAGCGAGAGAGGGAACACAAGCAGGGGGAGTGGGAGAGGAAGAAGGAGCCTGATGTGGGGCTCGATCCCACAACGCTGGGATCACGCCCTGAGCCGAAGGCAGACGCTTAACCGCTGTGCCACCCAGGCACTCCTAGGAGTAGATGTTTTGGTAGGGTCTACGGTCTACTATTTTCTAAACCATTTGTTCTGTCAACTTCTACCCAGATCCAGTGTGGTTTTGCAATTAATTCTCAGAGTCTTTTAAAAATTCTTACGTGTACTAATGGGCCCCTAGGCTAGTTGTTCCTCATCATATCTCTAAGATCTATCCTGGCAAAGATAAGTACTTTTTAAAAAGTGTTCAATTAATTGAATGGCTTAATTATATTAGCTCCTAATAAATGGTGTTTCCTCCACTCAGTAGCAATATTTTAGCTTTATGTCATCTTAGGTCAGGAAGTAGTTGATGTAGTGGTGAAAAAAGCCAAATTTGGAGCTCCTGAGTTCATTATTCTAGTTCGACCACTTACCAACTGTGTGACCCTGGGAAAGGTACTTAACATCTCTGATTTTTAGTTTCTTAATATGCTAAATGGGACTATTAATAGTAGTTATTCCATAGAATTACCATGGGAATTAAAGGAGATAAAATATATAAAGAGTTTCAGATAGTGCTTGGTATATAAAAATGCTATATAAGTTTTATCATTACTATTTTTAGCATCAACAACAATCCTGTAAAATTCATTGCTTAATTAATTGCAAGGTATTGTTTATTGCATCTCTCATTAGATTATTCAAATTTCTTAAAGGAGAAGAAATTTCCTTCTGGTATCTGTTCTATGAACAGTGTTGTTTCGCTAAGAAACGGGTTGTTACCAATTGATCATTTTTGTACTGCTTTGTATTGCTTGAGTATTCCAAACCAAAACCAAACCTACAGTCCCATTTGTAGCAAATTAATAATGCCTTACAGAATACAATTTATATACTAACTTACATAGGTCCTGCTTATATTTACCTTTGGATTGTATTTTTATTATCTCAAATTTAGAAAATTGATGTTTTATATCAAGTAATCAGTTAGCAAAATATGAGAAAACAGTGACCCTAATTTTCTATGTAATTTTCATGAAGTCTCCTAACTTCCAGTATAGTTTTCAGTTTTATTCAATTAGATCAAACCTGTCAAATGGGAAAATATGAGAATATTTTGCATTATACGCTACTGCACGTAATATCTTTGTATTTGTATTATTTATTCTTAGGGGACATTATCATATGGTAAATAAGAATACAATTATTATAGTTATATTTACATGCTGTCATCAAGTGCTTCCTGTTACATTATGTCTTTATAATACACATATAAGGAACCATATATTTTGGGGAAGATGTCTTTTATGAACCTTCCCAACCTGAAGTGGGCTATATTATGGAAGTAAAACTTTTCCTTTGAAAGTCAAAAACAAGAACAAAAATGAAAATCAAAAACCTGGCTATTCTAAAATCACAGTGAAATTTTAATATTTGATTCAAAATTGCTCTAATACCAGAGACATTAATGGCTCCTGGAGATGCTGTTAAGACTATCATTATGTGAAGACTAGACTAATTGCTATTTTCCTTGTTATTAAACAATTGCTTGGACTTCTTTAAACAATTTCTAATTGGCAATAATTTAAAAATATGTTAATAGCATTCTGATTTAATCAACTGTGGGAAACATGCAATGTTTCTATATTCTGAATTTAAAATTTCATTTTACTTTAATTGGGATAGAAAATTGAGCTTCTAAGATATATATAATTCTGAGTTTTTCTATTTAGCAGAGTTAGCTTTCAGTATTATTTTCCGTCTTTACACAATCTTCTTAAGGTCAAATTCTTGTTGTGCCATCAAATTTTAAAATTATTTTTGGAGAAACTGATATTAGCAAGTTTTAAAGTAAATTTACCCAAGTTCTAAGAATCCTCCCAGAGTAGGTGTCTTAGCAAGTAAAGGATATAAACTTTATTCTTTCCTCCATTCTCTTATCAAAAATTCTCACACTAATACCCATAGATAATAGTAAAAGGATCCTTTTATTGGCCTAGGTAATTAGAACCCAAGAAGAACTGCCTGAGGGAATAGCCTTGTGAGTCTTTTTACTTTTTTCCCCATAAATCTTTTTAGAAAAAAGAAAGTGAGGTCCCTGAAATTATTGCGTAATCTCTGTGGTGCTGTATTTTCTTGTATCTTCAAGAGACATACTAACCAAAAGGCAAAAAACCAAAGAAGAAAACATCGTGCTGCCAATCCCCTTTGACAAACTGTGGGATTGAAGAGCGGGAGGTCCCTTCTCTAATTTAACTTTGATAGACTGGTTACACTGTGAAAGGATTTCAATCTCAGATGGAATTGGAGAATATGAAATGGAGCTTCTCCTTCATGTGCCCTCAGAAGAATGGAACCTAAGAACTGAGAGACTGATTTACATTAAATGCCTGATCTACAAAAGATGGAGACTTGTCCCCTGATCAATGAACATCCACCAAGAATCTCTCCCCATCCTCAAGCCAATGAGTTTAGTACTTAGACTCTGGCTGGACTTGTCCCTCTCTGCACTCCTTGCCTGTAAATACAGCCCTCCCCAAACCCTCAACAAGCTTGCCTGTAGCTTGCTACAGCATGCATTTCCCAAACTGCAATTCCTCTGCTATTCCTGAAAAGACTCGATTTCTGGTCATTTGAGTTTGCCTCAGTTTACCTCCTTATTTAGGTTGGCAACATGGTCATGTCGTATCACTTACTCAATGTCATAAAGCTAGTTATCAGTAGGAATTGGATTATAAAAATGCGATGTTTCATCAAGTTAGTCTCTACCAGTTGCTTCCTCTTACACAGATGATGGCCTTTGTCTTGCAAGGGGGGACAAATACACCAGTTCACCAAGGTAATGAAGTTCCTCAAAGCTGAGTTTTTTACTTTTTTTTTTTTTTTAAAGATTTTATTTATTTATTTGACAGAGAGAGAGAGACAGCCAGCGAGAGAGGGAACACAAGCAGGGGGACTGGGAGAGGAAGAAGCAGGCTCATAGCGGAGGAGCCCGATGTGGGGCTCGATCCCACAACGCTGGGATCACGCCCTGAGCCTAAGGCAGACGCTTAACCGCTGTGCCACCCAGGCGCCCCGAGTTTTTTACTTTTGATGGTGATGAATTAGTGACAGACCTTAAGCAGCCAAATGGCAGAATCAGGCTTAAATTCTAAAATAGTTACAGTGATGAGAAGGGCGCTCGAGAAAAAGAGATCAATAAAGAGACCGTTCTCACGGTGCAGACCAGAGTGTGAGAGTTTCACCAATGACAGAGACAGGGCGATAGTCTGAAATGGAAAGATGAGGTAAACATTTGGGAGATAAAAACCACAGGCTTTGGGACTGAACCTGAGGGAAGAGGAAGACCTTGAGAATACTACCTCTAGCTTCCATCAGAAGCGAAGATCTAAGAAGTGACAGACTGCCTTCACGTTTCTCTCCCTTCGTTAAACTTTACGACGGCTTCTTTCCGCCTCTAGGCCCCTGATTTCCCCTCACCCAGGCCGAACGACAGAGGTCCTCTCTTTTCTTAGAGCATTTACTTAGAACACTTATACTCGCAGGTATTTTTCACTGCCCCTTTGAGATATAAATCATTTTAAGAGTTTCGTGCCCATTTCCTAACAAGGCTGTCTTTCTCACAGACCTAAGAACCTACTCTTTGAAATATAATCATCAAAGAAAAAATCATCCCTATCCCTCCGTCACTGTGGGAGGACAGGCGTCTACCTCCAATTTGCAAAACTACCATTTATGATAACGATATGAGAAGTTTATTTTCCCTTTGGATAAAGCAAATTGGCAAACACAGGTGGTCACCCCAGCTACTCTGCTGGTCTTGCGGTTTTGTCACTCTCGCTCTACTCTGACATTTGCTTCTCTGAACCTGTACTGATTTTTATCTCCGATAACGGTGCATGAACTAATAAAGATGTATTTTTCATTTGGGGAGCTCAGTTAAGACTAAGAGTTCCATAAATACCCGTCTTCTCAGCATCAGTGTCTAGCTGGTCATCTAGTACAGATATTTAATTTTGAAAGGGAAATTGCATTAGTTTTTTGGGGTTGCTGTAATCAGGTACCACAAACTGGGTGGCTTAAAATAAGAAAAATTTGTGGTCTCACTGGTCTAGAGGTTAGAAGTCCGAAATCATGGAGTCCTCAGGGCTCTGTGAAACTGGCAATCCTGATGTGCCCGGGCTTATTATAGATCTATCACTCTAGCTATTCCTCCATCTGCACAGGGCCATTTTCTCCCTGTGTGTTTTCACACCATCTTCCCTCTGTAAGTGTCTGGGTCCAGATTCCCCTCTCCCCATAAGGACAGCAGTCACATCAGGCTAGGGGATCACTCTATTCCAATATGACCTTTTTTCAACTAATTTGATTTGCAACAACTCTATTTTCAAATCAAAGTCGCATTCTGAGGTAGTGGGGGTGATGACCTCAAGATATCTTTTGGGGGACAGAGTTCAATCCTTAACAGAGATTAAAGGATGATACCATGCTTTTGTATTCAAAGCTCTCAGTTAAGCTCTCAGCGCACTTATACCTAATCACCTTCTGTTTATCATAGATACTTTAAAACTTGGTGAAATTTGAATCAATCCAACAAAATGGGAAGCACAAATACCGGGTCCTTTTATCATAAAAATCTCTCGAATATGAATATTTGGGGGAAAGTATATATTATTATCTACTTCTTTTTACTTTGGTGATGGGTTTGATGATTCTTAGTAACTATTAAAGACTATATAAAAGATATACTTGTAAAAATATAACATTCCTGAAATGTAATTCAGAAACTACCACTTGGTGGCAAGATAATGCTGTTGTTAATGTGCCTAACAGTGACCTAAATACTTGCTCTTTTGGATTATACATCCTTAATAAATTTGAAATGGGCTTATAAAGGGAGTCAGGCTAAATCATAGGTACTCTTCTCTTTTTTGTTTTTAAGAAAATAATTTGCATAATGAAAGTGACTCTGGTAAAATACACACGTAAAATCCAATTCAAATAATGAGTTAATTTGATTGACTCTCATTAAAAAGATACCTAAAATGAAACATGAAAATGAATGAGAAAATAATTATTCCACAGATATATTTCACATCTGAATGTTTTTCTGAAAATTCTAGCCCAAGGTGTGTTGTCATAAAATATTTTTCAATTCTAACCCATTTGGTTGAGCGTAACTATTCAAACCAGTAGTTATATTTATCTCCTGGTGGAACTTTAGTACGTTGCCCTGTATTATTGAACAGCTGGCACTTCTTACAAGAATTAATGAAGCTTCTGGCAGAGCAAATGGATTCCTTACTTACCTTATCAGTGGTGTGGCCTCACAGTGTTATACTTAGAAAATGCACACGATTTGCTTGTGAGTCCATGTTCATTCTGAAAGGAGAAAAGAAGGAGCATGACTGTTAGAACTGTAGAAATGCATTTGTGGGAAATATATGGTCAGAAAGAATATCAAAGATTTAGGGATATTCTTGAGCAAAGGGGGTTGCATATAAATTGTTTTGTCAATTGACTTTTTTAGAACACTTTAGTTTTTTTTAATAAATAATTATTCCAGGGAATATCTGAAGGCAAGGAGTAGCCTTTTACTGGCATGGAAGAAGTAAGGGTTTGAACTGCTGTATTCTGGTATTATTTTGAGGCAATGTATTATAGAAGCTGGTAAGCAAGATTTGGCATCAGAACACTTGTCTTGAGCCCCACGTCTATCATCTATTCACTATGCAACTTGAGCAAATTACTTGATTTCATTTCACTTCAGTTTCATCACTTGTAAAATGGGGGGTAATAACAGTACCAGCCTCATAGTGTTCATATAAGCATTAAATAGAATTACTCACTGAAGGTGCTTTCATAGTATCTCTAATGTTGCAAACATAAAATATTATTTTTCTTGTTATTTTCCCAGCCGTCCATGAGTACGCATTTCTCAAAGACGAACAGTGAGTAGTATCTTGGAAAGATCTCGGGAAAGATGTTGCTACCAAAGTTCATTTTCCTAAGTCTTTTCATAGCTTACTGGCAATTTTCAAGTAGGCAAAGATTATGGGGTCATTTGGTTGCTGACAGAAGATCAGTTTTTCTTACTCTCTCTGGCCTGTGGTGCTCTGCTCGGGCTGGCAACTGGAATTCAAAGAATGCCTGGAGGTGTTGCCTTTTCTGGGAAAATGCTAGAGCCCTGTAGTGTTGATGCTGACTGTAGCTCCACAATGAACTTTTTAACTTCTGTGCCATGCTCTTTAATGAATATTGCCAAGGGCTGCCAACTTTTCAACTTTTTCTTCTTTCTCACATTTCTTAGTCTCTGAACATATCACCAAATATGACAGAGATATCAAATGTCACTCAGGGTGCTGAAATTGTCTGCTCTATGGTGATTGTCATTGGCAAAGGGGCCATGCTATGTCTAAGCAACTGGCTCAAAATATATTTACTGATTATGTCTTAGACAAATGCTCCTTTTTGTTAGTTTTAAGATTGGCTATTTGTTAATTTAACAATGTAATTTACCATAAACAATATAGGAATACATAAGTAAAGCACCCTTGGAAATTAAGTTTAAATTCTAAGAAATAATTTTTATAGAAATATGTAGCATCTCAGGACTTCAAGTTTGTTTTCACATATTTATTTTTTTGATGTTTGTGAAATAAGTTCTTTTAAAAATGTGTTCTGGCAGAGTCACCTTCTATCATAAACAATTAGGATCAGCACGGGCTGAGGGAATCAAAGAGCCCTGGGATATCAACACACAGCACAGTAGACAGAGACATGAAAATGAGCCAGAGACTATTAAGGGGGAGAAGAATAGTACTTTTTTCTCTTACCTCTTTCTACTCAAAATACACAGAAATAGAAACAAAACAAAACAAAGAAATAGGCAAAAAACATGATCATGCTTAGCTCTTTGCTGTTATAGTAAAAAATAGAGCACACGTTCGTAGCTACATACCAAAGATGCCTGGCCGGTTCAGTGACAATTCTGGAAATAACAAAAGATAAAAGATAGTGGAGGGGATAGAAAGGATTAAAAGTTCTTAAAGGTTAAAATTTTATGCTTATTTATTGGGTCTTGAGGTACATTCCTGTACAGTAGAGAAAGATGCCTCCAACTAGTTATGGCTCAGCCAGTTACAGGCCCCGTTCATCAAACCTTGTAGTACTCTTCCCACCTATTTCTTTCTTTCTTTCTTTTTTACTGTTTCAAATTTTTATTTAAATTCTAGTTAGTTAACATATAGTGTAATATTAGTTACTGTCAGGAGCCGAACTTAGTGATTCATTCTTCCTGCTTGTTTCTAAAGTCAGTCACAGAAGGGCAAATGCTGCATGACTCCACTTACACGAGATGTCTTAGAAATCGTCAAACTTACAGAAACAGAGAAGAAAGTTAGTTGCCCGAGGCCAGGGGGAGAGGGAAATGGAGAGCTGCTGTTCAATGGATATAGCTTCTGTTATGCAAGATGTATGAGTTCTAGAAATCTGTTGCATAATGTTGTGCCTGTAGTTAACCACAACACTATATAGCACACTTCAAAATGTGTCAAGAAAAAAAAATTGTTAAGCAAGTACGTCTTATGTTATGTTCTTGGATTTTTATATGATTCATTTTATTTACTTTTTTTAAAGATTTTATTCATTTATTTGACAAAGAGTGAGACGGTGAGAGAGGGAACACAAGCAGGGGGAGTGGGAGAGGGAGAAGCAGGCTTCCCGCTGAGCAAGGAGCCGGATGCGGGGCTCCATCCCAGGACCCTGGAATCATGACCTGAGCCGAAGGCAGATGCTTAACAACCGAGCCACCCAGGCGCCCCCATTTTTTTTACTTTCATAGAAGAGTTTCTGAAGTTTACTCCCCCCCCCCAAATGTAACTACCTTGGGACTTGTATTTCCCCACCCTTCTCAGTAGCATGTAGCGAGTTTCAATATGGTTGTTGATAACTGGTATGAGCTTCCTAACACTGTTCTAGTCTTAAATTACGCCTTCAGAATTTTCAAATATTGTCTTTACGGCATACGGAGTTGCTGTAAATAAAAAAAACACTCCACAGTGTGTAACATATATATGCTGTAGGTACAGAGAGTGGAGAGCTGGCTGGCCTCGAGGGCAAGGCCTATTAAGGTAGCAGTAATTAGCCATGTGTCTCAGAGTTGTATTCTCACCATGCACGTGCAAAATCTCAATCAAGCTTCTTAACTCGAATGTCAACAGGGGAAAAGTGGTTACATTTAACTAAATCCTAAAATTATAAAAGAATGATGAATAGACTATATGACCACTTTTTACTACATCATTTCTTTAGAGTTACCAACGTTCTTCGGCTATCTATCCATTTCTAAAATTGTAAAGCCTAAAAAAAAAATAATCAGAAGGTTTTCTTGATGAACATATCTGAACAAAAGGAGGTGACACTATCGTGGGTACAATGAGCCGTTTGTGTCTTATACTAGAGATCACCTCCCAGGGGAAGAGAGTACTCACAGTACTAGCATCCCTCAAAACTAGACATGGACCAAATGGAAGTCCATGCTCTCTCATCTCTCATCACCACGGTTATTCCAGGTGGCCATTCTTGCTATGGTAATCTACTACGTTTTTGATATATTAATACTGTTGATTACATTACAACTTCTTTCACCTCTGCCTTTTGACTGAAATTTAAGAACCTGCTTTCCTTTTTGACAAGTAGATTGCCTGTCTTTGTTTTCCTATTTTAGCAAGAAGGATTTATTATTTATTATTGTTGTTCAAGTTTTTGAGGCATTGCCCCATAGCTTAAATTTTTTATGCATTATTATGAATGCTTAGGAAACAATCCATAAGAAATACTACAACAAATATCTAAGTCAATTATGAAAAATGTCTATAAAATTTCAAAGGAAAAAAAGGCAAGCAAAAAATATAAAATACTTCAAAACTCACCAGAGTAAAACAAACAAACAAAATATTAACACAGTAAGAAGAAATAATCATCTTTTCTCACTAGGACATAAATAATATGGAGACAGCCTAATATTCATAATATGAATGTGTCTGACTTTCATGTAGTTTTTTAGGATTTTTGTATATTATTACTTCAAAAAAGTTTGGGTTAAAGCACCTAATATTTTATACTTTTTGTTAATTATAGAATTATCAAAATAAAAATAAAAAATCACTAGCTGACTTTTTAAATATTGTAACAAGCAGAAATTATCAATGAAAATCTATATTTTTACAATAACTTTTTAAAATTAAGTGAAATTTTATTGAAAATACACTTTCTAGGGGCAACTGGGTGGTACAGTGGGTTGAGCATGGTACTCTTGGTTTTGGCTCAGGTCCTGATCTCAGGGTCCTGAGAACAGCCTTGTGTTGGGCTCTCAGCTAAGCATGGAGCCTGCTTAAGACTCCTCCTCTCCTCTACCCCTCCCCCCAGCACTCACGTGTGCGTGCTCTCTCTCTCTGTCTCTACAATAAATGAATAAATCTTTAACAAATATATACTTTCTGTATGAATCCATCTAAATCATAGATACCACCATATATAAATTTTATCAGTTCTTTAGAATTAAAAAAATAACAGCATAGGGACTTTAGAGATGATTTCGATTATGAGTTGGGGGTGAGAATAAAGATGACAGATTTCAGCCTTATTAGAGATAAAAACATAGTAAGGGAAAAGAAATGAAAAATATTCATGCTGTTATATTTTTTCACTGAATATCTGCTCTTTTTTTTAAACTAGACAAAATTGCTACGTGCATTTCATGTCTCAATTTGGGTAATATTCTCTTTTGAATAGTCATATAAAAACAAGAAATTTGGCAGAAGCTATACCATTTCTTTCAAATAAAGTTATCCTGGATTTTCACATCTTTTTTTTTTTTTTAAAGATTTTATTTATTTATTCGACAGAGATAGAGACAGCCAGCGAGAGAGGGAACACAAGCAGGGGGAGTGGGAGAGGAAGAAGCAGGCTCATAGTGGAAGAGCCTGATGTGGGGCTCGATCCCAGATCGCCGGGATCACGCCCTGAGCCGAAGTCAGACGCTTAACCGCTGTGCCACCCAGGCGCCCCTGGATTTTCACATCTTAATCTATATAAATCAACATGTAATAAGTTGAACGGCAATAAATCAGCAAGATTGGGGCTTCGCATAATTTAGGTTCTTTCAATAGAGACTTTAACAACTGCTGGAAGACACTGGAAACTAACTGGAGTTGAGGACAAAGGATTTGTGGGAGTAATAAGTCAGGAAAAGAATCTGACAAATAGTTTAAGTCTCAATGGGTAAGATTGCTAAATAGTTTATAAAATATATCCTAGCAAATTAGAGTGCCTTGAAAAATAAGATACTGATTCACAAATTCTGTATATGTTGCTATTTCGGTACCTAAAGACAACAGCTTCACTAGTAAGAATTTTCAAAGATAATTCAATAAATTCACTGTTTGTTGTATAAAAAACAGGTCCTTCTTCAAGTTTCACCTCCCTGGGGTAAAATGGGTGTGAAGACAGGTAGATGCTCTGATATGACTGCTCTTCAGCAGAGCAGACTGTTTCTGTCTATGAACTTGACCTGTTAGTGCACATCTTGGGCTTTGGCCTGGATGGACAGACAAATTGTTCTAAGTCTGATTAAACTACCTGAAGGAACACTGGGGGGAGCTAAAGACAGGAACCATACGCCATGTCTTCTCTTCTTCTATCAGACAACCATGTACATCATGGTTTGCCTGTCAAGTAGCTATAATCCTAGCTTAGGGCGGCACTTAGTTCTGGGCCTTGTTCAGAATAAATGCTCAATATTTATTGAGTGGGAATTAATCAATTTCTTTCCCTGTGCTTTTCTTGTTTTTGTTCACCTGAACATATGCACATTTTTTAAAAAAAGATTTATTTCTTTTTTTGACAGAGAGAGAGAGAGAACACAGCCTGGGGGATCAGCAGGCAGAGGCAGAGGGAGAAGCAGACTCCCTGGTGAGCCAGGAGCCCAACCCTGGGCCTTCAATCCCAGGCCCCTGGGATCATGACCGAGCGGAAGGCAGACGCTTAACTGACTGAGCCACCAGGTGCCCAACATATGCAGATTTATATGAACTTATGCATACAACCTTTTCTCAGCTAGTGTACATTCTCCTCTATTGACCATTTTACCAACAAAGGATTAAACTAGAAAGTAGTAGTACTTATATGTGGAAGTTGTTATTTAGTCTCCAGAAAATAGGTATTTCTTGTTTGAATTACAGAACCCTCGCACTGCCTCTGTAGCCTCCCGCCTGCTCTAGCAAGCTCAGCACAGTGCATAATGCATAATGCACTGTACCTACCAGGTAAATAATTGTGCAAATGAATGAAAGAGAATTGAATTAATATAATTTTAGCTGTGAGATATACACACATAAAACAGCAGGAGGGTCAAATTAACAACAACAAAATCAACATTAATAACAGGAGGTAAAAATTCTTGAATTCCTAGTATATGTGGAGTATTTTACACATAATATTTTAGATATTTCTACTAGTCAGAAAAAGTTGGTATTATCACTCCCATTGTACGTATAAAGAATTGATGTTGAGCAAGTTAACAGGTTCAGAGCCACTGAACAAATAGCAGAAATCTTTCTATCATTTCATACCCACTCCTCAACTATGGAGCCCTTATTGTAATATTGACCTGGATTTTCCTTGGAGCATTCATCAGTGCAGACTTTACCTTTCTGACCTATATAAAGGACTTAGCTGACTTCAATACCCTTCCTTCTCCATTCTCCTTTACTTCACCTGCTTAGCAGAGAAGAAAAATATTATTTTCAAACTTCTCTTAATTTTCCCTCCATTCACTTCTTATGTGACATTCCCAAAAGATACTAGTGATAAACAGTTCTGTCCTAATGATATGTTAATAAGCTTTTAAAGTGAAATGAAGCATTATAAAGAAATACTGCTATAAATCTTTAAATCCATTAAACTGGTTAGAAAATATGTTCAAAACTGTAATAAAAGTTCCAACTAAATCTGCATCTCTTTCTTCTAGCATCAACATTTACATAAAATTAAAAAGGCATTATTCATTTTTTTTAAAGATTATTTATTTTAGAGAGAGAAAGAGTTGGAGCAGGGGCAGAGGGAGAGAATCTTCAAGCAGACTCTCTGCTGAGCGCTGAGCCCAACGTGGGGCTGGACCTCACAACCCATGAGGTCATGACCTAAGCTGAAACGAAGAGTCAAAGGCTTAACCAACTGAGCCACCCAGGTAGCCCTAATTTTTTTTCTTTTATTCATTTAGTTATGCTGCCTCGCATTATTGTTGTTGCTTTAATCTTTATTACAAAAGCTAAATGTTTCAGTCACTCTAGAAATTAAATAGATATTTGTGGGTTTGCCTTAGAATCTTTTTACTGAGAACGAAAGTGGACTAACTTATTTCCTGAGCAAGGGCAAAAGTAGGAGTGTTAACTGTGAATATTAAGAGTAATTAAAATTTTCATGCACACATCGCCACATCAAGATAATAACATACCTATAATATCTCCAAACCCATCAAATTGTATACGTTAAAAGGTTCAGTTTTTAAAATTTTATATCTGTTATACTAAAGCTGTTAAAGTAACATTTTTCAAAACACAGAATATATTCTGATAAGGGGGACAAGAAAATTCCAGGGGTGCCTGGGTGGTACAGTCATTAAGCGTCTGCCTTCGGCTCAGGGCGTGATCCCATCGTTCTGGAATCGAGCCCCACATCAGGCTCCTCCGCTAGGAGCCTGCTTCTTCCTCTCCCACTCCCCCTGCTTGTGTTCCCTGTCTCGCTGGCTGTCTCTGTCAAATACATAAATAAAATCTTAAAAAAAAAGGGGGGGGCATGAAAATTCTGTCCTAAAGAACAGAAACAAACAAAAACAAATTAAAAAGCTGAGAGAAAATAAAGAAAAGCTACAAACAGGTCTCTCCACTATGTTCTCAAAAGAAAACAAATTAGTGTTAAAACTTGAACATTAGCTAAAGAATATACTCACTAACTGCACCATAAATCTTTAGAGAGATTTTATTTATGTTTAAAAGATTTAGTAGTTGATGGCATGAAGGCTTTTATTTCCCATATTGCGGTGGACTAGTTCATTCAGACAAACCACCCTGCTAAAAACAAATAAAAATGCTCAAAGCAAAGCAAAGTTGCTTCTCTCTGGAGACATAAAATTTCATCCTCGGACTCAGAGTAGTCCAATAAATTTTTTTTCAAGGAGAACCTGACACTTAGAATAAAAAATAACAAAGCACCATGAGAAAAAAATTAGTGTTTGAAAACAGACAGTAAACATAGACCTACCAAGCCTTATGTATCAGAATTATCACACACACACACACACACACACACACACACACACAATAAACAGTTCGGCTTACTTTGTTCAAATATTTTTAAAAGTCTTCAAAATGTCTACTGAAAGACACTAAACACAGTGACCCAGCTGATTTGGGTGTAAAAAAATGAATAGAAATCAAATAAATTAAACATTGAATAATCTAAAATAATGAATGGGTTTACAAGCTAATTAAATGTAGTTAATGATACAACAAAGAAACTGGAAAATAGGACGCAAAATTATCCAGAATACAGCAGATAGTAACCAACAGAAATATCTCAGAAAAGTTTGGCAAGATGGTGAGTAGGGTGAGAAAGCCCAGTTAAAGTGAGAAGAGAGAAGCCAGAATTGGTGACAGACAATACTGAAGAGTTAACGGGTGAGAACTTTCCGCAATAAGGACAAAAGCCACAGATTCAAGACTTGCAATGAATCCCAAGCCAGATAAATAGAAGAAATATACATTTAAGCATGACACAGAGAAACTGAACAATGAGAGTCAAAGAGAGAATCTTAAAAACATTCTGAGGAGAAAAAAATATATTCTTCAAAGAAGCGATAGTAAGACTGATAGTTCACTTCTAAATAGGAACAATGGAAGCCAGGGTACTGAGGAAGAAAAGTTTCTACCTAGAAATCTACACTCCCAAATATATTTTCACAGCTTTACCGAGATTGCCATTAATAAAGGTAATTTGAAAGGATATCCTTCAAGCAGAAGGAAAGTGATCTCAGAAGAAACAGCTGTGATATAAGAATTGGAGCAGAAGTGAGTTGGTAACTCTAGAATAAATCTTCGCAAATACCAAGTGTATTAAACTATAAGTATGTGCACAGTTAAAAAATTGAAATAGGATTAAAATACATGGCACTATTTCAAAAAGTCAGTTAAGAGTACAGTAAGTGGTATTAAAGTTTTATTTTTGTTACTGAGAAATAATGGGCTCCAAGTATTGTCAATCATTAGATTTTGATCTATTATATAGTACATATGTAGTCATCTTCATATAGTTGTTAATTTTTGTAATATGTAAATATATATTCTATTTTTAAAATTATATTAAATGCTTTCTTGGGGCACCTGGGTGGCTCAGTCAGTTAATGTCTGCCCTCAGCTTGTGATCCCAGGGTCCTGTGTTGGGCTCCCTGCTCAGTGGGGAGCCTGCTTCTCCCTCTCCCTTTACCCCTGCCCCGCCCTCATTCTCTCTCTCTCAAATAATAAATAAAATCTTTTAAAAAATTAATTAATTAATTAATTAAATGCTTTCTTTCCTCCCCCCCCAAATATTGCTAATAGGTGCTGGAGAACCTAAAAATGTGTTGCTAAATTCAAATAGCTAAATTATCTTATAGAGGAATATTTAATTCTCTATAGTAAATATATAAGAGAAATGTGTCTTTGTTTTTATGCCATACATTTTCTTAAAAATAAAATTTTATGCATAGAATAAGAGGTACATTTGAATAATGATGAGACATTCTAAAATGTGATCTATAATTATAGTTTTTACTCTCCTACTGTTAATGAGAAGTATGGTTAAGCCTATATGCAATTATAAACAAAGCCTTAGAAGTATACTAATGCATATAAATTTTTCAGAATATTTGAAAGGAATATTTTTCTCCATATAATATTTTAATAATAGCTTTTAAAGATATAGTACTTATTCATCTCTATTCATTTTATCATAATGCTAAAACAATGAATTTGCTCACAATGACCTGTATCATTACAATTAATGTTGGATTTACCATATTCAGTTAATAAAAATACAAAGGGGAAAATGTTTCTTTTTAAAATTAAAACTGGTAATAGGTTCTGCCTTCTAATGTTGGTACATAATTCATATTCATAGAAAAAGAATTTTTCGGTTGCTTTCTTCCACTTATACTGGCATTTATTTATTTGTGGAATAGAAAAAAAAAATGGGTGAGATCCTGAATAGATGACTATCCTTTATGGGAAAATGTGCATGAGTTTTGGCTATTCTCAGGGAGACTAAGGACTCCTCTGTGGGACAGAGTTCCTGCAAAAGCCATCAGACTGAGCCTACAGAGAGGCTGAGAAGTGCTGCATAGGAAAATCAAATGGTTCAGCCTTGGTATTTAAATTACCTTTGAACTGCTATTCCATCAGTGAAACAGAAGGAGTGAAGTAAAGCCAACTAAGTATTTACATGAAAGTCAGCTGACATTAAATTTCTGTTCATGCTTTTTTTTTTTTTTTACTAAATACTATTAAGCATATTTTTATGTATCTAAAAAAGCATTCTTACTGTATATACATTCTTATAGAAATACTAAATAAAATACGTTGAAAAGTGTGTAACAAATTTAGTGCTTGATAGATATTAATTTGTTCCCCCCTTACCTGGGTGCTAATAGAGTTAAAAATTAAATTCATGTAAACTCGAATGATTGCCTGAGTAAGTCAGGGCTGTGAGTCACTGGCAGTCTCTGCTCTACCCCATGTTTTCTCTTGCCACATGTCCCTCTCGATTTCAATGATGCTCCATAAGCTGGTATGCCTTGGCACAGTAACCAATCCTGATAATGAAGAATTTATTAGACGACAGCTGTGTTCAGCATTACTATGTGTTATATGAAGGATGCAAAATAAGCACAATCAGCATTGTCTGTCCCTCAAGACGCTCAGATTAAAACTGCAGAGGCTCAGGAAATATCTTAATAACAGAACAAATTGGAATCTAATTACAAACGCAGTGATATCCTCTACTTCATAGTTCCGCCACTTGGCTGAAGTTATTAAACTGAAAATTTTAAACTTGTGAACATATAAATTTTAAAAGAAAAGCTAACATTTGTTCATTTTGCCAGTGAGCCATTTACATCTTTTCGGAATATTTTCTAAGATAATCTTTACAAAAAGAATTGTTTAGTCTAATTTTTAATGAGCTTTCCTGCTGATTTCTAATAGGTACAGATGAATAAAGCCTTTGCAAAAAAGGGATGAGAGTATCAGGATTAATGCAGGTGGCTGCTCATCAGGACTGAGATTCTAGGACAGGTTTTGCTCTTCTGTTAACCATCGTTCAGTTTACAGAGCAAACTATCAAAAGCAAAATAGTTTGTGGGTAAGTCTGGCAGATAGAAGTTAATCATAAACAATGTGGGTTTTTTTTCTAATATGAAATAAAATTTATTATTTTACTCATAGGCTGAGTGTTAGATGGGACCATAATATTCTAATATTATTTTCTTAGATTATTTATAATTTATAACTACAAACTTAATCCAATACTGTATTTCCCTAAATAATTTTGGAAATACACTTTCATAAAAATAATATTAATGTGATCTTAGTTCTACTTAAAAATGTTACATCTATATTAACTCTCAGATATTGGGCATGATCCTGCCAACAAGGAACTTGGAGTTTTCTAGGAAGGACAGGCACATGCAATGATGTATATTTCTGAGTAGAAATATTTTCAAGTTATAGGAATATTGAAGAAGTGAGAGAGATATTTTTATGTAGGGAATGAAGGGGTTAAAGAGCCGTATCAGTGAAAGCAGAACAGTAGGGGTAATTACTGTACCAGGTTTTGAAATATAGCAGCAGTTTACTAGGACTCTGTAGGCTGGTAGTAGAATGTGCTAGATGCATGGCACTGTGTATACAAAGACATGAATGGATTAAATAGCATGGTATGTGTGTTGGGAAGTAAAATGGTATTTTTTTGGAGCAGGTGTAAGTGGACATATACATGAATAGAACATAAAATAGATGATGTAAACAGGAATTTGATCATAAAAGATCTTGTATATTTCCATCTCTACTAAAGAATTCTGCCTTAATTTGTTAAATCAATGGTTCTCGTATTTCTAAGTGCATAATACCTTGAACTTCCTTTTTAAAATGCAGATTCCTGAGAACTCTGCTATCATCAACTTTTCTCCCCATTTGATTCATTTTGTTTGATGGAGAATCCAGAATTTGCATTTTTAAGGTTTGCACTGGGAGAAACAGTTTTAGGCACTGAAAACCACTTGAAAGCTGCTATGTAGAGAGATGGTATGATCATATTTCTAGTTTTTAGGTATAATTTGAGAGCACTGAGACCTGTGCTCATAATTTGAGACCAGGCTAGACTAGTTAGTAGGCTACTGGAAAAGTACAGGCGAGCAATGATGAAGTTTTGCAATATCATGGTGATTTATGTCAAAGGCAGCAATGCAGTGTATTTGGAAATGATAATCAGTTTAATAAATGGTTATCAATAAGTAAAAAAGATCTCTTATATCTTATTTCTCACAGTACAGATAATTTCTACCTCACATCAAATGCAAAAATTTCAATTGTATTGAAAACCTAAATATGACAGAATAAAGTTTTGAGCAAATAACTTTGTAACTTTGGTTTCAGCACAGATTTTTAAGATCGTGTACAAAAAGCTTTGAAAAATGATAAAATGGACTATACTATATTAATATATTTTGTTCACTCAAGACATCATTAAGAGATTGAAAGGGCAACCCCCAAAGTAGGAGAAGCTATTTTTAATACATATATCCAGAATATATAAAGAATTCTTTAAAAAAATATAAGAAAAGGAAAGAAAATTCAATTGGAAAAGGCTCCATTTTGAAAAGTGGATTTACAAATAACCAATCAACATATGAAAAGCTGATTATAACATAAGACATCAGGGAAATGCAAAGGAAAACTGCAATGTGATACCACTCTATATCTACTAGGATAGCTCAAATTAAAAATGATTTAAAAAATCAAGTGTGGAGAAGAATTTTAAATCATCAGAACTCACAAACTGCTTAGAGGAATACAAATTGGTACATCTCCTTTGGAAAATTATTTTGTTCCATCTCTTAATCTGAGTAAGTGAGTACTCTATTAATTCTCTGTTTATACACCCAACACAACTGTATACACAGGTTCAACAATAGACTGTATAGTATTCACAGAATGGACACTACACATTCCAGCTGTCTCCTGCTACAGACAAAAACTGATCCAAATTCAGTAGATTAAAATAACATGATCACAGGTACTATATAAATCAAGACTTGGAATAAGGTACAATTGGGATGGATTTTCTCTGTTCTAGGATATCTAGGGCCTTGGAATAAATCCATTTGTACAGAAAATATTAATATAGGCAACACCAGTTTATGCTTTTATAGGTCAGGATGGTGGTTACCCATTGGGACAGTGACTGAATGTTTCTTTTCTGTTTATTTATGTTATGTTTCTTTTCTGAGTACCAGTTACAAGATTACATTTAGCGTGTGAAAACTCAAGTGTTCACTTACGGTATAAACACTTTTTGCTGTGTGTATATATATATATATAGTAATTCAACAAAAAGTTAAAAAGAAAAACCCTTTCAATTTATTTATATTTAGTATATATAGTTTTTGTCAATATTTTAGGATCATTTCTAAATTTTTTCTCATTTTTTTCTTCATTTATTTCCCTGTAGTTTCTTTTTCATTCAGTCATTATACATCTGCACAAAACCCACAAAGAAGTGTGCTACCTCATTACAAATAATGCTTATAAAAATAATGCTGGTATTGTTGTTCATTGTTTACTTTGCACAAAAGAATTTATTTCCAAAGATAAAATTAGGCTCACCATTATGAGCTTCTCTTTGTTAAAAATAAAATTAAGTTATTGAAAAAGACATGAAATTTTAATACACAAAGTAACTGTTACCTTATTATGATATTTATATACATTTGGAAAGAGCCATTTCCCCAAGAAACTTGGAAATTGCCATTTTTTTCCTTATACTATTTTCTCAAACCCACATCTATTCCATAAGCAAATCCTTTTAGTGTTTGCTTTAAAACATATTCAGAATTCAACCAATCCCTACCACCTTCACTGTTACTGCTGTCTCAACAACCATTATTTCCCACTTAGACTTTTCAATAGCATCCTGATACGTCCCTCTTTTTGCCTTTGCCCCCTTGCATTCTAGTTCACCACACAGCGGGCTGAGTGATCTTTTAAGTCTGTCAGATTGTAGAGATCATTGTTTCTCTTATGCAACCAATTCTCCCATGGCTTTGATCTCAGAGTAAAAGTCAAAATTCTTGCCGAGACCTGCAATGGCCCTGTAATGCTTCAGCTCCTTCTGTTCTTCCAACTTGCTCATTTTGCTTTAGCTATCTGGTCTTCCTACTTTTATCAAAAATCTTAGGCAAGCTCTCAGCTTGCGTCTTTGAATTTACATTTTTCTCTGCTTAAATTTCTTTTTCCCCAGATCTCTGAATGGCCTGTTCTTTCATTTCCTCCTCCTTCTCCTTCTTCTTCTTAAGATGTATTTATTTGAGAGAGAGCAGGGAAGGACAGAGGGAAAAGGAGAGAGGCAGACTCCTTACTGAGTGCAGAGCCCCCCTGGGCTTGATCCCAGGACCCCAAGATCATGACCTGAGCTGAAACCAAAAGTCTGATACTCAAGCGACTGAGCCACACAGGGGCCCCTTTCACTTCTTTTTTGATGTTCAAATTTCACCTTTTCTTGAGGCTCTTTCCTGATCACTCTATTTAACATTTCAACCCTTTCCCTGTCCCCATCATTCTTCCTACTTAACCCTTTCCAGCTTACTTTTGTCTAAAGCACAACTTTACATATTTTCTGTTTGCAACTGTTTCATTATTCTATGTCTCCACTAACCCACTTTCAACCTTAACAGAGTGAGTCCTGACTCTGTAAGGAATGGACAATGTGCTTGTGCGTGTGTGTGTGTGTGTGTGTGTGTGTGTGTGTGTGTCTCCCAGAGCTTTCACCTTTTTGCTTCCTCTTTCTGAAAGGACCTTCTCTATTGCTCTTTGCTTCTTTTTCAGCTTTCATGTTAAGCTTAAATGTTGTCTCCTCAGGGAATCTTTGTCTTGTTATTCTATGAAAAGTAGTCAGAACTTTCACCTATTATTCTCAATCCTATATCCCTGTTTATTTCTTTCATAAATCTTTAGTGTTATGTAGTTATCTTGTTCATTTAATTACTGACTTGTCTTCCTACCTAGAACATGATCTCAATGAGAGAAGACCTCATTAAAGAATTAACGTGTGAATAGACAAAGTAGATTTTACCTGGACACAGACCTTTATTTTTTCTATCTTTATCTTTTTATCTTTATCATAAAGCTTATGCTTGCCTTTTGAGTTCATTTTTTATTGCTTCAGTAAAAATAGCTGAAACAGAGTTTAGTAATATTTTTATTTGCCAACATATGAAACTTTCTTTTTCATTTCTACTTTTTGGAGTACTCCAATTTTTTTTTCAAGGTACCATGTTTCTTTCATAAAAGAAAAACAAACAAACAAAAAACAAGAAAAACAGAAGTCCTTCATCAATAGGTCTAGGGATGAACCTGATAAATCCAGGCGTAATCCCTAAGCCATATAACTATAAAAATCCCTTTGGCTCTAGGATTGGCGTATGGCTGACACTGAGACAAACTGATAAAATAGAGGTTACTGGGGGCTAAAGATAAAGAAGTTTTCTATTTCCTAAAATAAACCACCAGGAGGTATTTTTTTTTTCTCATTCTGCTGATTTTTGTGTTATGTGATTGTGAAGCTTTGACATTCCATAGTTATTTTGTTCTTATAAGAGCGATCAATTTAGGGATGCAGACAGATGAATTTATAGTCAGGAAAATTGCAAAGATAGACTAGATTCAGTGGATTTAGCTTGATTGAATTAGATGTACCTCTGGACTTCTAGTTGTGTGAGCAAATAAACTTGCTTATTTTATCCATAGAGTTGGCTCTCCTACACTTGCAGCTGAAAGTAGACTAACCAAAATTCAGAGTTTGTTTTTCAGATCTATTTTAATGCCACTTTCTACTATTGGACTCGTTTGGAAGATTCTGCATATCGTGCATGGCTTTGGACATATATTGATTTGCGCATCACTGTAGCGATTTGGAGAGGCATTACATGGTAGAGAGCTCATGACTATTACCTTCATATTTCTTTGAATACAGATACTTTTTTTTTGTGAACTTGCAAACATGAGAGCCTAGTTCTTGCCATTATTATTGTTATTGATTAGTTTAGCGTGTTCCAACAACTAAAATCAATTGTAAGTCAAAGGTAATGCTATTTCGTTCTTCTTTGCACACTGTACACTGACGAGAGTTTCTTTTAGGTAGTAAGAGACCAATTTCGGAGTTTGTCTGTCTCTTTCAAAGTTGTAGAATCTTTCATCAGTAAATATTGATTCATTTTCAGTCAGGTTGGAAATATTTTAGAGAGTAAATCTCAGTACCACTAACTGGTCTTGTAAGTCAGTGATATCTAAACTTTCCTGACAGTATCTATGCTTCTAGATGAGTTGAAATTTTTCTCCCATATTATCTCTTGTATTCTACCTTATTTTTGTAGGCATATAAAGTAGTAATTTCCCCCTTTGCAATAAAGAAGTCAATAAACAAAAGCATATAATAGTTTTTGCCATAATTGCATGGTAGCTTCAAATTATTGCATGAAAGCATGTAAAATGTGCAAATATATGGCATAATATTTTCCTTCCTGTTATTTCCCTTCTGCTTTAGAGTCTCCATAAAAATCCTATACTACTAGCTCTTAGGTAACATAGAGATAAAAATTTATTTGGAAGTATTGTGATTATTATTTTATTTATGGAAAACAATATTTTTCCTGGTTACAATTCTGAAATATTGAACTCAGCCAAAATCAAATGCCTTGTTTAAGAGAATAATTAATATAGGATACTTCCATACTTTAAGATGTTATATACGAAAAAGCTAGAAATGTAGATGAATAATATGAATATGTTATTCAAAATTACAAGGATGTTATTTGATTTGGTACCTTTTTTTACTGATTGCTCGAGCAATCATATACCACAATCTCTCAGAAGAATTTATTACATTTTCTTCCACAGAATATACTTTTAATTTAATCAAACTCTTGTCTTTTTTTCCTTAATTTTTCCTGTTCCACATTAGTTTGTTACTCTTTCAGAGTATATGAATTAGGGGCACCTTGGTGGCTCAGTTGGTTAAGCATCCAACTGTTGGTTTGGGCTCGGGTCCTGATCTCACGGCTCTTGAGATCAAGCCCCATGTGGGGCTCTGAACTCAGTGCAAGTCGGCTTGGATATTCTCTCCCTCTGCTGTTTCCCCCACTTGTGTGCTCTCTTCCCCTCTCCCCCCTTCTCAAAAAATAAATAAATCTCTAAAAAAATTTCTGAGTTAGATTGCCATGCTTAAAAATATTTTTAAAAAGTAATCTGCCAACATATAGCACATCATTAGTTTTTGTTGGCTAACTGAACATAAAAAAGAAAAAACAGTAATCTGCCATGTTACAATAATGCTGACATGTGAAAAATATTGCTATGCCCCATTGCATTACTGCTTAGGCTCATTTTGAGTGCATTAGCATTTATTTCATTATTGTGCTAATGCGTTTCTATTATACAAATTTACTTAAACTTGGTACATAATCATGAGTAGGAAACCTGATGTAGGGCAAATAGGAAAATTGTACTTGGTGTTTAAAAAAATCTGAAATTTCAAAATTTAGGTTTTTTTCAAAATTTTAGTTTCTATTCTTAAAACTAGAACAAAATAAAAATTGAAGCCTATATTCAAAATTATACCCCCAGATTTCCAAGCCCAGGTGTCTTTAGAGGTAAATTCTTTCAAAAACTTAAGAAATAACAACATCTTACACAAACTCTTCCAAAGAAAATACAAAAAAATACCTCCCAACTCACTATATAATACTTCTATAACAAAACCTGTCAAAACCATTACAAGATACTCAAATTTTAGGGGCACCTGGGTGGCTCAGTCATTAAGCATCTGCCTTTGGCTCACGGCGTGATCCCGGTGTTCTGGGATCAAGCCCCGCCTCAGGCTCCTCTGCTGGGAGTCTGCTTCTTCCTCTCCCACTCCCCCTGCTTGTGTCCCCTCTCTCGCTGGCTGTCTCTCTGTCAAATAAATAAATAAAATCTTAAAAAAGAAAAAGATACTCAAATTTTAGACAGTATCTTCCATGAATGGAGATACAAACATTTTAAAGATGTTAGCAGACTTAGTTCAGTCATATACAATAAAAGGAAAATAGCAAAGAAAAGAAGCATAAACATGCCAGGGATGAAAGATAATTTTATATTTAAAGAGTCATGAATATATAAGCCACCACAAAACATAAAAATGAAATATATTATGGTCACCTAGATAAATGCAGGAAAAGAATTTGTTAAAAATTAGCACCAGTTTATGATAAAAATAAATCTTTAATTAGAAATAGAATGGACTTTTTAAATCTGAAAGTGAGTTTTACAAAACCTCTACCAGAGCCATCATACTTACAGCCAGAGTACTATAAGCTTTCCTCTTGAAATAGAGAAACGGGACAAGATGCTATCATTCCTTTTGCTCAACATTATAATGGTAGTTAAAACCAGCACAGTAAGATGAGAAAATAAATAAGAAACATACAGAATAATAATAACAATAAAAAGAAATACAACTAACATTATTCACAGACAACAATGTGTATTTAGAACACCCAAAAGAATCTATAGACCGTCTATGAAAATGTATAAAGAATTTTTACAGCAGCCCTGACTCTATAAATACGCAAAAATAAATTTGTTTTTATATACTACTGAAAAAAGTAAATTTTTTTCAATTAAAATTATCAAAAAGCCCAAGACAACATCTAGCATGATATATCAAAATTTTCGATGAAAGCCTATAAGGTCAAATTAAAAAGATTTTAGAAGTTCTAAGTAAATGGTAAAATATACCATATTCATGGATTGAAAGATTAATTCTGTAAAGATGTCATTTCTCTTCAAAATTATCCATGGGTTCAAAAAAATCATAACATTTTTTTTGTGTGGTTGTTTCATGGAAATTAACAGGCAAATTATAACATTTATTTGAAAATGCAAAGGAAGAAAAATTTCTAAGACATTCTTGAAGAGAAACAGCTGAAGGGTTTTGGCTATCAGATATCTGGACTTACTGTAAAGATAAATAAAACAGTGAGATATCGGCACAAAGATAAACTGAAACAGAATACAGCATTCAGAGAAAAACACACTCATATGTGGTCCCTTGATAATGACAAAAATGACACCTATATACAGTTAGGATATGATGGTCTTTTCAATAAATGGTATAGGATCAAATAAATTTTCATTTAAAAATTAAATTTTAATCCTTCCTCCAAAACATACGGATATCATTCATATTAATGAATTGTATCTAAAATATGAATGGTTAAATTAGAGAAAATATAGCTTCATGAACTTGGAGTAGACAAAATATTTTCTGAAAAAAATCACAAAAAACTAAAGGAAAATTATGAATTTGATTACATTAAAGTTAAGAATTTCATTTTATCAGAAGGCACAATTAACAGCATGCAAATACATGGGTCAGGGTGAGAAAAAGGTGTTTACTATAGATATGTTTAACAATTCTCATAATACAAAGATCTACCATATGTGGAGAATATAGAAGAACTATAAATTAATAAGTGAAAGGCAGACAACCAAACAGAAAAACAAACAAAAACCAAGATAAAAGACTTGGTCAGGTACTTCATGAAAGAGTTTAAGATTTTTTTTTAAAAATTCACTTAAGTGGGAATTTTAAAGGAGATAGAAAGGATGAAAAAAATCTGATTCTGGATGAGGAGGAAGAGGAGTGAATCTCAGGAAATGGTGGAAGAATTTTCCTTACATGAGAGGAAGAAGAGGCTCGAATTGTTAAGAGGGAGACAAGGAAACGGACGGTGAAACTCAGATTCTGAGACGGATGAGTAGATGATGCATAGAAAGTCATTGAAGAGCTTCTTCCTCTCTGTAAAGAGAAAAGTGTCTTCTTATGAAAAGGAATCAGAATTAAACATCAAATTTTGAGAAGAGTGGAGATCTCCTTGTAGAAAACCAAGAATGAGTTCAATAGAGAAACTTAGAAATTTTGGGAAACATTTGTGGTCTATTTGAAGTTGGCAGTCTTGAATTAATTTGTAAATTGATCCTAGAATCAATTTGCTGTGTTCTGTGAACCTCTCAATGGAGTTTTCTCAATTTTCTCCTTCTATTCCACTTGCTTCCAATCTGTGTACCCTATTTCCTCTGAAATTTCCCACTTAATTAGCTTTGATTCTGTCATCAAGATTGACTTTGGCTAAAATAAAACATATATGTGACTTTAAAATAGTTGTAAAGATATATTCTTTTTCTTATACAACAAAATTCCTGGAGGGAAAGACTTAAATTCCTCCAGTAATTCAATAATACTAGTGTCTGTGCATTTTTTTTTTTTTGATACCTCTTTCCTGGTCAATAGATGAATTCTGTAGCCCCCAATATTGTCTTCCCAAGCAAGAAGGAAGAGAAAGAACCGCAGAAAGGTTTTCTTATTATCAAAAGGGAAAAAAAAATCCAAAAAAACCTTTCCCAGAAAGTCTGCCTTCCCCTTCTTAATTCACCTCCCGGCGCTGCTTCCAACTAAAAGAGATTTGAATAGTAAGAAAGGGAGACAGATTTGTAGTAACTAACCCCAATATTTGCTGTATGAATTGAATGTTTCCCATTTAATAACAATCTTGTCATTGTTTTAAGCTTTCTTGCCCTTTTGTCACTTTGTTATACCCACACATTATAAGCTTCCAAGCTGGATATTTGTGGAAAAATTGAGGAGGTTGTGATCACAAGTGGCATGTTTGATTTGCAATATTTTTAAATATAGAGAAACGACAATGTGCAAGATTTGTTTATGAGAGGTAATAAGTGAAGAAAAATAGAGAAGGTCATTGATGTTTAATTCCTTGGCCGCCTCCTCATGCAAATGAACAGCATGCTGATTAGTAGACAGCATAAGAACCTGAACATTTTAAACAGAATTTTGCTTTTTATTAAAAGCATTTCTTGCACATTTTAGAATACCGAAAATATGCAAAAAAGGAAGAACTTGAATAAAAAGAAATTTATTTATTTTTAATATACTTGATATTTTAGGCACAGTTCATGTAAAAGTGAGTTTGTTCTATAACTCTCCAAGCTACACACAGTCTTAGGAAATATCCATGCATAAATGCAGGAAAAGATATAAATTTCAGAAGTTTTGAAACAGAAAATTTTATCACATATTCTTTTTCTGTCAGGTTTAATTAAACATCAAAAAATAATAATAATAAACCACGAATGTGTGTATGAAAATCCAAAAGAAATCTCATTATCCTCATAACAACTATTTCTGGCTTTCCTTACATTTTTATATTGAATCTTTTTAAACATGGGGAAGATATATAGAATAACGTGTCTATTTTCCCAAACACATCTCCATGCTCTTTTTTTCAAAAAGTAACCATTATCCTCAATTTTGTACTTATTTCCTCTGCATGCCTTTATAGTGTTATTAAATAACTCTCTTGAAAATATTCAGCTGTATTTCATGCTAGTACTATATTACACTGTATCTATCCATCCTAAGTTGCTTTTTATCACTTGTCCAATTGAGATTTATCCATACTAATACCTAAAAAATGAAATTTATTTTTTTGTAGTAAAGCATAAAATATTTACTATTTCTCCAGTGAAGGAATTGGTTGTGTCTTGTTAACATCGGAAGTGGTCCTGAGATTTGTTTTAAACAATGAAATATGGAGGAAAGTGATGCGTGTCAATGATATGCCTCTATGATTTACTTTTCTGTTCCATGAAAAGCTTGATAAACCATATAGGGACATATCTGTCAATTTATTTCCAAGATGCAAAGATTGAGGAACAGAACAGAAGCTCACCTACGATATGTGTGAGAATAATAAATCTTGTCATAAGCTGTTGGGATCATTTGTTACCACAGAATAAGTTAGGTTAAGCTGATTGATGTCATTTAGTTTCACTGCTATTGAATATTTTGTTGTGTGAATAGATCAAAAAAAATTTTTGAAGATTTATGAGAGAGAGAGAGAGAGCACACAAGAGCCAGCATGAGTGGGGGGAGGGGCAGAGGGAGAAGCAGACTCCCTGCTCAGGATCATGACCCGAGCTGAAGGCAGACACTTAAGGAACTGAACCACACAGGAACCTCAATAGACCAAACATTTTTATCCATTCTTTTAGTTGATTATTGTTGAGTGAGTTGTGTCCCTTCAAAATTCACATCGAAGCCTTCACCCCCTGCATGAATGTATTTAGAAATAGAGCCTTTAAAGAAGTAATTAAGGTTAAACGAGGTCATGAAAGTTGGGCTGTAACACCAATTGTGCTGGTGTCTTTATAAGAAGAGACACAGGGAAACACACAAAGGCCACGTGAGGACACAGTGCAAAGGCAGCCATCTGCAAGCCACAAAAAGAAGCCTCAAGAGAAACTAAACCCGGTGACACACGGATATTGGACTTTCAGCCTCTACAGTTTTGAGAAAATTCATTTCTACTATTTAAGGCCCCTAGTCTGTGATATTTTATACTGTAGCCCTAAAAAACTAATACATTCATGGATAGTAACTTTTGAAATTTTCTAGTATGAGCATTGGTGTAATGAACATGCTTGTTCCTATTTCCTTAGTACAAATTTGAGAATCTATCACATTGACTAGAAGTGAAAAAAAAAAAAGGATCAATAGAAGCTATATATTCAACCTAGATTTTGATGAATTGACTTTATTCTTCACAGATTATATGATAATCCCTGTGTTTCACACCATTACCACTATTTGGACTATGGTTAACTCTTCACAAGTCTATAGCCACTCCCTGATTTTAGTTAAGCTCATTTAAGGGCAGGAGATGTGCCAAACATTGTTGTAATTCTGTTAACACATACATAACATTTACGGTAAATACTTTGTCTTTTATGAGAAATATTAATGCACTATGATTGTCAAGCTAAATAAGAGAAAACACGATTGCTAGATGGAATTTGAACAACTCTCAGATTAACCAACTATTAAAGTGAAGTTAAGCCTGGGCATTTTATACTTTTACTCCAAAATTATTTGTGGAAGATATAGAAGGAGATTTATTTTATGTACTTGATAAAAATGATAACCCTTGATCATCAACAAAAACATCTTCTGAATACTAAATACATCCTTGTTATTCCATTCAAAATATAGCAGTGATTTTACGGTAAAAGCTAACTAACCTATCTTACATGATGCACACCAGGAATAGTTTGATCTTTTTACATGAAAGATTGCCTTAGAAAGACTGTTGAAAATGTCAATCAAAAACTATGGTTAAAATAAGAAAACAAGAAAAAAATCTTATTTCCAATATTTTTATTCAAAACTTTCAAATAATACAATAATTCCCTGGAATAAATCCGGTAATTCCTAATTTTCTTACCTATGGGCTGGTTTGGTACTTAGTAACCTGAAAGTTAATGCCCCTGAACAGCTGGTGCATTTACATATCTGTCCCGTCCCACTAGTCCCACTATTTAGGCTGAATGAAAAGGCAAACTTGTATTATCAGGCAAATCTACATTATTTAGGGAATGTGAGGGAGAAAAGTGATTTTCAACACACAGCACATTACAAACATAAATATGTAATTTAAGCCACAGAATATTTGTAATAATAACATTTTATAGTAGTTTCCGTCGTAGAAATAAAGGAAATTCAGGGAAAAAAATTACATTTGTTTTCTGTAGGTAAAATACTTATATAATCCTGGATGACTAATGTATGCTTTCTAAAATTAGCAAAACTTTAAATAACATAAACCACGGAATCACCAGTTAACATCTACAGTTTGAAAAATAGCAGTAAAGTTTAACTAAGCTGAACTAATTCAGCACCTGTAAAATCTCATCAAAATTTACCTTCTAGTTTCAAATCTAACAATTACTTATTGTTGGTATTAAATCTATGAAATATGGTATCAGAAACAGAAATACCACAGGACATCTTACTATTGCCAGCAAGCATTACTTCATCATATAAGAGAAACAGGAATAAAATTGTGGAGGCCTAGGAAAAAGAAATCCATTAAGCAACCTGAGGAGATGCCAATGGAAATGCAAACCAATTAATCCTAATAAAATCCATGCAATAGCAATGCAATATAAAGTGATATACCCTCTCAACTGACCAAAAAGTGACATGATTCATGGTCTGTAGTTTACTAAAATTCCTTAGGAGTACAGATACAGGAGAAAGAACAAAAGTGGTAAGATAAATGTAAAAATGTATGCTCGAGGGAGCATTATTTAAATATTGTTATTTTTATTAAATAAAATGTGTGCATGTATATGTGTTACTACTATTGATACAGAAAAAAGTTACAATTATTAACTTTTCCTACCCCAATCTGGGCAAAATTAAAAATATATTTTTTACAATATTGCAGAATTTTCCTAATACCGTTATTGAAAAATCAGTAATCTAATGATTATTGAGCACACAAATTGCACGGCAGATATTTTATTCTTTAGGAAATAAAATTAAGTATAACCACTGACTATCCCCTCTAAGCCTTAGTAGTATAGTTGGCAAGATAAAATGTGCAAGTATTTACAATTTGCCTTAGTTCTATACAATGTAGTATGGACTCTAAATATTTTTCTAAGTCTTCCTCAAATAAACATGAATTTACTAGGGTGTTTGATAATCTGAATTATCAGTTCAGATTAATTCATATATATTGAAGAAAGAGGAGAATGGATCACTTAGGAATCTTTTAGATTATGAAAAGGGGTCATGGTATATAGGTTGATGAGAGAGTCTAGAATAAATACGATTCAATTTAACTAAAAGAAGAATTAATCAGATTTGTTAGTAAGATCTCAGAGGGTAAAAACTGATGAAAGATAATTCTGATTTTTCTAATTTCTCAGAGGATATTATAAATAAGTAGATTTTGATTAAGACGATTCAGTCAATAAAACAACTAATTTACCCAATTTTCAAAATTAAAATATTGAAAATTTACCAAAATTTAATCAAGTAATCAATCTGAGAAATTCCTCCTTTGAAAATATATTTGATTAAAATTATGTTTGGTATTAAGCATACCTTAAGATGACCAAAAGCACTTGAAAGTTTAAGTAAGAGAGGGTATCATAATAAAGGCCATGGTTAGAGGTTTCAATTTGGAAGTTACATATAAAACAATAATAGAGAAATAGATGTTGATAAAGTCATGCGGAAGGTTAAAGTTGCCTAAGGGGAAATACAGGGAGTTCAGACAGATCAAAGTCTAAGGTTAGGTTGAGCGGCTTCACACAGAGCAGTTTCAGTGATCCAGAGAGGATGCAAAGAGATTGCAAAAAGGCAGATAGAAATTGACGACCTAGCACATTGCTTAAATCAGTATTTTAAAACCTTTTCAAGAAGAGAAGGAGAAAGATGAAACTTGGGGAATGAGTTTTGATGGAGTTTATTCATTTTTCACTAATGTCTGAGCATGAATGTAATTAATGTTCCTCTATAAGTAAGCATATAAAATGGACTTTTTCGAAGTCATGCTCATTAGCAGAAATTAGAGCATTTCAGCTAGAAATTATTTTACTTACTAGTTCTCTTACATTTCTAGTTTGGTTTCCTATATATACCTCCAATATCACTGCAGCAGAGGACAAGGGATGTAATAACTCACTTATTGGCTCTCAAATCTCCCACCGGTAACTGACACAACTAAATGGCTGCTAGGTCACTCCAGTTTGCATTTTATTTGCCACAGCAAAGGTGCAACCATGACTGACTTAAAACAAGAAAGAAAAGTGAGAAGGTGCAAACCTACCATTTGTCTGGAATGTAAATACCCAGAATTATATAGGTAGCAGTAAAACTGCTAGCACTTTCAGGTCACTGTGGAATTTGCCCTAATCATAGATAGTAGTAGAGAAAATTGGGTTTGCATTAGACAAATATGTCTGAAAACATATGCAAGAGTAGACAAGTCAGTCATCAAGTCAGGCTTAAAAATATAATTTACAAAAGCATTATGATTCAATCTGAATCACTATAAATTGAGAGAATAAAAGGAATTAAATATCAAACAATTTTAATATTCAAATTTAATGTAGTATGTGCCATACTAGTAATCAACGTTAAACAATAGGAATGATTGAGAATTATAATGATAAATGTGATAAAAGCGATGAGGCTGGAGACATACCCTTTACTATACATGAAAATACTTAACTTTTTCTAAAGACTTCATACATGAAACAAGAAACCATGCTGTAGCTAGCAATAGAGTTTGCACTGTTTCCTTTGGTAGGTTCACCATGGTGGTAGGGACACAAGATCTCCGTATGTATAAGAAACAAAAACTAATTTAAGGGACTTCATTTGGCTCTAATGGTGATTTTATTCAATGTCCTAGGGTTGCTTTTTGTAAAAACATATTGAGAAAAATGTCTTAACATGGAGTTAAAAAGAAAATAACTTGCTCAAATGGTTATCAGGAAAAAGCAGCTATTTATTAATTCAAATGGCTCAAAGGATAAAATTAAAAGATCAATTATCATCTCAGATCAAATTGAAAACTAAATGTTATCATTCTCTTCTTCACATCTCTCTGTCTACTTTGGTCTTTTATGCTATCTTTAGAAATTTAAACCAAAGAGCTCCAGTGGATTGCCTGGAAATCATGACGGCTAACTTAAAGCAGGCAGATTTTTAGAAGTGAGTAGTCATTCAAATAAGGAATCAGTTGAAATACATCTAGCTGGCTTTGCAGTTTTATTATTTTATCTAACAATCAGGGTAACTGTTAAAATATATATTTCCTAAGACCCTAATTTAAAATACTATTTCCTCGCATTGTATTGAGTTGGACCCAGAATTCATTTAGCATATGTTTTCTTTTTTCTCTCCTATCATCATCTCATAGATTTAGCAGATAAATGTTTGAAATTCCAATTTTCAGTGAATATTTTATTATAGATATATTTCATCACTATTAACATGAATTCTAATGTTATTTTTAAAGAATTTAATGCAGTTGTTCTACTACCGTTTATCCTTTTTTAATAATCTGAGCTATCGCTATTCCTACTTACTGAAGACAATTCAAAATCTTCAAATGCTTAGAAAGTCTTTAGGAAAAATGGCTAATTTGCATCGTATAATAAAAAAATGCTGTTCAATGGTTGAACTTATTAATATTTTCAGCATGACAGATTTCTTGAAGTGGTCAAAAAGAACCAATTATAGAATTTTTAAATTACAGAAACAAATTGTATTCCTACTGATTAGTTTATGCCACAAAATTTTTGCAAGACATCCTAAATAAATTAATAAAGAAAAACCAAGTATCTTCTTCACTATAATATACTTATTTAAAATTCTCAATAGTGAGAATATTTTGACAGGATTACAAAAGTATTTTTCATCTTAAATAAAATTATATTTTATTTTCCACCTATCCAATACAATAATCCATCTCTCTGCTTTGGTGTAGAAAATGAAAGTGGAGTCCAGATTTTATATCTTAAGCTGGAACACATTGAATACAACACACATTTTGGGTTAGTTTTATCCCTTGCATCATGTGAGTCTATTATTATATTAATTATTCTAATACATCTAAATGATTTGACTTCCAGATATACTTATACACTTCACTTAGTTTGTAAACACCAAGACATAGATAAGTTAGGTCTCAGTGGCCTGCAAAGGAATCAAGTTTGCTGACTTTATATAATCCTGAAAACCTATATTATAAGCTAATTTGATTATTCCTGAAAAGTTCTTCCTTCCCTGTCTGTAAGCTGATTTCCATAAATATTGTGATTGTACACTTATTCATAAATCATATTGGAATCAGAAGGCATAACTTAGAGCCTTAGCTACAAGTTATAAATATAATTTTAATTGTGGTAAAATTAATATATAACAAATATTAATAATAGCTTTTACTTATGCTTAAGACAGAATTGGAACAGCATATAGATGTAAGATATAAGAATTTGTGGTAATTAATAAATGGTGGTTTTATAAAGTTATGCGCATTGTTTTTATTGTATTTTTGGAAATCATACAAAATATGCAACTGGGAAACAGTTGACTCATGAACAAGAATATTCACCAAGATGATTCTCGTTCCTATGATTGAAGAAATTGTGAACACTCAAGTTGAGAACAAGTCTTTATTTTCCAGCATGCATGTATATTTGTTGCGTAGTTGAATATTCTGCTTACTAGTTAGATAGGTGATAGATAGATAGACAGACAAAAGAAATAAAGAGAAAAAGGAAAGAGATAAAGGAAAGAAGAAAGGAAGGAAGGAAGGGAGGGAGGGTGGGGAGGGAGAGCAGGGGAGAGACAAGGTAGGAAGCAAGCAAGGAAGGAAGAAAGAAAAAGGGAGAGAGGGAGGGAGGGAAATAAGAGCCACCACCAGACAGCAAGGCATAGTGTTTTGCTGTGAGTTTGTCGTCTGAGTACAATAAGTGCCACAGTTTTCCCTATTTCTTTCTGAGGATATTTTTGTTGTCTCAGGACCCTTCATAGGAGCAATACATCTTTGACAATAAAATGGTATGAAAAAAAACAAGGTCATTAAATTGAAATTATTATCCTGCTTGCTGTCCTACTTAACAAATTATCTGAATTCAGAATACTCCACTATAAGTCAAGTATTGTGTTTTTAATGTAATGCTTTTCCATAACAGAAATAGCTTTGAGGTGGGCAAACATATGAAACCTGAGCTGGTATCTCCTGTCTGATCAAAGGAGGCTTTATGAACATAAATATTTAAAATTGTCCTTTCCATGCTGTTTTGAAAGTTTTAACACCTTAAAACATGATAACAAAATTCAAAAATCAGTGAAAAACACTATTTTTTTTCTAAGTGGGAAAGGAAAAGGAGCGCTTCACAATTTCTTGGCTGAAGGCATGTGTTTGGTAGATTAGTTTTAGGAAATGGAATTCGTGCAAGTTGAGGATGTGGCAACTGCTTCCTTTAAAGCTTTCCATGTCATTTGGACGTGTGGAATGAATATACATCTATAGCTATAATTCTAACTCTATCCATAACTCTATCTACAGCAGTTTTAACTCTTTTCATTTCTCTTGGGATTGCCTGTTCATTGGTCTTCCATGGTAAATGTCCTGTTTACTTTTCTTAATGAACTTTTCCATAAAGTATAATATAGATTAAGAAAAGTACTACCATTAACAAGAGAAAGGATAAAAACCATGTGATCATGTCAATAGATACAGAAAAACCACTTGACAAAATTCGGCATCCATTCATGATAAAAACTCTCAACAAAGTAGGTGTAGAGGGAACATACCTCAACATAATAAAGGTCATACATGAAAAACCCACAGCTAACATCATACTCAAAGAAAAACTGAGAGCTTTTCCCTTAAGATCAGGAACAAGACAAGGATGACACTCTCACCGCTTTTATTCAACACAGTACTGGAAGTCCTAGCCACAGCAATCAGACAACAAAAAGCAATAAGAGGCAACCAAATTGGTATAGAAGAAGTAAAAATTTTACTATTTGTGCAGATGACATGATACTATATATAGAAAACCATGAAGTCTCCACCAAAAAACTACTAGAATTAATGAGTGAATTCAGACACAAAATCAATATACAGAAATCTGTTCCATGTCTATACATGAATAATGAAGTAACAGAAAGAGAAATTAAGAAAATCCCATTATAATACACACAAAAAAATAAAATACCTAGAAATACACTTAACCAAAGAGGTGAAATTCCTATACTCTGAAAACTATAAAATACTGATAAAAAAAAAAAAAAAAAGAAAGATGACATAAACAAATGGAAAGATTTTCCATGTTCATGGTTTGGGAAAACAAATATTGTTCAATTATCTATAGTACCCAAAGCTGTCTACAGATTTAATGCTCTCCCTGTCAAAATGCCAACAGCATTTTTCACAGAGCTAGAGCAAAGAATACTAAAATCTGTATGGAACCAGAAAAGACCTCTAATAGCCAAAGCACTCTTGAAAAAGAAGAGCAAAACTGGAGGTATCACAATCCCAGATTTCAAGATAAACTACAAATCTGTAGTGATCAAAACAGTATGGTACTGGCACAAAAATAGATATAGATCAATGGAACAGAATGGAGAGCCCAGAAATAAATCCACAATTATTCAGTCAATTACCATATGACAAAGGAACCAAGAATATGAAATGGAGAAAACACAGTCTCTTCAACAAATGGTAGTGAGAAAACTGGAGAACTACATGCAAAAGATAGAAACAAGGCTACTTTCTTACACCATACACAAAAATAAACTCAAAATGGATTGAGGACTTAAATGTGAGACCTGAGGCCATAAAATTCCTAGAAGAAAACATAGGCAGTAATCTCTTTGACATCAGTTGTAGAAACATTTTTTAGATATGTCTCCTTTGGCAAGGGAAACAAAAGCAAAATTAAACTATTGGGACTACACCAAAATAAAACGTTTTTGCAGAGCCAAGGAAACCATCAACAAAATGAAAAGGCAACCTACTGAATGGGAGAAGGTACTTGAATAGGATATATCCGATAAAAGGTTGATATCCAAAGTATATAAATAACTTACAGGACTCAGAGCAACCTGGTGGCTCAGTCAGTTAAGCATCTGCCTTTGGCTCAGGTCATGATTTCTGGGTCCTGGGCTCCCCGCTTTGCAGGAAAAGCCTGCTTCTCCCTCTTCCTCTGTCTGCCACTCTCCCTATTTGTGCTTGTACTCTCTCTCTGTGTCAAATAAATAAATAAATCCTAAAAAAAAAAAAGAACTTATAGGACCAAACACCAAAAACAAATACTCTGATTAAAAACGGAGAGAGCACCTGACTAGGCATTTTTCAAAGAAGACATACAGATGGTCAACAGACACATGAAAAGATGCTCAAAATCACTAATCATCTGGGAAATGCAATCAAAATCACAATGAGATACTATCTTATACCTGTCAGAATGACTAAAACCAAAAATTCAAGAAATAAGAGGTGTTGGTGAATATGTGGGAAAAAAAGAAACCCTTGTGCACTGTTGGTGGGAATGTAAATTGATGCAGCCATTGTGAAACAGTATGTTCTTCAAAATATTAAAATAGAATTACCATTTTATCCAGTAATTCCACTACTTCGTATTTACCCGAAGAAAACAAAAACACTATTTCAAAAAGATATATGCACCCCTATGTTTACTGCAGCACTATTTACAATAGCCAAGACATGGAAGAAACCCAAGTGCCTATCCATAGATTAATGGATAAAGAAGATGTGGTGTGTGTGTGTATGTATGTATTTGTGTGTGTGTGTATATATATATATACACACACACACATATATATATATATACACATACATACATATATATTATACATATCCTTTTATATGTATACATACATATATTTATGCATGTATATATATTATGTATATATGTATGTATATAAATAATATGTATAATATACACACTCAATGGAACGTTACTCAACCATAAAAATGATATATAGATATATTAAACATATATTATACACACACACATATATTTATAAATACACACAATGGAGCATTACTCAACCATACAAAAGAATAAAATCTTGCCATTTGTAATAACATGGATGGATCTAGAGGGTATAGTGCTAAGTGAAATAAGTCAGTGAGAGAAAGACAAATGCTGTATGATTTCACTCATATGTGGAATTTAAGAAATAAAACAAAAAGAAGAAAAAAGACAGACTCAAATATAGAGAATAAACTGGTAGTTGCTAAAGGGGAGTTGGGTGAAGGGATGGGTGAAATAGATGAAGGGGATTAAAATACACCTATCTTGAGAAGCACTGAGTAATGTATAGACTTGTTGAATCATTATATTATACACCTGAAACTAATATGACACTGTATGTTAATTATACTTGAATTAAAAAAGATTAAAAAAAGAAAAGTGTGAATAACATAAATGAGTAGTGATACAAATTTTCACATACTTGTAAACCAGCAGCACTCAGGTAAGGAACAAGAGATTATAGTATACCAGAAGGTGTTTCTCTTCATTAAATTTAGGGCTTCTCTTCTGTCTCTCAGCAATTTTTTTTTCTAGTCAATGTAGAGACCTTGCACATCTTTTTTAAAGGTTTGTTCCTATGTATTTGATAATATTTTTTTTTAAGATTTTTATTTATTTATTCGACAGAGATAGAGACAGCCAGCGAGAGGGAACACAAGCAGGGGGAGTGGGAGAGGAAGAAGCAGGCTCAGAGCGGAAGAGCCTGATGTGGGGCTCGATCCCATAACGCCGGGATCACGCCCTGAGCCGAAGGCAGACACTTAACCGCTGTGCCACCCAGGCGCCCCATGATAATATTTTTATGCTACTGTAACGGACACTTTAAATTTTTCATTTTGTATTACCTTTCTACTAGTAGATAGGAATACAAATTAATTTTGTATTCACCCCTTATCTTCCTCACATACCAATTTTATTCTTATGTAGATTATTTTAGATTTTCTATATGCATGTCATATGATCATCAATGAAAGGAAAAAAGATCCAAAGGAAATATCCAAATGGAGCTTGAAGAGACAAAATACTGGCAAATACAAAGAGAGGTGAGAGGTAATGAAGATTGAGTGTAAAAGTCTAATGTAATTGTGCTTGGATCTGAAGAGGAGGCGAAAAGGGTGCCTGGGTGACACAGTTGGTTAAGACTCCAACTCTTCGTTTTGGCTCAGGTCATGATCTCAGGGTCATGAGATCAAAACCCCACATCAGGCTCTGGAAGGCTCCCTGCCCTGCTGGGCTCAGAGTCTGCTTGAGATTCTCTCTCCCTGTCCCTCTGCCCCTCTCACTTGTGCTCTTGTTCTCTCATACATGCTCTCTCTCTCTCTCTTGCTCTTTCTAAAATAAATAAATAAATCTTAAAAAAAAATAAAGAGGCAATAGAAAATGGAGAAGATGCAACTTAACACCACATTTTTGTAAAAATGTCTCCAAATCAAAGATGGTAAAATAATCTTAAAAACAGGCAGAAAAGGCAGATAACTTTCAAAGAAGTAGTAATAATGAGATCACATTATTCAACTGGAAAGTGGAATACAGAAGACAAAAAAATGCATTCTTTTTGCTGAAATATAATGTGACAGCCTATAATTTTATACACAACTTATTATTCTATATTTGAATGTAAAATAAATATATTTTTAATAAAATAAAGCAGAATTTGAAACCAGCACATTGACATAAAAGGACATATTAATTGGCATTCTGAGAGCCTAAGAAAAATGAAAAAATTATTATAAAGGAAAAAGTTGAAAAAAAAATATATAGACCAATACATACAAATACAAATGATTTAGAAAAAATACCAATGTTGGTTTGGGGGTATTAAATTATATATATCATTAATAAATTAAATTATATATATCATCATTATGTATACATCATATATCATATATTATGTATAAATATATATTTTATATATATATGTAATCCAAATATACATCAAAAATGGCACATAAATTGGGAAAGAATTAAAGTAAATTAAAATGTTCTAATGTCTTTGTAGCATTTAGGAATATAAAAAGAATAATTTGTACTATATTTTAATTTGGGGGTGTCTAGTGTAAAATTTAAAATAATAATAGAGAGGATTAATAATCAATAGAAAGGAAATGTTAGAAATGTTAGAATTAAACCAGCAAATAGATAAACATACAACCCTCTCCTCATACCTCAATCCAAAGGAGAGTAAGTAAAGACAAAAGAACATAGCACAAGGAGGAAATGCAGTAATACTAACTGCTATACTGAAATACAAGTTGTTTGAATAATTGCATTAACTCTAAATCTGTGAAGAGATAAAGGATAAAATATAACTATATGCTACTAAAAGGAGAAGTAAAAAGCTCCACAGCTGCAGAGTAACTATTTTAACCCACATTTCTCAGTATCTATTATGCTCTTCATTTTAACTGATTATATCAAGTGTGGTCACACTAGAGTCCAGAGAAAGGCAAATCATCTCTCAGTATAGTAAAATACATATCATCAGTTTCAATATATAGACTCAGATTATGACAATAGATGAATTCCTATTTCTTGTGTACAGGAGATAAGTTTTGGGGGAAAAATCAACCAAATATTGATAAAGATATATAAATAAGTTTTAAATTCACTCTCATATAACCAATCACAGACCTAAGTGGGAATGCTTATATAATTTGATTATTTCTTAGCAGAAGTTACAGATTTCTAGAGAAACAGGTAGTTTGGGAATACAGAGGGAAGAATTTAAAGGATGACAAGGAATATACATCGTGGGTGATATAACCAGATTCAAATAAAATGATTAATTCCTACAATTCAAATCTCATGCCCCATGAGAAAAAAATGAAGAGACCTATTTTAGTAATTTAACTGACTTGATTCCCCTCTCCCACCCAACCTATGAAATACATGCCTTAAAAGAAGGGGATAATTATTGCATAAAAATATGGAGAGATATATTTGTATCATGCAACTAATACCATGCTTATAATTCTAAGAAAATGTCTAGGAGACAGTCTAGCCAATGAGTATTCTATATCCTAAATAAGAAAAGTTTCAAGTTAAATCTCTGGTCTGTTCTTCTGATCTCTATCCTACTTACTCACTCATTTACTTCTTTCCCACATATCCCTCTATTCAACTAATGGCTGTTAAATGAATACTCTCACCATTCACCTACAAGCCCACACAAGCCCTGTAAGCAGCATTTCGTGTCCTCTCCTGGATTCACCCCAGTACCTTTTCATTTCTGAGTAAAATACTTCCTCTGATCATAAAATAGTGAAGCTACCAAATCTTTCCATTTATGAATAATGTATGAGACATGACACTTATGGAGAAAACAAAATTGCTTTTATCCTATTATTTCTTCTAATAATATTTTTACTCTCCACATTTAAAACTACCATATGTTCAAAAATAAAAGGAATGAATCATCCAATAAGTCTTACTAATATCTTTTCAAAATGAAAGCTAGAAAATAAAGATTTAGCAATCATTACTCTGAAATTTAAATTCTTATGTACCATTAATAGACTACATATGCTCTTATTTGGCTTGGAATTGACATAAACATTGTTACTGTCACTATGAATCCCATATTTGGCAAGTTGATTACACCACAAATTTATAAACACTAATATGTACCAAGGTTTTAGAACCACCTAAAAGTCTTATTTCGTCCTCTTTTTAGCCTTTGAAACAACTCCATGTTTTCTCTACCCTTAATCCTAAAGCTGCCCTTCCACAACCTGATTCTTAGCATATAATCTTATTTTATGGTTCACATAAAAGATAAATGTCATCAGCTAAGAGCTTTCTCACCTTCCTGAGGTTGAATCTCCAACTCACCTCTATCCATAGCTGTGTTTTCCTTCCTACTTCTCATTAAATGGATGAAATGCCTTCTTCCTGCCATGAACCAATCATACTCTATATACAGCGGATCCTCACCATTGCTGGTGTCTCAGATACTACTTAAATTGTTACAGACTCTCCTATATCTTCAACCCCTTTCCCACCAACATCTGTCCCTGAAATCTCCAATTGCCGCTCTGATCTTATGGTCGATACCCTCATCTATTTCCTTTCACAGCAAAATGTTTCGTAGGAATTGTCTGTATATGTAATCTCTATTTTTTTTTCCCAGTCATATTTCCATTCAATTTAATCTGGCTTTTACTCCCACAGAGCCACCTAAATTGTTCTCTTTTTACGATCACTGTAGGAAACACCAGGTGAGATGGCTGTTGGCTCATGGCTCATTAACATTCCTCCAGTGAAAATTTCTTTTATCTTTCTGATATTTCTTGTCTAGGTCTGATTAAGATAAGTGCAGAGTCAGCTAAACCAAAGTGAACTATCTATAAATCTTTAAGTAGGATTTAAATACTAAAGAGTGAGATACAAAAACTAAAAACTGTCATTGATCAGTACTCCGCCAGAAATTGTCCATAAAATTCTCCACTGAAAGACCTTGGGGTGGGGTGTTCTTTTTGAATAAGGGAAGGGGTAGGTATAGGCAGGGAGAGAGAGGGGCCCCCTGGATGGGCTCTGAAACTATTCCTTGCAGGCAAAAGTGCTAAGCCAGAGAGAACAGGAGATAAGAAGACAGACCACCTGGCCCTGAATGTTAGGAAATTTTTTTTTTTACTTTGGTGGCTACAGTGTAATCATAGAATATGGCCAAACCTCAAAGAATTAAGTCATTAAGGGTGTTATCAACAGTCCATGCGCAAACCAAGACAGCACAAGAAACTCAAGGCCACAAGTGTCCAGTCAGTTCTCAATAAAAGACTGCCACTAAAAGTCCCCAGTGGCAATGCATTCGGGACCCCTCTCACTCTAGAGAGCTTTTTCTGTCTCCTTGCTTAATAAAACTCTATTGCTTTGTTCACTCTCCTTTGTCCACAAGATTCACTCTTTGACTCCATGAGACAAGAACCCTGCGATCCTGTAACATTATCATTCTTGGTCTTAGATACTCTGCTCTTATTTTACTTCATTAACCAGGACATTTTTTTTTTGAAAGCTAAGAAGGATGCTATTAGTCATTACATCAAGACAACATGTGTAGCTAAGACCCCCCCCACCACCAACAAAAGAGGAGGTATGATTTTCTTCTTATTCGTCAGTCATTTTTAGTTATACGCTATCAAAAGCATGAACCAAATCATTTATAATGTCTTCTACGTTGCTAAATATAGTGAGTAATTCAGTCTTTTTTTTTTTTTTTTTTTTTGAGAGAGAGTGAGTGAGTGCGGGCGTGGGGAGGGGCAGAGGGAGAGGGAGAGAGAGAAACTTAAGGAGGCTCCATGCCCAGCACAGAGCCCAACACAAGGCTCAGTTTCAATACCCTGAGATCATGACCTGAGCCAAAATCAAGAGTCTACCACTTAACCGACTGAGCACCCAGGCACCCTGAGTACTTCAGTCATTACATGACTTTATTTCTTAATAACATTTTCCACCACTGACTTTTCTTTTTCATTATTGTAACACTCTTCTTGGCTTCTACATCTGCTTTCCTCTTGCTTTAACCTAGTGTTCTTTTCGGTCTCTTCACTTTTGAAAAACAATTTTTCCTTGGTCTTTGCATTTGCGTGCATCTCGTATGAGGCTCTAACTCCCCTCTGTTTTATTCTTGGACGATCAGAAGGTTGTGTCACTCTGGAAGTATGCTTAATGTCCAGGAAAATAAAGGTAACCTCTCCCTCCAAAGCAAAAAACAGGAAGGCTTAATTATTATAAGATATTTGGGTTTCCTTATCTCAGGGTTTCTGACCTGTCACACAGTCCAACGCACATGCGGGGTTCAATCTTGCCTGATTATGCTCTATGCTCCTTTAGGTTTCCTTGGAGAAAGACACCCTGACTCTCAAATACAAATCAGGACCTTCATTCTTCCTCAGTATTTTTTTTCACAGAACTTATAATTTGTTACTTTATATTTATTAGTGTCTGGGAGAAATTGTCATGGTTACCATGCCTCCTTAGTTTTTTAGGCTGAATAAATTCAGGAAACATGTGTTTCCTGCCTGGTACTCTAACTTATTCTCAGTGCCAGGCATAGTGCTTGACATAGCATACTTACTGATTATTTGTTGAATGAATGGAGGCAATAATTCTTCTTCATTAAAACTCTTCTAAGATTAGCCTAACCTCCTTTGTAAACAGGAGATAGATTTGTTGCCTAATGTAAAAATATTTTTATTTTCTTTGTGTTAAAGTAATTTATTGCTGGGCTATTTAAAAATACATAGAAGCAAGAAAAGAAAGCAAACACTAGTCATTCCTTTATTCAACAGTGAGGATTGCTAGTACTTTCTTGCATATCCCTTGAGAACAGTCATAGAGGATATATACGTGTTTATATATAGTCAACACATATCTATATTCATAAAATCGAAGTAAAAGCATGTTAGTGGCTAAACAGTAAATTATAGATATATAAAATTATATGTATAATTTAATAAATCTATTATTAGCCATTTAACATTCCCCTTTGCAGTTTTTTTTTTTTAAGATTTTATTTATTTATTTGACAGAGAGAGAGCGCCCAAGCAGGGGGAACGGCAGGCAAAGGGAGAGGCAGAAGCAGGCTCCCTGCTGAGCAGAGAGCCCGATGCCAGGCTTGATGATTTCTTTGAATCTTTAATCTTTATTTAAATCCTTAGGATAGTTACCAAAAATATTTGCCTAAAATCAGTTGATATATGTCATTCCCTTTATCTCTCAGAAACAAAGCAATTCATCGGTTTATAGGCCCAAAGGGTGTGTTGGCTGAGTGAAGCTGCATCCTAACACATGCTTTCCAAATTCACCATGATACTGAATTGTGTTCACTGAAAACTGCATTCAGACGCTTCATTTTTTTACTTTTTAAATTTTTATTATTTCTATTTTTAAAATTTTTAAAATTTTAGTTTTTTTTTCAAAATTTTATTTGAATTCTAGTTAACATATAGTATAATATTGATTTCAGGAGTAGAATTTAGTGATTCATCACTTTCATATAACACCCAGTGCTCAACATAAGTGCCCTCCTTAATACCCATCATCCATTTAACCCATGCCCCACCCACCTCCCCTCCATCAACCCTCAGTTTATTCTCTATAGTTAAGAGTCTCTTATGGTGTGCCTCCTTCTCTTTTTTCCCCCCTTCCCCTGTGCTCATCTGTTTTGTTTCTTAAATTCCATGTATGAGTGAAATCATGTGGTATTTGTCTTTCTCTGTCTAGCTGATTTTGCTTAGCAAAATATGCTCTAGATCCAACCACGTTGTTGCAAATGGCAAGATTTCATTCTTTTTTATGCCTGAGTAATATTCCATTGTATATAGATACCACCTCTTCTTTATCCATTCATCGGTCAATGGACATTTCATCTCATTCCATAATTTAGCTATTGTTCAGAATACTGTTATTAACATCAGGCGCCATGTGCCCCTTTGAATTAGCTTTTTGTACCCTTTAGGTAAATACCTAGTAACGCAATTGCTTGGTTGTAGGGTAGTTCGATTTTTAACTTTTTGAGACACCTCCATACTGTTTTCCAGAGTGGCTGCCCCAGTTTGCATTCCTACCACCAGTGCAAGAGGGTTTCCCTTTCTCCACATTCTTGCCAACACCTGTTGCTTCTGTGTTGTTAGTTTTAGCCATTCTGACAGGTGTGATATGGTATCTTATCATGTTTTTGACTCCCCAGTGAGCAGGGAGCCCAATGTGGGGCTATATCCCAGGATCCTGGGAACATGAGCTGAGCTGAAGGCGGATACTCAATTGAGCCACCCAGGTGCCCCTTCTGCCCATTTCTTAACTGGATCATTTTTCTTTTTTGGATGTTGAGCTTGAGTTCATAGATGTACGATACTAATATTTTATCAGATATGTCGTTTGCAAATATCTTCTCCCATTCCGTAGGCTGCCTTTTAGTTTTGTGGATTGGTTCCTTCACTGTGCAGATGCTTTTTATCTTGATGAAGTCCCAATAGTTCATTTTTGCTTTTGTTTCCTTTGCCTCCAGAGATATGTGTAGTAAGAAGCTGCTATGGGTGAGAATCACCTTTATTTTGTCAAGTACTATTTCACTTCGTTACTCTAAATTTCCCAAAGTTTCTTTGAAGTCACAATTAAAGATAGAGATTATACTACATACCTTTTCATATTAGTTTGTACCATTATGACATTGCTAATGTTTGATCATTTTGATCTATAAAACGAATGTATATGGCTTAACCTAATATTTCTTAATGTTTTAATACTAGGATTAGTATATAGTGAATTTTAATACATTTTTATATATTTGTATTGAGTCTTCAAAATTGAGAAGAAAATTTGCAATGGCAAAACCCAAATATTTGAAGATCTAAAGCAAAACAAAACAAAACCAAAACACCTCATCGTCATCGTTTCATTCCAAAAACATAAATTAGGTAAAGATGATTAGTTGTTACAGAAATTAAATTATCATCACAGTCAAGATCTCTAAATTCAACCAGGATAATATCTACAGTATGAGAAAGACTTACTATGCAAGTGTATTGTCACTATCAGCAACTCATTAGAATTGAGTCCTTAGTATTAGAGATATTTAATTTTGTCATTTTTCTAGATTAGCTGATAATACCATAGAGAAATCACAGTTTTTACATCTACAATATTGGAGATTCTTCCATATGGGTGATAATATATATATCAAAAATAATAGTCACTTGTTTTTATTACCTGGTATTATTTTTTCTTATATATATATTATTTTCTTTTTAAAAGTCAAGCCGACCATACCATATCTATCTTACATGATCCAGTGATATATATTAATTAGTATAAGAAAAAAATTAAATAATGTTAACTATTTTTGCCTAACCAGAGAAAAAGTCTAAAAGAATGCAAAAACATTAAATACAACCCTGTATTTTAGAGTCACAAATTGTTGCTTTGAAAGACTAAAAACGTATGATGATCTTACGTACATGATTGCTCTACTCTCACACTTCCTTGAAGATTGAAAATTAAAAACTGCAAAGCAGTTTATGCCATTTAAAAGCAGATGATGTATAAGAGCCACTTCAGTTGCAGAAGTGCTACCTGTCATTATATTTCCCACACCACTGAGAGAAATTAGGTGTTTGAAAAGCTGTAACGTGCCTTTTACTTGGCATGCTCAGGCTTTAATTTCCTCTCTGTGGAGTAACTCTGATGTGATGGTGCTTGTCTCTGTTTAATCTGAATATGATACTCTTTCTTTATAAAAGTAAAATATAAAACCCTAAGAATTCTTTTTTTTTCAATCTGCATTTATACTCTTCATTAAAAATATAGTACTTCTAACCATTTCCATTACATACAAAAATATGCCAGTCTTCTGTATTTAAAGTCTTTATAATAAGACATTAAAAAGGTCTCATTCTTCCTCAGTTTCTATCGAAATGTCAATGAGACAAAATTAGATACCAAAATGATTGTGAGACCAATATGCATATGGAGCTTTTCAGAGAAACTGGTCCACCACTTTTGAGTTTTAGCGCCTCCCCCAAGAATATTAAAAAAAAAAAAAAAGGATCAGAATTTGAGAAGGGGAGATTTCGTAAAATAGTTCTATAAGGCTATTACCCTACTGATTAGTGATTGGAAAAATTAGAATATGTAAATATGTCCATTGCAGTTTACATCAAGGATTCAAGTCTGAGGCACATTTTAGAATGTTATAGTGGGATTGTGGATGAAGGTCTGAATTCCAACCCCCCACCTATTCAGGAGTTTCTAAAGTGGAAAAGTAATGTCTCAAGTCTCACTGTTTTAGCAACAGTCCAGATAATTTTTCCAGAGTTTGTGAGATGGTTAAATGTTTTCTTTGGGGGCGCCTGGGTGGCTCAGTTGTGGAGTGTCTGCCTTTGGCTCAGGGCGTGATCCCGGCGTTCTGGGATCGAGGCCCACGTCAGGCTCCTACTCTGGGAGCCTGCTTCTTCCTCTCCCACTCCCTCTGCTTGTGTTCCCTCTCTCACTGGCTGTCTCTCTCTCTGTCAAATAAATAAATAAAATCTTTAAAAAAAATGTTTTCTTTGGATCTTTGGCCCATAGTGGGGTTGCCATGGACCATTTTCAATAGGGCTCCCTGAGAGGGTAAGTAAATCTTAGCAAAAGGAGGCTGGATTTATTATACCAAACACCCAGTGGCTGATGAAGGAAAATGAAGTTACAAAGATTCAGGCATTTCTTTAAGGAAACTGCTAGAAAGTCCAAGGAGGACCTGCTGAAGAGCCACAACATGCTCATGAGTAAATTAGCAGAATCCTCTCTAGTCAGTTTAGGGAGACAAGCTTCAATTATCCACCAGACCCAGGGTACTCCAGGCCACCTAGCTTGAGAAGCACTGTCCCATCTCTTATCTCCTTTTAGCCCCCATTTACTCATAGCCTTGCTAAGAGCAAAACAGCTCTTGTGAGTGCAGGAGGGCTGGAGAGGGAAAAAGGAGGACAGGAAACCAAATCTGTCGCATCCATTTTCCACTCCAGATGCACCACACAAAAGAGAGGAAGAAAGAAGAGATAATTCTACATCGATTTCTAAGATCAAGATATAAGCATACATGTGATGAGGTGTTCTAATTTCTGGCTTGAGATGTATTCTTTTGTTATTAAAATGGCCTTTTAAAATCTGTGAATTGTAAGGGAAGTTATTGTCCTGTATTAGTCTACAGTAAGGGACAGAGGAGTTTACAGCATCAAATGTATTTGAAGGGTCTGTAAGGTACCAAAATTATATATATACACATATACAAATATAGAAAATATCATATATATATATGTATATATATGTGTGTGTGTGTGTGTATATATATATGGCATTTAAGACTTTTTCATAAATGTAGAATAAACTTTGTATTTTATTTTTTCTAACACAGGAAGAATTAATTTACTGATATTCTTTCCCATCCAACTCTCCCCATTAAAATTCAATAGTATAGAAGTGAAAATTGCTCTAAAGAAGAATTATTCATTGTTTGGCAGCCTTGTTAATTACGGTTACTTTAAATATATTTCTCTATGATATCAGTGAGTAGAGAAGCCTTGCAATTGTTTATTTTAGTACTTTTGTTTCCTTTCTTGTGTCCAAAAAAGAACTTGATATGTTTTTATAACTCTTTAATATATATCCTAGTCTATATACTGGTAATGGGCTAAATAAAGGTCTCCTAGAGATATCAGGTCCTAATCTCTGGAACTTGTAAATATCACTTTACAAGGAGGCCTCCAGTTATGATATAAGTTACAAGGATGAAAGGTATAGCATAAGGAATTCAGTCAATGGTATTGTGATAGCATTGTATGGTAACATATAGTAGGTATACCTGTAGTGTGCACACAGTAACATACAGAGTTGTCAAATCACTGTGTTGCACACCTGAAATTAATATAACATGCGTGTCAACTATACATCAATAAGTAATTTTTTTTAAGTGTCATTACAGATGTGATTAAATTAAGAATCTCGACAGGGGTAGATTATTCTGGATTATGTGGGTGGGCTCTAAGTGTAATCACATGAATCCTTACAGGAAAGAGGAAAGGAAAATTGTCAGGCACAGAAGAGGAGGAGGGAAGAGATGAAAGAAGCAAGGAATAGATTCTCTCCTGGTGACTCTGGATGGAGCATGGCCTAATTGGTTTAGGTCAGTGAAACTGATCTTGGACTTCCGGCCTTCAGAAATATGAGAATACATTTCTACTGTTTTAAGCCATGAACTTTAAACAATTTGTTACAGCACCCACATGAAAATAATGTAGTCCTTTAACTTTCATTCTTTCTCTTTTTCTAGGATTCAAAGTTGAAACAGACCTTGGTGGCTATTTATTCCAATAACTTTTAAACTGTGCTCCTGAAGCCTACAGTTTCTCTGTAGAAAGCTAACTAAAGGAAAACTGCTTGAGGTTGGTCAATAAGAAATAGTAAAAGAAGTCCAGAAAAGTTAAAAAAAAAAAAAAAAGTAGAAAGGTGGTATCTCAAGTTTCATAGCACTGGTGGTTTACTCAAAAACCCTTCTTTCCCATGTGTCATACAAGCAAAGCCCCTATTGTTTACGGTGTCCATCGTTTTCCCTCAGACTCATTGCTGGATCCTAAAAACTGCTGCAAGCCAATCATTCGCTCTGGAAGAGATGGGTTTTGAGGAGGATATATAGCTGCGTTTTAGTCAAAAATACATGAAAGGAGGGATGCTTGAGATAGGGAGCACTGTGAAAAATTTGAAAAAACGTTTTGTAAAAAAGAAATATATTTATAATTTAGAAATAAATAATCCTTCTTCTTTTGTTTTGTGTCTACACCACTACACCCACCTTGTCAAGAGAGAAGTTACTGTGAGGATTGAAGGTGACACATTGAGGATGGCGGAGCAGAAGAATGGAAAGAAGCCAGACCCATGATATGACTGAGCCAATGAATTATTGTATCAGGGGGAATACAAACTTATTTTTAAGCCATTTTGAGTGAATTTGAGTTTGACTAGGAAAGAGTATCTTCAAATGTTTATCATTGATATCAGTATATCAAAATGTTTCTTACTGCTCATTTTTTAATACGATTTATTTATTTTAGAGAGAAAGAGCGCATGAGCAGGGTGAGGAGCAAAGGGAGACAGAGAGAGAGAATCCTCAAGCAGACTCCCCGCTGAGCATGGAGCCTGAGGTGGGGCTCAATCCCAGGACTCCAAGATCATGACCTGAGTGGAAACAAAGAGTTGGCCATTCAACCAACTGAGCCATCCAGGCACCACTTTTCCTGCTCATTCTTATAGCATCTTTTCCTAGAAGTAAACACCAAATGCATGAGACATTTGGAAAAATTATTAATGTCTCCAGCCCAGCAGCATTTTCAAAACTGCATTTAAAAAAAATAGAAGGATCTTGCAAGAAGATGCTCTCAAAAATATACATAATATATATGTAATATTAATAATATACCTATTTTCAAATATGTTTGTTTACAACTTTTATTGTAAGAAGTCATCATTTTGAAAATATATTAATCTTTGTTTAAGCCCATTATTCCTTTTTATAAAAAGAATGTCAAAGGAAAATTAAATTTATTAGTAAAGCTAGTAATTTCTCTTCTCCTATGTGGGAATTAATTAACCTGTTTGTTGTAGGATTTTTTTACCCTGGAGAAGAAATGTTTATGCAACAGTAAGTTATATAAAATGCTTTCTGATGTTAGGCGTGCATGTGTGTGTGTATAAAGAGAGAGAGAAAGCAACACATTTTAAGAGACTTGCATTATACAATATTGAGCAAAAAAGTTGCTTTCAATTAAAAATGGAATGACTGAACTGTTAAATAGAGGAAACATTTGATAAGTGTGATTTTACTTAAAATTTTTTATAGATGTTTGTTACTTTAGAGTCTCAAAATGTTTGTCAAAATAAAATAAAAATATCGTCATGCTTCCTTATCTTTTGACATGCTATGGGACTTTGGTGTTAAAATGTGGATCAAATTTTACTATAATGTTCTCTCTGGAAGGCACTATTGTGTGACAGTACTTAAGGCTGCATATGAAAACATGCTTGAATATCTGACTGGAGCTACCCAAGATTTAGACAGTGGTTATATGAAAACAGCAAACTTAAAAGAGGCATTTTAGAAAAAAATCAGTTTTGACACCAAATACCTCCCCTATGGTTTTATTTGTGGAAGAGAAAATGAAAATGCATTTGTTTAGTTTCTGAGATGGTAATTTTGGTAAACTAGAAAGAAAATGGGGTTTTAGAATATGAATTAGAGCTGAGTTCAAATTCCAGATCCACCATTTATTACTAAGTGACAAGATTTATAGACTTCAAATTTTTCACCACACAATTTATAATAACTGAAAGATGTTTTATGAAGAACAAATAAGGACTTATAGGTCAACACGGTACAGTGAGTTCTCAATTCAATAGATCTTCCTATCAGAGACATATAGACTAAAAGACAAAATTCAACAGATCCCAGAGAAAACTTATTGATGCACTGGAAGAAGAAAGGTCTCATAAAACACTGAGCACAGTTAAGACCGCATGTATATGGGGTTTAGGATCATGAAACAGGCGGATATATGGAGGTGCCAAAAGAACGCCCCTGTGTTCCTCAGCTCTGAAACTAAGTTCCAAAGCCATGTTTAGAGGTGGAAGTCAGGGATTTGGGTGCGGTGTAACCCAAACCCACTGTGAAGTAAGGCTGAGAGCAGCAGGAAGGTGGAAGACAAAGACATAGTCTTGCTACTGGGACCTAAGTCAACATCCTTGGATCTGCCATAATTCCAATACCTGGCAGTCACTCAGAAACGCTAAGATATGGTATTTTTAGAGGATGATATGAATTTATTATTATTATTACAGGAAGGAAGGAAGGAAGGAAAAGAAGGCAGAGAGAGAGAGATCCTGTTCAAAATGAGCTTAGAATAAAGATTCCAAAATACATGACAAAATCTGAAACTAAGAATGTTGGCTATCAAAATCCATAATTCCAAAAAGTGATTTCAGACAGTAAATTCAAAATAAGTATTTGAGTATGTTCATAGACATAAATGCAAATATAAAACAAATTATTAAACCACTTAAGTCAGAAATGAAAAAATATATTTAAATGGATTAAAAATCTTTAAATATAGTCATTGACATAAAATTAAATAGAATAAAATTAACTATATACATAAAGAAAATGGGGAGTTGCTGTTCAAAAAGTATAAAGTTTCAGTTAGTCAAAATGAATTAGTTCTGCTCTACAATATTAGGCCTATAGTTAACAATACTGTATTACGGAAGTACCATACTGTTTTTCACAATGACGATACCTCAAAAAATTAAAAATGTAAGTACCATATGACCCAGAAATCCCACTGCTGGGAATATATCTACAAGATATGAAATCACAATCTCAAAGAGGTATCTGCACCCCCATGTTCATTATAGTATTACTCATAATAGCCAAGACATGGAAACAACCTAAGCATAATTGATGGATGAATGAAGAAAATATTGGGTATATGTATGCATATATATATAGCATATATATAGTATATATATGCTATATATAGCACACAGATATATAGCATATATATGATATATATAACATATATATGATATGTATAGCATATAAATATATAATGGAATATTATCCAGCCATAAAAAAGAAAGAAATTCTGTCATTTGCTACAGCATGGATTTAAAAAAACAAATGAAAAACAAACAAACAAAAACAAAACAAAAAAAACTGGAGGGCTTCTGCTAAATATAATAAGCCAGAGAAATACAAATATTATATGGTATTACTTAAATATGGAATTTTTTAAAATGCCAATTTCATAGAAAGAATACAGTGATGATTGCTAGGAGCTGGGGTGAGGGTAAAATGAGCAGACATAGGTCAAATAGTACAAAATTTCACTTATATGATGAATATGTTCTGAGGATCTAATGTACAACCTGGTGATTAGAGTAAATAATACATTACTGTATACTTGAAAATTGCTGAGAGTAGATCTTTGTTTTTAAAGATTTAATTATTTATTTTAGAGAAAGAGAGAGAGAGTACATATGTGCAAGCATGAGTGGGGGAACCAGGAGAGAGAGAATCTTCAACCAGACTCTCCACTGAGCAGAGAGCCCAGCGCAGGGCTCAGTCTCACAGACTATGTGATCATGACCTGAGCTGAAACAATGATAAACAACCCAACTTCATACTTCAAGGAACTAGAAAAAGAATAAACAAAGCCCAAAGCAGTATCGACAACAAAAAACAAAGCTGGTGGCATCACACTCACTAATTTCAAATTATATTACAAAGCTATAGTAAGCAAAATAGTATAGTATTGGCATAATAACAGACACACAGATCAAGGGAACAGAACAGGGAACCCAGAAATAAATCCACACATATATGGTTAGTTAATGACAAAGGACCTGAAAATATACAATTGAGAAAAGATAATCTCTTCAATAAATGGTGCTGGGAAAACTGGACAGTGACATGCAAAAGAATGAAACTGGACCATTATCTTAGATCATACACAAAAATTAATTCAGAATGGATTAAAGACTTCATTGTTAAGACCTGAAACCGTAAGACTCCCAGAAGACATAATCAGTAAACTCCTCAACCTTGGTCTTAGCAATGATTTTTTGGATTTAATATCAAAAGCAAAGTCAACAAAAGCAAAAATAAATATGTGGGACTATATCAAATTAAAAAGCATCTGCACAGCAAAGGAAATTATCAATAAAATGAAAAGACAACCCAGTCTGTCTTCCAAATGGGAGAAAATATTTGCAAATCATGGTTCTGATAAGGAGTTAATATCCAAAATATATAAATAACTTGCATAACTCAATAGCAAAATCAAACAATTAAAAATGGGCAGAGAGGGGTGCCTGGGTGATTCAGTTGGTTAAGTGTCTGACTCTTGATTTCAGATCAGGTCTTGATCTCAGGGTCATGAGATGGAGCCCCACTTTGGGCCCCACGCTAGACATGGAGCCTGCTTAAGATTCTTTTTCTCCCTCTGCCCCTCCCCAACTCCCATGTGCGTGCTCTCTTCCAAAAAAAAAAACAAAACAAAACAAAAAAAAACGAAAAAAAAAAACACAAAAAAAAACCAAACGAACAGATAATCTGAATTATCTGAATAGACGTTTGCCAAAGAAGACAACAAGTGCATGAACACATGTTAAGCATTACTAATCATCAGGGACCGCAATGATATATCATGTAATATCTGCCAGAATGGTTATTATCAAAAAGACAAAAAATAACAACTGTCGGAAAGGATGAGTAGAAAAGGGAACCTTTGTCCACTAATGGTGGGGATGTAAATGGTATAGCAGATGTAGAGAACAGAATACAGACCATTAAAAATTTAAAAATTGAGGGCTTTCCAAGATGGTGGAGGAGTAGGAGACACCGTTTTCAGCCGGTCCTCCAAGTCGAGCTGGATAGGTACCAGACCAGCCTAAACAACCACGGAACCAGCCTGAGACGCAGGAAGACGCATCTGGATCTCTACAAATGAACATCTCCAGCGCTGAGTATTGAGGTACGAAGCGGGGAGCCATGAAACTGTGCACAGATATCGGAAGATAAACGGAAGGGGGAGGGAGCCGCCGTGTTCGGGCGCCGGGAAGCGGTAGCCACTTGCACGGGAGAGCGGGCGGGGCTCGCGGACGGCACCCGCAAAACAGCAGACTGAGACCGTGAGCCGGGTGCGCGCGCCACCAGGCATCTCGCGGAACCCCGGAATACCGGTGTGCTCACTGGATCCAGACTGAGACCGGGAGATCCCGAGCGCGCGCGGGGCGGCTGGCGGCTGGCGGCATTAGAAACACAAAGGACAGAGACGCCGGCCCTGGAAGTGAGGGCTGGGACGCCGGGTGTGGGGCGCACATCCCGGGACGCTGCAGGGTTGAGCAGCACCAACAGAAACAGAGTTAAAGTGGCCAGAACATTAGTAGAGAACGGGCCGCAATCCCTCTGTTCTGTGACAGAGGCTGAAATTTGGCCGCTGCTGCTCTGACTCTCAGAAGAGGCACAGCAAACCGCCAGGGAAAGCCGCCAGAGAAGAAAAGCCTGGAAATACCGGCTCAGGGAGTGCCCATCCCCATCCCCCCTCGCAGGGGACACGGAGACTCTACCCAAACAGGGTTGCCTGAGTATCGGCGCGGCAGGCCCCTCCCCCAGAACACAGAAGGCAGGCTGAAAAATCAAGAAGCCCACAACCCGGGCGCCTGGGTGGCGCAGTCATTGAGCGCCTGCCTTCGGCTTAGGGCGTGATCCCGGCGTTCCGGAAAGGAGTCCCTCATCGGGCTCCTCCGCTGGGAGCCTGCTTCTTCCTCTCCCACTCCCCTGCTTCTGTTCCCTCTCTCGCTGGTTGGCTGCCACATAAATAAATAAATAAAATCTTTAAAGAAGAAGCCCACATCCCTAAGATCCCTATAAAACAAGGGGCACGGCCTGGGACTCAGTCAATAATTTGGGCTCTGGAAACCCCGCAACCTCTCATCAGAATGACAAGAAGGAGAAGCCCCCCCCAGCAAAGAAAAGACAGTGAGTCTGTGGCCTCTGCCACAGAAATAATGGATATGGATGTAACCAAATTATCAGAAATGGAATTCAGAGTAACGATGGTCAAAATGATGAGTAGAATTGAAAAAACTATTAACGAAAAGGTTACTGAGAATATAGAATCCCTAAGGACAGAAATGAGAGCGAATCTGACAGAAATTAAAAATTCTATGAGCCAAATGCAGGCAAAACTAGAGGCTCTGACGGCCAGGGTCGCAGAAGCAGAGGAACGGGTTAGTCAATTGGAGGATGGGTTAATAGAGGAAAAAATGAAAATAGAAGATGGTCTTAAAAAAATCCATGCCCACGAACGTAGGTTACGGGAGATTACTGACTCAATGAAACGATCCAATGTTAGAATCATCGGCATCCCCGAGGGGGTGGAGAAAAACAGAGGTCTAGAAGAGATATTTGAACAAATTGTAGCTGAAAACTTCCCTAATCTAGCAAGGGAAACAAACATTCGTGTCCAAGAGGCAGAGAGGACCCCTCCCAAGCTCAACCATGACAAACCTACGCCACGTCACGTCATAGTGCAATTCACAAATATTAGATGCAAGGATACAGTATTGAAAGCGGCCAGGGCAAAGAAATTTCTCACGTACCAAGGCAAAAGCATCAGAATTACGTCAGACCTGTCTACACAGACCTGGAATGAGAGAAAGGGTTGGGGGAGCATATTTAAAGCTCTTTCAGAGAAAAACATGCAGCCAAGGATCCTTTATCCAGCAAGGCTGTCATTCAGAATTGATGGAGAAATAAAGACATTTCAGAATCGCCAGTCACTAACCAATTTTGTAACCATGAAACCAGCCCTACAGGAGATATTACGGGGGGTTCTATAAAAGTAAAAAGGCCCCAAGAGTGATACAGAACAGAAAGTCACAGCCAATACAAACAAAGACTTTACTGGCAACATGGCAACATTAAAATCATATCTCTCAGTAATCAGTCTTAATGTAAATGGTTTGAACCATCCCATAAAACGCCACAGGGTTGCAGATTGGATAAAAAGAAATGACCCATCCATTTGCTGTCTACAAGAGACTCATTTCAAACCCAAAGATGCATTCAGACTGAGAGTAAGGGGATGGAGTACCATCTTTCACGCAAATGGACCTCAAAAGAAAGCTGGGGTAGCAATTCTCATATCAGATAAATTGGATTTTAAACTACAGACTATAGTTAGAGATGCAGAAGGGCACTATATTATTCTTAAGGGAAGTATTCAACAAGTGGATATGACAATTATAAATATATATGCCCCCAACAGGGGAGCAGCAAGATACACAAGCCAACTCTTAACCAGAATAAAGAGACATATAAATAAAAATACATTAATAGTAGGGGACCTCAACACTCCACTCTCAGAAATAGACAGAACACCCTGGCAAAAACTAAGCAAAGAATCAAAGGCTTTGAATGCCATACTCGACGAGTTGGACCTCATAGATATATATAGAACACTACACCCCAGAACCAAAGAATACTCATTCTATTCTAATGCCCATGGAACATTCTCAAGAATAGACCATGTTCTGGGACACAAAACAGGTCTCAACCGATACCAAAAGATTGAAATTATCCCCTGCATATTCTCAGACCACAACGCTCTGAAATTGGAACTCAACCACAAGGAAAAATTTGGAAGAAACTCAAACACTTGGAGACTAAGAACCATCCTGCTCAGGAATGACTCGATAAACCAGGAAATCAAAAATCAAATTAAACAATTTATGGAGACCAATGAGAATGAAAATACAACAGTCCAAAACCTATGGGATACTGCAAAGGCAGTCCTAAGGGGGAAATACATAGCCATCCAAGCCTCACTCAAAAGAATAGAAAAATCTAAAATGCAGTTTTTATATTCTCACCTCAAGAAGCTGGAACAGCAACAGAGGGACAGGCCTAATCCACGCACGAGGAAGCAGTTGACCAAAATTAGAGCTGAAATCAATCAAGCAGAAACCAGAAGTACAGTAGAGCAGATCAACAGGACTAGAAGCTGGTTCTTTGAGAGAATCAATAAAATTGACAGACCACTGGCAAGACTTATCCAAAAGAAAAGAGAAAGGACCCAGATTATTAAAATTATGAATGAAAAAGGAGAGGTCACGACGAACACCATTGAAATTGGAAGGATTATTAGAAATTTTTATCAACAGCTATATGCCAATAAACTAAGCAATCTGGAAGAGATGGAATCCTTCCTGGAAACCTATAAACTACCAAGATTGAAACCGGAAGAAATTGATTCCTTAAACAGGCCAATTAATTATGAAGAAATTGAGTCAGTGATAAACAACCTTCCAAATAACAAAACTCCAGGCCCGGACGGTTTTCCTGGGGAATTCTACCAAACATTCAAAGAAGAAATAATACCTATTCTCCTAAAGCTATTTCAAAAAATAGAAACAGAAGGAAAGCTACCAAACTCATTCTATGAGGCCAATATTACCTTGATCCCCAAACCAGGCAAAGACCCCCTCAAAAAGGAGAATTACAGACCGATTTCCCTAATGAATATGGACGCCAAAATCCTCAACAAGATACTTGCTAATAGAATCCAACAGTACATTAAAAGGATTATCCATCACGATCAAGTGGGATTCATACCTGGGATGCAAGCGTGGTTCAATATTCGCAAATCAATCAGCGTGATACATCATATCAACAAGAAAAGACTCAGGAACCATATGATCCTCTCAATCGATGCCGAAAAAGCATTTGACAAAATACAGCATCCTTTCCTGATTAAAACCCTTCAGAGTGTAGGAATAGAAGGTACATTTCTCAATCTCATAAAAGCCATCTATGAAAAGCCTACTGCAAATATTATTCTCAATGGGGAAAAGCTGGAAGCCTTTCCCTTAAGATCAGGAACTCGACAAGGATGCCCACTCTCGCCACTATTATTCAACATAGTACTAGAAGTCCTTGCAACAGCAATCAGACGACAAAAAGGGATCAAAGGTATTCAAATTGGCAAAGAAGAAGTCAAAATGTCTCTCTTTGCAGATGACATGATACTCTATATGGAAAACCCAAAAGAAGCCACTCCCAAACTATTAGAAGTTATAGAGCAATTCAGTAACGTGGCGGGATACAAAATCAATGCTCAGAAATCAGTTGCATTTCTATACACGAATAACGAGACCGAAGAAAGAGAAATTAGGGAATCCATCCCATTTACAATAGCACCAAAAACCATACGTTACCTTGGAATTAACTTAACCAGAGACGTAAAGGACCTATATTCTAGAAACTATAAATCACTCTTGAAAGACATTGAGGAAGACATAAAAAGATGGAAAGATATTCCATGCTCATGGATTGGAAGAATTAACATAGTTAAAATGTCCATGCTACCCAGAGCAATCTACACTTTCAATGCTATCCCGATCAAAATACCGAGGACATTTTTCAAAGAACTGGAACAAATAGTCCTTAAATTTGTATGGAAACAGAAAAGGCCCCGAATCTCCAAGGAACTGTTGAAAAGGAAAAACAAAGCTGGGGGCATCACAATGCCGGATTTCGAGCTGTACTACAAAGCTGTGATCACAAAGACAGCATGGTACTGGCACAAAAACAGACACATAGACCAATGGAACAGAATAGAGAGCCCAGAAATGGACCCTCGGCTCTTTGGGCAACTAATATTTGATAAAGCAGGAAAAAACATCCGGTGGGAAAAAGACAGTCTCTTCAATAAATGGTGCTGGGAAAATTGGACAGCTACATGCAAAAGAATGAAACTTGACCACTCTCTCACACCATACACAAAAATAAACTCCAAATGGATGAAAGACCTCGATGTGAGACAGGAATCCATCAAAATTCTAGAGGAGAACATAGGCAGCAACCTCTACGACATCGGCCAAAGCAACCTTTTTCATGACACATCCCCAAAGGCAAGAGAAACAAAAGATAAAATGAATTTATGGGACTTCATCAAGATTAAAAGTTTCTGCACAGCCAAGGAAACAGTCAGAAAAACTAAGAGGCAGCCCACGGAATGGGAGAATATATTTGCAAATGACACTACAGATAAAGGACTGGTATCCAAGATCTACAAAGAACTTCTCAAACTCAATACACGAGAAACAAATAAACAAATCAAAAAATGGGCAGAAGATATGAACAGACACTTTTCCAATGAAGACATACAAATGGCTAACAGACACATGAAAAAATGTTCAAAATCATTAGCCATCAAGGAAATTCAAATCAAAACCACACTGAGATACCACCTTACGCCAGTTAGAATGGCAAAAATAGACAAGGCAAGAAACAACAATTGTTGGAGAGGATGTGGAGAAAGGGGATCCCTCCTACATTGTTGGTGGGAATGCAAGTTGGTACAGCCACTCTGGAAAACAGTGTGGAGGTCCCTTAAAAAGTTAAAAATTGAGCTACCCTATGATCCAGCCATTGCACTACTGGGTATTTACCCCAAAGATACAGACGTAGTGAAGAGAAGGGCCATATGCACCCCAATGTTCATAGCAGCAATGTCCACAATAGCTAAATCGTGGAAGGAGCCGAGATGCCCTTCAACAGATGACTGGATTAAGAAGTTGTGGTCCATATATACAATGGAATATTACTCAGCTATCAGAAAGAACGAGTTCTCAACATTTGCTACAACATGGACAGCACTGGAGGAGATAATGCTAAGTGAAATAAGTCAAGCAGAGAAAGACAACTATCATATGATTTCTCTCATCTATGGAACATAAGAACTAGGATGATCGGTAGGGGAAGAAAGGGATAAAGAAAGGGGGGGTAATCAGAAGGGGGAATGAAACATGAGAGACTATGGACTATGAGAAACAAACTGAGGACTTCAGAGGGGAGGGGGGTGGGGGAATGGGATAGACCGGTGATGGGTAGTAAGGAGGGCACGTATTGCATGGTGCACTGGGTGTTATACACAACTAATGAATCATCGAGCCTTACATCAGAAACCGGGGATGTACTGTATGGTGACTAACATAATATAATAAAAAATCATTAAAAAAAAAAATTAAAAATTGAGCTACCATATGACCCTGTAATTCCATATCAGTGTATTTATCCAAAGGAAAGCAAAATGCTGAGTCAGAAAGATATATGCACCCTCATATTCACTGCAGCATTATTTACAATTGCCAAGATATGAAAGCAACCTAAGTATTCATTGCTGTATGAATGGATAAAGAAATTGTCGTATATGAACACAATGGAATATTATTCAGCCATACATTATAAGGAAATCTTAACATTTGTGACAACATGAGTGGACCTCGAGGGCATTATGCTAAGTGAAATAATTCAGACAGAGAAAGACAAATGCTATATGATCTTACGTGTGGAACCCAAAACACAAAACAACAAAAAAATCTAACTCATGGATACAGAGAACAGATCGGTTGTTGGCAAAAGTAGGGAGTGGGAAGTGGGCAAAAAAGAGTGAAAGTGGTCGAAAGAAATAAACTTCCAGTTGTAAAATAATAATTCCTGGGAATATAATGTATAGGTTAATCACTACAGTAATAATACTGTATTGTATATTTGAAAGTTGCTAAGAGAGTACACATTATATAAGTGCTCATCACAAGAATATAAATTTTCTAACTATGTGTGGTAATGGATGCTAACTAGCTTTATCACGTTGATCATTTCAACATATATAGAAATATTAAATCATTATGTCGTACACTTGAAAGTAATATAACATTGGATGTCAATTATACCATAAATTTAAAAAGTCTGGTCATTAAAAAGAGTTAAAATTAATTTATACTATAAAATTTGGCATCGAATTAACATTAAAAAGATAAAAAACATAACCAAAATATTTGATTCTATATTTCCAATAGAACAGGCAAAATTAACCTAAAACATAAGATTTTCATTCAAAGAAACTACTTTGAGAAATCAGCCTCTATTGAATTTTGTCAATTATATTTACCGAGTTATATGATATCAGAATAGCTATTATCTAATATTAACATTATTATTATTGTTATTTTTAATTTAGTCATTCACCTTAAACAAAACTGTACTGAACATTTTAGGGCTATAGTACCAAACAAATGTACAAAGCACCTAAAACACTAAGATATATCAAATGTGAGTTTTGATTGTGATGGTGTTTTATATTTATTTGCTTCTTAGTCATGCAAAAAGAATGCCACAATTCATAGCTTTAAGAAGAAATAATTTCTTTTTTTTACTAAAGTCCAAAAACATTTATCTCTGGCTCCTGTATGGCTCTTTCTTCCATGCATTGTTGTAATTTATGTTGTATTATTATCTCCCCCAAAAGATGGCAAGTTTTTTGACAGTAGGTAAGTTCATTGTCTTATTCATTATTTCCTTCTCTCAATGACTATCACAGGTTAGGAGATATGCTAGACATTGATACAAATTATATATTTTAAAAGATGAGACTATAAAATGAAGTACCAACCAACAAAACATTAATAATCACTTATTTGAAGGACATTAATGCCATTTGATTAGTATTTGAGGGATATTTAAACAAATACCCTGGAACAGCAGTCAGCATTTTCAGGAAAGCAAGAGTAACATCAAACTTACAAATATATTTTTTAAATTGCCTAGTTACATTAATTTAGATATTAGTTATTAGTTTTTCTCTCTTTTTCCCCCAATATTATCTTTTCTGTTATCTTTTTTTGGGTGGAGGGTATCATATATGTAATCACTATTTTGTTAGATGTGAAAAGTGAAATTGTTTTAGATATACATATATTTCTGAACCTTATTACATATAATAAGCACTTTTTAAAAAGGCTAATATGGGGTGCCTGGGTGGCTCAGTTGTTTAAGCGTCTGCCTTCAGCTCAGGTCATGATCTTAGAGTCCTATGATGGAGCCCCACATCACATTGGGCTCCCTGCTCAGCGGGGAGTCTGATTCTCCCTCTCCCTTTGCCTCTCCCCCTGCTTCTTGTGCATGTGCTCTCTCTCTCTGGGTCAAATAAATAAAATCTTTCAAAAAAATTTTTTTAAATAAAAGGGTTAATATATCGTGTAACTCACAGTCTTTGCTCCTACGCTTACCTCTTTCATACCTGTTCATGTGGTCATCTACAATTTTCAGTTTTCACTGTTTATGTAAAGAGAATGTAATAGCTTAAAGAGTTTAAGAGCTTAAATAGGCCAAGTTTATTAAAAAAACTGAAGGAAATTAAAATTCTCTAAATCATAAAATAAGGCATAGTATAATGTTCAACTCTTCCTTTGATTTTGTTTATGGAAATTCAAACTTGACTGCCGTTGACCACATTTTTCAGTCTTAATATTACAAAGAGATTTTAGAGTGGTTTGTGTCATAAAATTGGAAGAAATTGAATTTTAGACCTTTATGTTGACCCACTTTTCAACTGCTAATGAAATCATTTTCCTCCATATTTGGATCTCCTTGCAACCTTATCATTTACTACATGAAGGTGAGATCACTCAATCGTATTCTCCATGACTTCCTGCAGGTTTCCTGGCCTGTCACCTTTAGATCATCCTCTTGGTTAATGGAAATTATATGAGATCATAGGCTCCCAGGGTGTAATGAAAGCTAATGAGGAGTAGGACGTCTCTAAACTAACTTGAACTCCTTTTGGGAAATTTGTGTTCCTCTATCTTGCCCCTTAAAATAGTACTGATTTTGTAGAGACTTTGTGGCTTTTTGATATTCCTTGTAGAAAAAAAATCCTTGAAATATTGTTGTATAATGGTGAAATATTTATCTAGTTAAAATGTAAACACAAACAAAAAAACCACCTCAGCAAAAACAACAAAAAACCCTCAGAAGTATAAAAAAAATGGCATGAGAAGATCTGAAAATAAGTCAGAAATAAAACAGCGTTTAATACTTTATAAGAGAAGGAAATAAGTGACACTGTTCAAAGGCAAAAGGACACGTTAATATAGAAAATCTTGATATCACCAAGAGCATGACTGATTCTTTAGCCTTAGTATTCATTGGAGAAATTAAATGGTCATGCAATACTTGCAGACTTCTAGATGTATTTGTCTGAAGACAGGTGTATAAAATACTGAAATACCATTGACCCTTGAACAATACAGGTTTGAACAGCATGGATGCACTTATATGCAAATATTTTTGATAAATACAGTGCCGTACTGTAAATGTGTTTTCTCTTCCTTATGATTTTCTTAAACATTTTCTTTCCTCTACCTTAATTTATTGTAAGAATACACTATATAATACATCTAACATATACAATATATGTAAATCGACTGTTTAGATCCTCATTAAGGCTTCCCATCAACAGTGGGCTATAAGGAGTTACGTTTTTGCGGAATTAAAATTATACGCGGATTTTCAACTCTTCCCAACCCCTGTGTTGTTGAAGGATCAACTTCATATTTTAGTAGAAACAAAAATATTTAAGTAGAAACAAAAATATTTAAACAAAAATATTTAGTAGAAACAAAAATATTGTTAAAATATTTAACAAAATATTTGTTAAGAGACAAAAACACTTTAATGAACTTGGTTTTTGCATATTTCAGACAGTTCTTTGGGGTTTTTTTGCACTATCTTTATTGTGTTTCTAATTTTTCTCTAAATTATTTTCCCTCATCCTGTATGTGATAAAAACTTGAGAGGAGATTTTCAGTGTTAAAAAACTAAAGTGGTCTGTGATGTGCTAGTAGAGAAATTCAATATTTCCCACAAAACTTTTCTCAGTGTATCAAAAATAAAAGCTGTGTGACATACTTGAGAAAGTAGGAAGGCAAAGGCTGTAACTGCTTTTGGTCCTGACACATTCCAATTATCGGTAAACATTTCATTCCAACTGGTGAACATTACTAAATGAAATAATTTACACTTAAAGTCAGTTTGTTACATGGTCTGCCAAATTTATTTACATACTAAATGTGTGAAGAAACAACATATTTTCCAATTTATATGTATATAAATTGGAAACTATATATAGTTTTTTTTAATGTAAAGAGCAATACAAATCCCTGAGACAAGTTGTAAACTAAGTTATCCATAGTTATCTATCTTTCCATATATCTATCATCTATCTATATGATCTATAGTTTCAATATTCACTATGCATAATTGACTTTTCATTTCCTCCCTTCCTTTCCCTCTCTTTATATATCAATATATATAAATAAAGAGAAATATGTGTATGTACATATGCTCGTGTTTATGATAAACAAGGCATTAACATCCTTATTAACATTATTTTTGAAATGCATAAATATATTCCATGTATTGTTCTAGAAGCAACCATATAGCAATGAAAAAGAAAAAAAGAAAAATTCATTTTTCTTCATGGATCTTCTATTTCAGAGAGGAAGGAAGATTAAAAAATAAAAATATATAGCATATTAATGTTCAGATTTCTATGAAGAAAAATGAGTCAGGAAAGAAATGATGGTGTTGGAGGAGGGCAATTTACCCCTGACAAGTTAATATTTGAATAAAGGCATGAGGAATACAAGAAAATACACCATACAGTTACCGGGAAAAGGTAGTTTCAGCAACAGGGAGCAACAAGTGCAAAGGCTCTGGAGCAGCAAGAAAGCCAGTGTGAGGATGATGGGAAGTGATGGGAGTCTTAAAAGGTAACTTCAGTGAGTTAACTGGGATGCAGATCGTGCAGGGCCTCGTAGGCTTTTAAAACTTTATATTTTACTTTAACCAATACTAGAAACCTTGGAGGCTTTTTAGCAAAGTGGTAAGATCTGCTTTATTTTTTTAACAGGATATCACCAGCAGCTGAGTGGAAAGTCAACAGGTGAGGACCAAGATTTGCATCAGACTCTAAGGTATTTGTGATTTCTCAGGTGAGAGATGACTGGGATTTAAGGTGGTAGAAGTAAGGGCAATAAGAGGAGGTAAGATTCTAGTTCTATTTTGAATATTGAGCCAATACAATATTGTGGAAGGATTGGAGGTCAGATGGGAAAGAAGGAAAGGTTCTAGATGCCTCTAAAATTTGGCCCAAGCAATTGGAAAGATAGAGCAATTATGAATTAATATGAAGAAATGTTGGAAGATGCAGACAGGGAGTCGGGAGTAGAGCTAATTTTGAAAATGGTGAATTAGAGATGGATAGGAGATTCAGTAGTTGCTCAAATATGAGTCTGACATTCTTGGACAAGGTCAGGGGACGGAGTGTGAATTTTCAATTCACAGTGGATAGATGGATTTTAATGCTGTGAGGCTGGATGAGACGATCAAAAGATTAAATGACATAGAAAGTGAAGAGGTTCAAGACTGGAAACCTGGAAACATCAGCAATAAGTCTGGGGACAGGAGGAGAAATAAATAAAGGTAATTAAACACAGTGAGTCAGTAAAGGCAGAAGAAAACTTGAGGAAATCATAGTATCCTAAAAGCCTCATAAAGTGTCTGGATGGGGGGTGGTGAGAATGATAGGAGTCTTCGAATCCTACCCATAGATGTAGTTGAGATTTGAAATAAAATTGAATGCAAAGAATTCAACAGTCATTTGACTAAAATTTTCATCAAGCATTCATGAAGATAAGCACTGGGTAATATATTTAAGTGGTGAAACACTAAATTCTACTCCTGAAACTAATTCTACACTGTATGTTAACTAACTGGAATTTAAATAAAAACTTGAAACTAAAAAAAAAAAAAATGCAGTAAAAACAAAGGAAGAATACATTTGCCAGGGCAGCATTATTTTAAATAAAAGTGTAAATTTTATAATGTTTTAACATGCAAAAAAGAAAGAAAATGTAAGATTTTTTAAATTGTAGGTTAAAAAATCAATATCTTTTATCAAATAAAATATTAAAGTAAAACATATGTATGTAAGGCTCACCAGTTCTGTTAGTAGGTCAGTGCACCCATACTCCAGTTGTTGTGAGTGTGGTTGTTCATAGCTAATGGCTGCCCCACTACTATGATGGATTGCTCATAGTGGACATGGCTGACTGCAGTTGCCTCCCCAGGAAGGTTAAGTCCTCAACTCCCCCCAGTGATTGGTTGGCACTGACCAAGAGCCAAACCTCTTGTTTCCTTGTTTCAGTGAAAGATGGCTCCCCTGGCTGATTCATGTTCCACTTCCCAATTTCCAAACTCCACAATGTGTACATATATGAAATAGTAATGCATAATAGTGAAAAAACAAGGTCCAGATAATTTGCATGTTATGGGACCATTTTTTTAAAGTTTAGAATATAAATATCTTTCAGTAAACAAAGAATATCACTAAAAGTATACACAGGGAGAAAATATTACCTACCTCTATTTGAGGTGTTGAGGGAAAGAAAGAAATGTAAGGAAGAAAATTTCTTTTAAGATTTTATTTATTTATTTGACAGAGAGAGAGAGAGCACAAGCAGAGGGAGCAGCAGGCAGAGGGAGAGGGAGAAGCAGGCTCCCTACTGAGCAAGGAGCCTGATGTGGGACTCTATCCCAGGACCCTGGGACCATGACCTGAGCCCAAGGCAGATGCTTAACTGACTGAGCCACCCACGTGCCCCTTTCTTTTAAATGCTGTACCATGTGCATGCATTACTTGTTCAAAAGTTTTGTTGATTTTTTTTTTAATGATAGGAGGTGCTTCCATTGTTAAGAATCAGAGATAATGTCACGAAAAATTAAGTTGTGATATCCTTGGCTCTGGGACAAATAAAGTAAGTTGAGAAGGAACAAGTGCTGCTACACATGGGTCCGCTGATGAGTTGGAAAGCATCACAAGTTCAGATCAGAGTTTGGGGAGGTCAGGTGTGGGTCCAGCTGTCCAGCTGCATACTAGATACCTGAATTCTACCTCGTTTATGAATCTGGGACATTGGAGCCTATCTACTTAGAGGAACAAGCTTCGTGTCTGTATTTGATTTTCTTCACAGTATTCAGACAGGTAGTCAGGGAAGAGCTGTGAGTTTAGCAAATGGTTGATGGATGAATTATACATATTTAATGAATTATGATATTTTTATTGAATAGTTCATACTATGCTTACTATAAGGTCAAAAACAACTTGTGAATAAGGAAAATATATAGAAAAGTCTTTTGGGGAGGAGAAGAAAGATACATCAGAACAGAAAAATATTAAATGAAGGCATTTTAAAAAATTATGTGAAGTAAAAGCAAAATTACATTTGTCTAAACAAACTATTGAAAATGAAGATTGTGTAAGTGATTTAATCAGTATCTGTTAAGCTTTCCAAGATATTTACTGAAACCCAAATTTAGCTATTTTGGAAAGCCAACACACTTTGATCATGTTTATATATACTTACTAATATACATACTTACATATATTACTTATATGTAAATAAAAATTTTGCTTTGTTTTCTTTTGTTTTGAAAAACAAAATGTCCACTGTGTTACTGAATAACAAAAGCTGTGATTAATAGATATGAAAAATGTCACCAGGATAGGGATTTGGAAAATAACTTTTAGACATGTGAGATTAAACACTATAAAAATATAGTGCTTAACCTTAAACATCCCTGAGAATAATGATTAGGTTTAGACACTTTCTGTGATAAAGATCATACTATGTATCCATTCCTAATAATTTTATAGAATAGTGTCTCTGAATATATAAATGCCCTCTATCTTAAATATTTCATTAAATTAGTTTTTAGCTTTTTAACATTCATCTACATAGCTTTAATTTACAAGTATAGTTTATATGCCAAATATGTGTCTGGCTCTCTGCTAAGGCATACAAATGTGTAAAATGTTTTTAACAAAAGAGCTTCACAATCTAGAAAAGAAATGAGATAGACTAATACAAAAAGGCATTATGCAGTCATTATTCTTGATAAAGCCTGCATCATTTTGCATCATGTTACTTAGAAATGTAAAAGACATAACAGGGAGCCCTGGTTACTGGTATTTATATAGAATGTTAATATTTTAAAACACTTCAAGGAAGAGAGTTTTAAGAAATGGTTTCTTGCCTGGTTAGCTAAAAAATTCACACAGTATAAAATGTAAATGTGTTTTGAAACCACTGGTTTTGCATCACGATTTGATAGCGTTTTTTGTTGCATACCCCATGCCATTATCAACAGAAAGAAATGTTACTTCATAGAAGAGGAGAATAAAAACTGCAAGCTCTGTCTTCAACAAAAACGAAGAGAACTAAAAGCCACAAAACGCAAATTAGGTGGCAGAGCTGTCAAAACAGAGGAGATAAACAAGACAAAGGGCTGTGTGAGGAAAGAGGATTTTTGGAGTAGGACCTCTAGAAGGGAGGGGCATGCCTATGTTTGCAACAAATGTGGGCACTGTCTCTAAGAGTTTTTCTTAAATGCGATTTTGGCCTAAGATGCAGCAGAAATGGACCTAAATGAAAAATACTATAGGCAGGCCATATTTACTTATAGGACAAATCTGTTCCTGCAGTTGGAAGGAAAAAGACTGCATATTGGACAGCTCCACAGCTACATAACCCAGGTAACTGGACAGGGATTGGGGGGGGGGGGGGGGTGAGAGCTAAATGTACTCAGTAGGCTTACATAAACAGAACTCCTGGATTTCAGAAAAATACTTGTGTTCTAGGCTTGGGAAATAGCCAACCCTCCTCTTCCCACCACACACACACACACACACACACACACACACACACCCCTTACATGTACACTTCTCTCTTACTAACAGTTAGTCCTGGAAAAATACTCATCTATTTCAAAGAAGATAAATGATCTAACAAAAAGCCAGAATAAATACTCTTATACTAGAAAGGAAGGAAGAAGGAAGAAAGGAAGAGAGGGAGGAAGGGAGGGAGGGAGTACGAAGTAGAAATATGTGACAAAAAAGAAATACTGAGGTAACAGAAAGAGGTATAGAAGCTGGCAAGCAGTGGAAAAAATTTAAAAATCATGCAAAAATTTGCAAAATGCACAAAGCAGTTGCGATGCCTCTGCAATCATTGGAAATGAAGTCTAGAGAGAACAAAAATGAAAAAGAATAACAAAATGATATGGGCAAAAGTAAGCATTAAGATGATTAATGAGATTATAGAAACTAGAGAATAAGATTTAGTTTATGCATAATTGGCCTCTCAAAGTTAATTAATAATAAAGATTCAATTATTAAAAATATAATTTTGTAAAACCTTCAGATCTGAGACGGAATATCTTCAGATGGAAAAGCTACACCATGTTCCAGGAAAAACTAATAAAGTGCATTCAACATTAAAATATATGTTAATTATTTACTGGACTTCAAAGACTGAAAATATTTCAATTAAAGCTTTTAGCCATATTATAGGATACAGCACTTAGAGGTTTTAAAACCCCAGAGATCTTTTCGGACCTTTCCTAACCACTATTACAGCATACATCCATACTGATTTTGGCTGGTACTCATTAAGAAATAAGCATGAAAGCATCTTGTTTACCATTTTACTCCAACATCAATAGTTTTTGATTAAACAATCGATAAACATTTTCTGAAGTAATGAATCAATAAATAGTTTGGTTAATTAATTTACCTTACAATGAATTGGATTGTTTTAGTTCAACTATTGTCTGGTAATTGTCAAAGTATATGTACCTACCCTCCATCTATAACACAGAATTTCTGCAATTCAATGAATTGTTGGATAATACAGCCTGGAACTCTATTGTCCCATTTAATCAAAACACTGTTTTAAATAAATACTATAGAGATTTTACTTGAAAGATATACCTTAAATACTTTTAAATTTATAATATTACATTTAAATTTTATTCTGATAAAATAATTTAATTACCTTATTTATGCACAGTTTGGCCCCTTGTAGTACTTAGGAAGTTTTTTGATATTGCTGCCATCAGTCTTTAGTTAAAGGGATTCTAAGAAAAAGCCCTGTGTCTGATACTAAAATCATAATGTTCATTGCTTAGAGAAGAACAACGGAAATTTTCTTAGGTCTTATATTAAAGGGAAAAAACTGTTCCTCTCTTTTTGCATTTATAGACAAGTGCAAAAGAAAGTAAAGAAGTTTTAAAGATATTAGATACTGACAGTCTTCAAGAGCACATTGAATTTGAACAAAGTCTTGAAGAACAAATACAAAAATCAACAAATGCACCTCCAAAGACAGAGTCTTTTGTGTATAACATCTGTTAGTGAGGAGTGGTTTCATCTTGTCTTATAATAGGTTGTTTGTCTAATTTGGAGCAGCAGCTGAGATGTCTGGACGTTAGTATCTGTGAGCCTGAGCTCCCACGCTGGGATGCTTACAAATACCCCTTGTAACCCACCCAATAAAGCTATCTCTGTTTCTGTTACCAACGCTATTTGTTGAAGGTACACGTTTGTCCAGTCTTCCGTTTTCATTGACATGCACAATAGACACCCCCCAAAATGTGGAGTTTCTGATCTCTGTATCTAGTTATGCTGAACATAGGTCATAAACTTAATCTATTTTAACTTTTTTAAAAATTTTTTTTCTGTCTCTCATTCTCTGTGTGTATATGTGTCTGTCTCATCTTTCTCTTTCTCCTTTTCTCCCTCCCTTCCTGTCCCACTGGAGCATTGTAACATTGTAACAATGTTACAAATGTTACATAATATGTATCAATTTTATTTGAGTTCTGGTGATTTGAGAATTAACCAACTTTTTATGGCTAAATGTCCATTACGATAGCATAATGTTATGGGATTTTGCAGGATGTTGAGATTGCTGCTGAGTAGATCAGCCTCTCTCCAGGCAAGCACCACAGTGTGCTAAACCTTGCAAGTCTTGAAAAATAACGGAGGTTGTTATAAAACAGTGCTCTAAGGTCTGAGAGGTAAGGACACCAACCGAGAAGGCAAGGATCTATAGGTATATACTAGAACAATATTGCTTGAGCCTTTATAGGCTTCTTAACTATACAGTACACTATACCTAGTCCACATCTTTTTAAATGCTTGATTACATGATTACCCAATAGCCAATTGGACCTAGTGGGAGAATTCATACATATGTATTAATATCATACTTTTTTTTTTAATTAAAAAAAAAAGTCCCAAGGAATTAAATAATGATAAGACTGTAGAAATGCAGAAACACAAACTGGAAAGGTCTTAACAGAGTCAATGCTGACAGTGCCTGTGTTTTAATCTTTTGCAAATAGAAAAATAACAAGTTTGAAGATGTAAACTATTTTAATAACTCTTTGAATTGTAAACTGATACAACCTGAAATTCCTAAACGTGAGACTCTTTTAATATGTTAGAAAAACAAGAGTGACAAATGATTGCATGTCACCCTGTGATCGGTACTATATTAAGGGACATGACTGTTAAATTGGGGAACATAGATATGAAAACATCAATACAAACATAGAATAAATTTTTAAAAGGAAGGAAAGAAGACCTGGGATAGAGGAAGAAAGAGAGGACACCGAAATTGGGTTTTATAGACTGCAAATGAAAATGAAAAAAGATTAACTTTAGGCTCAGATGATAACGTAAGCAGCGGAGGACTAAAAACTTATAGTGATTTAAGGATTCTAAGTTAAACATGGTAGTGAAGTATAAAGTTGCAGAAGAAGTACAAGCTAAATTGGAACAGATTATACAGGGCTGTCTCTGCTATGGAAAATTGTTTTGTTGTATTTGCTGTAGAAAATGAAGTAACATTACGTGCCTTTAAACAGGTAAAATATTTTATTTATTATTTATTTTCAAGACTATCTATAGTGTTATATTTAATTATTAATGAAATCCGATATAAAATATAAAATAGTCCATGTTTTTGTAATCATTAAATTTTATTAAATATGGTGATTTTGCTATCAAAACCTTCCTGTCCTTTCCTTAGATGCCCACTAGCATCTCTATTCTTTGAACTTCAGCTTCTATTCTTTTTTTAAACATCTTTTTAATTGAAGTGTACTTAACATACAGTTTTATATTAGTTTCAAGTATACAGCATACTGATTCAACAATTCTATACATTACTCAATGCTCACCATAAGTGTAGTCACCATTTGTCACCATGCAACATTATTACAATATTATTATCTATAGTTCCTATGCTGTGCTTTTCATCTCTGTGATTTATAACTGGAAGTCTGTAGCTCTTAATCCCCTTTATTTCACCCATCCCTACACACACCTCCCTGTCTCCATTCTTAATCCTTTCATATGTATCCTCCAGAATTCAGTTACAAAAACCTTTCTAAACTTAAATATATGATTTTATCTTTTAAAAAATAACTTCAGTAGCCTTCCTTTCCTCCCACAAAAAGAAGCACTACTCTTAAAATACAGATTACAAAGCTCATTATGATCTCAATAATCAGCTCCATCTGCTACCTCATTCCATGGGGCAACCATCAGGCTCTAAACTCCAACTCTACTCATTATTTCTCAGTACTATTAACTGATTCTTCATTTTCCTGATTATTCTTTTTTCCTCCTGGAGTATATCACACACTCTTGCCATATCCAAGCATCATAAAAATTTTTTGACTCCCATTATATAAATGAGGAAGTGAAGACAGAATTTAATGACTTACCAAATCAAAAAGCAAGTGAGGACCACCATCTGAGCCTGAGGAATTTTGCTCTCGCGCTCATACCAGGTCTCTGAAAGGAGGTTCCCAGGAAATTTTCAGAGGCGGTATCCCACCTAAATAAGTGTATTGGAAAACACACCACCTGCAGTGGAGAAACAGGAATATGCGCATCTAAAATTCAACTCTACCCGATGCATCACTTGTTTGTATTTGCCCCTTAAATTATATGCATTTTTTTTGTATGTGTGGGAAACTGGTCTCAGTGCTCTCCTACACTAGTTTGATTTCAATGTGTTCTAAAACCTGGGTTCTTTATATCAATGTGTTTCCCTCCTTTCACAAATTGTGTCTTTGGGCTTACAGTTTCCACCCATAACTCATAAAATGCTTTCAAGCGATAGTGCTGGACTTGTTGCAAAAAGATAAAGGGTGTCATGCTGTGTATTAAACTGCAAGGTTTACAATGGTTTGGAACACCCTCAAGGAAATGCTCAAAGCAACACAGAATAACACTTTTGCCTTGATTTCAGAGAATATGAAGAGAAATGAAAAGAGATTTTTACATAAAGTGTAATATTTCAATACTAGAAAATTAAAAGGAAAAAAAACACTCTTTGAAAGGCTTAGCCTATTATTTGTTTTCAGAGAAAGGCCCTTAATTACTTTAACGTATTTGATTATCAAAAATGAAGTTGCAGATTCTAGAAGCACCTCAAAAACTAAAAGCTGAGACTGCTGGTCCAGTCAGGCATGTAAAAAGCTTGAAAATTATCACTCTGTCCTAGCAAGTCAAAAGCTAAAAATACGAAAGCATCAACAAGAGAAGTGAGGTTACAGGGCAGAATGCTACCCCCAAATTGGAGAGATTGGTGGGAGAATACAGAAAAATCACAACTTACCTGAGCGGAAATCCACAAGCTGAAACCTCCATGGGAACCAGCGTCAGAGTAAAGAAACCTGAACTACAATTGACAAATTTCTGGAGTCTCAGCATGAACGACTCAGAATTAAAAACTCCAGGAAAGCAAGTTTTGTCAAGGCAGGAGGGCACACATTTGCGAGTTTTACCGCCTGTGGTTTTACCCAGTTCTCAGAGTGAGTGGTGGAGAACAACTCCCTCATGCTTCCTGCGGGAAGAAGGGAAAAGGAACCATTTTGAAATTTGCTAGAGCACGCTGTTCTTCTTAACAAGGTATGCCCGCAGGAGAAAGTATTTAACTAAAGCATGACCTGCTGGGGTTTAATCAAAGCCTAACCAACAAAAGAGAAATAGCCAATTCCAGGTGACTCTAGCCTTCCACAAAGAGGAAAAGAAATACCAGAATCCAGCCTACTCTAGCCACCCTATCCCCCCTAAGGCAGGAGGCACTGAGAAGCACATGTCAAGTTCACCGTCCAGAAACACAGGTTCACTAAAAACAGAGCTAATAAAACAACTGTAGAATGCTTCCCCTCCCCAACACCTTCCTACCACATTGCTACAGGCTTATTTACAGCAGTTCATTTGACTTAGTCAAATGAAAAATCATGTTCTGCTATCAAGAAAAGAACTGGAAGATATACTAATGGCAAAAACACAGTTTGGCCATAGCAAACATACTGTGTGTGTGGTGAGAATGCTTAATATTTGCTTTTAGCAAATTTCAAGTATACAACATCGTATTATTAACTACAGTCAACATGCTGTACATTAGATCCTCAGAGCTTCTTTATCTTAAAACCGAAAACTCGTACCTTTTGATCATTATCTTTCATTCTCCCACCCCCTAGCCCCTGGCAATCACCATTTCCCTCTCTGCTTTTGTAAGTTTGACATTTTCTTTCTTTCTTTTTTCATTTTTTTTTAAGACTCCACCTGTAAGTGATACCATACAGTATCTATCTTGATCTTTCTGGCTTATTTCATTTAGCGTAATTATCTCTAATTTCTTCTATGTAGCAACAAATGTCAGTGTGTCCTCTTTTAAGGCTGAATAACATTCCATTGTATATATATGCCAAGTTGTCTTTACCCATTCAATCTACATTTCACTACCCGTACAAGGGTTCCCTTTTCTCAACACCTTTGCCAACATTTATTATCTCCTGTCTTTTTGAAAATCACTATCGTAATAGGTCTGAGGTAATAGTTCGCTATGGCTTTAATTTACATTTCTCTGATAATTAGTGATGTTGAGCATCTTTTCATGTGCCTGCTGGCCATCTGTATGTCTTCTTTAAAAAAGTCTATTAAGGTCCTTTGCCTATGTTTTAATTGAACTTTTTGTTCTTGTTTTTGTTTTTGCTACTGAGTTGAGTTCCTTATATATTTTAAATATTAACGTTTTATGAGATTTATGGTTTGCAAATATTTTCCCATTCCATAGGTTGTCGTTCACTTGTTGATTGGTTTCATTGCTGGGCAGAAACATTTTTAATTTAATATAGTTCCACTTTTTAAAATTTTTTTGTTATTATTATTTTAGGTGGGAAGGGGCAGAGGGAGAGAGAGAATCCCAAGCAGACTCCCCGCAGAGTGTAGAGCCCAAAGCAGGGGCTCAATCCCAGCACTCTGAGATCATGAACTGAGCAGAAACCCAGAGTCAGACGCTCAACTGACTGAGCCACCCGGGTGCCCCTCCACCTTTGTACTTTTGAATTTTTTAGTTTTGCTCCTGTTGCTGATTTCTACTTTCATATTACTGAGATCAGAAAAGATATTTGATATGATTTTAACCTTCTTAAATTTATTAAGACTTGTTTTGTGACCAAACACATTCTGGATAATGTTCCATGTGCACTCCAGAAGAATATATATTCTGGTGCTATTGAATGAAATGTTCTTTATACATCTCTTAGGTCCACTTGATCTATAGTGTTATTCAGAAACACTATTTCTTTATTAATTTTCTGTCTGGATGATCTATTCAGTATGAAATTGGGCTAATGAAGTCCCCTCCTATTATTGCATTGCTATCTATTTCTTCTTTCAGGTCTGTTAATTTTTGCTTTAAATATTTAGGTGCTTCAATGTCGAGCGCATACATGTTTACAATTGTTACAACCTCTTGGTAAGCTGACCCTTTATCACTCTATAGTGAAGTTCTTTGTCTACTGTGACTGATTTTTATTGAAAGTCTATATTATCTAAGTATAGTCACATCTGCTCTCTTTTGGTTACCATTTGCACGGAATTTCTTTTTCTGTACCTTCACTTTCAACCTTTGTGTGCCCTTAAAGCTAAAGGGAGTCTCTTGTAAGCAGCATATTACTGTATCTTGATTTTTTTTTATTCAGTAAGCCATTTTGTATCTTTTAATGGGATAATTAACCCATTTTCAACTACATCTTAGAAATAGATAAGGCATCGCAAAGACCTTTGAGCAACTCTGTCCGGACATTTTCATTGATTTACTCACCTGACTTTTAGTATAGCTTTCTAGTATAATTTACTTGCTGATGCCTTAGCTCATACCTAACTGATTTTCTTAGGAAAAGAGTAGACCTATTTAAAATTGTTTTTTTTTTTTAATATACAAAAAAAAAAAAAAAAAAAACCACCCCAAAACAAAAAATCTCAGTTACATAACACCCAAAAATTAAAGGAGAATATTCAAAGAAGAGATAACAAGTAACACCTATATAGTCCTTACTATGTACTCAGTTACTAAGTGCTGCAATCCTACCCTGTCAGATACTCGACTAAGTACTCATTTAATTCTCACAGCAATACTTTAATATAAAGTAAATAGCATTATTTTATTCCAACATCGGGCAAAACACATCCCCATACATACCCCAAAACAAAACAACAACAAAAAAGTAAAACACAGATTATGCAGCCAAAGAAACAAAGGAAATATCACAAAGAGTTTATAATGGCATTTCCTCTACAGCAAAAATTTGTACATATATTTTGAAGATAAACATATAGCAAGGACATGGTTAAATACATGGATTGGTCTAGACATGGCATTATTGGAAAACATAAAACCCTTCACCTCCCCTCAAACATTTTGTTGGATGTCTTTCTCCAACATTGTTAACTCCCTTTCACCCACATCTTGGCAAGATTCTATAGCTTTCCAGCCACTTTCAGGCATTAAAATATTTTGCACAATCTAAATAAGTCTTTAGTCTCATATTCAATTCAATGTTCTTTTAGTTTCCCCAGCCAGGTGATAGAATAGCGGAGAGATGGAGGATTGATTATTTTCACCCTTTCTCTTCTACCTCCTTTTTTCCTTGCTTCTGCAACTCAACCCCAAGGATAAAATGGGAGAAATAAAATTTCCACAGGGAAAGCATTTTTATTTAGTCCATGCTAATAGTAATTTTATCTCACATTTGAATTCTCTCTTTTATGAGAGGCATTTAAATACAAGTATTTCAATGAGGGTACATTAATGGGTTCTTAGGATGACTTCATCAACACATCAGCTCCAAACCACAGCATTTCCTGAATGTTGCTTCCTCTGTTTGGCCTCTTCAGAAGTCCCTCTTTGTGTTCACTTCAGTTGTTACCTGACATCTACTTTTCCTAGCGTTTAGCATTTCAAGATGCCATCCTTATGAGACATGCCTTATACCACTATTTCCCTCTATTTTTTTTTTCTTTTGTATGGTTATTAAGATTGCTCTGCCCACCCTCCTGCCTTCAGGTGAGAGTCCAGCACCTTATTTCTCAAGATACTAATGACAAGAAATCTCTTGTGTTCTGTTCCCATGGCAGGGTGAATCTGGCCTACTAATTTTTGAAATTTGGTAAGAATTCAACCTGAGATTCTGATGTCTATTGTAAGGGCAAATGTAAGCTAAACATAAGAGGTCTTTCAACTTGTTGATAATAAGGGAAAGTAAAGGATAAGTTTCCCTTCTCCCTTTTTTTAGAGCATTTACTTTAGGGGGAAAAAATGTAATAGAAAGTTCTTCCTCTGTATCTTTGAAATATGTTAAACTTTCAAAAATGTAAATTAGCCTCTTGCCAGCTTTATGACCTTGGAATTCTTTCTCAAGGACATGGTCACCATCTCTTTGGAATGTAAACATCAAGGCAAATAGTGTCCTATCTTATAGTTTCTGTGGGAAGGTAAAGGACTAACTTCTTTAGGGTGCCTAGCTTTAAGGTGCAAAACTACCTTGTATCATAAAAGGATTGCCTTTGTAATTTCCTCACAGATTGCCCTCATATTCTGGTTTAATGCATATTCAGCATAGAATTGTTTTCTTTCTCTTCTACCTCTCTAGATAGGTCTGCTGGATTTGAAGGAAATTCTGTGTTTAATTATATTTCTCCAACATTGTCCTACTGCAAGCACCCATTCTTTTATAGCCCACTCCTTGCCTGGGGATGCAAAAGCATCCTTCCTTTCCTCAATAAGGAGACGTCACAGTACTCTCCAGAATCATGAGATTTTTCTAAAGGAACTTCTTATATAGATTGGACTTTGGTGTTGAGAATGGATATCCGAAGGTTTCATTTTAATCTCCTCCCTTAGTCACGGGGGGAGATTCACTCTCAGGAATCTGACAATATTTGTCACTCATTAAATTCTCACAGGTATGCACACACAAGTGCATTTCTGGAAAAGAGGTCTGGAAAATCATCAAGGAATATATATATATATATATATTCCTTTCTAAATGTCAATTTTATTTATTTATTTTTTAGTAAATATACATAGCATAAAATTTAACATTTAACCATCTTTAAGTGTACAGCTCAATGACATTAAGTGCATTTCTATTGTTGAGCAACCATCACTACTATCTCCAGAACTTTATTATCCCAAACTTTGTACACTCAGTAAGCAATAACTACCCATGATCACCTCCCCAAATCCCCTTGTAAACATTATTCTACTTTCTTTCTCTATGAATTCGATTCTTTTAACTCTCTTTTTAAGTGAAACCAGACATTATTTATCCTTTTGTGATTGGATTATTTTGCTTAGGATAATGTTTTCAGATTCACTTATTTCGTAGCATGTCAGAATTTCCTTTATTAAAAGCTGAATAATGTCTTCTTGTCTGCATATACCACATTTTGTTTATTCATTCATCTGTCAATGGACACTGGGATTGCTTTCATCTTTTGGCTATTGTGAATGATGCTGCTGTGAACATGGATGTCAAATATCTATTTAAGTTTCTGCTTTCACTGCTTTTGTGTATATACCCAGAAACAGAATTGCTGGATTATATGATAATTCTATGTGTAATTTTTTGAGGAATCACCATACTACTTTCCACAGAGACCACACCATTTTATAATCCCACCAACACACAAGGGTTCATATTTCCCCACATCCTTTCCAACTCTTGGTATTTTCTTTTCGTTTTTATAATAGTCATTTTAATGGGTAGGAAGTAGTATTTTCTTATGATATTGGCTTTTATTTCCCTAATCATTTGGTGATGTTGAGCTTCTGTTCATGTGTTTATTGGCTAACTTCTTTGGACACTATCTATTCAAATCCCATGACAACTTACTAATGGAGTTGTTTGTATTTTTGGTGTTGAATTTTAGGAGCTATTTATATATTAATCCCTTTTCAGATGTATGATTTGCAAATATTTCTCCCATTCTCTAGGTTGCCTTTTCAATCTGTTGTTAGTGTTCTTTGATGCACAGAAGTTTTTAATTTTAAGTCAATTTATCTATTTCTGTCTTTTATTGGTAGCGATTTAATGTCATATCTATTGGGTGCTGAACCCAATATCTTGAAGCTTTCCCCTGTTTTTTCTAAGGCTTTTATAGTTTCAGCTTTTATGGCTAAGTATTTATCCACTTTGAGTTAATTTTCATAAATATTATTAGGTAAATGTCCACCTGTATTCTTTTGCATGCAGATATTCCATTTTCTCAACACCACTTTTTGAAAAGACAGTCTTTCCCCACTCAATGATCTTGACACTTCTGTCAAAAAGCATTTGATGATAACAAACAAGTTTTATTTCTGGCAGCTCTATTGTACTCCATTGGGCTACATGTCTATGCCAGTACCACACTGTTTTGATGAATGTTTCTTTGTAGCAAATTTTGAAGTCAGAAAGTGTAAATCCTTCAATTTTGTTATCCTTTTTCAAGATTGTTTTGGCTACTCGGTTTCTCTTAGATTCCATATGAATTTTAGAATGGATTTTTCTATTTCTTTAAAAAACATCATTGAAATTTCAATAGAGATCAAATTAAATCTGTATATCACTCTGAGTAGTATTGACATGAATCAAGCTAAATCTGTTACCTGAGTTTAACATTTCTATCTTGATTTATGTCTCCAAAATTTCAATAGAAGCTCATATGCATTTTGAATAAAAATAGCATTAAGGAGGGGGGAAAAGATGTGTTTTAACTGAGAAGAAGAGATCTTCGTTCCCTTCTATGACTACAACCCAAGACGTACTTTCTTTTTCTAATAAATGCTATCAATGACAATATAGGAGATGTAAAGTTACCTGGCTCACTGTTTTGCCATTCTTCTTCAACCAAATCACTTGTGGAAGTGGATATTATTGTTGTTACTACATTTGTCAAAGAGACATTTGAAGCATTCTGTAGGCTTTCATTTATTAACATCGATAGATTGTTTAATTTCTTTCACTACTCACATTATTAAAGATTGAACAGTAGTGGATATTAACCAGAACAAGAAACCTCTATCCATTTAGATTCTGGTTTGATGTAGAAAAATTCCATTTGGCCTTGGTGAGGAATTTAAAAACATGTTATAAACTTCTGTTTTGTCTGCTGGATGAATAAAACATATCATATTTCAAGCTTGTTTTGAAGAATAAACTTTTAACTCACTTTTTAAAACTGAATGTTTGTCCATCATTAGACCATCACCCATCCCATCGCAATACCCTTCCCCAAACAGCCTATATTCTTTAGTGAAGAATACAACTGAGATTTTTGTCTTTATAGCTGTCTCATTTTTAATATTCCATTAAGTGTAGCAAAATCAATAAAGAAATTTGGATGATGTCTTCTAGCATTTAACATAATATTTTAAATCCAAGATTTCGGGGGCACCTGGGTGTCTCAGTTGGTTAAGCATCTGCCTTTGGCTCAGGTCATGATCTCAGGATCCTGGGATGGAGCCCTGCACTGGGGTGGGCTTCTCCCTTTCTCTCTGCCACTGCCCCTGTTTGTGCTCTCTCTCGCTCTCAAATAAATAAATAAATAAATAAATAAATAAAATCTTTTTAAAAATCCAACATTAGAATTTCAAGTTGCCTAAATTGTGTGTGTGTGTGTGTGTGTGTGTGTGTGTGTATGTGCTTGTATTCATACATATGACAGGGAAAAAACAACTTCCTGTCAAAAGGTCATTAAACATCATAAATATGAAATAATATATACTTTATTTTAGCTGGCAGAATGACTTGTTCTACCTTGAGTAACATTCCAATTGATTTTAAGTACAAATTTATTATTAGGAAAGAAAAGAGGAATAGAGCAGAGATTTTAAGTGCTTTTACCTCTTACTACAGTTTATTTTCTTTTGCATATTAAGTCTTGATATGGTTAATATATTAATAGTTAATATTATTCTAATATGTTTTCAACAATCTTTTAGAAAAACTTGAAAACTGTTTTCAATGACTTAGGTAGGATGGCCTAATAAATGTCTGTATTTGGACTAGACTCAATTTTCTCATGACCGCTGTGTATCATACAGAGCTACTCTCCTTTTATCCCATGATTCAATCTAGTGTTCCCAGGTACTACAAAATTCCCCTGTTCCCTAATCAGAGCTTTCTGGTTTTGCTTGTATATAACTGGGGGTGGAGAAGAACAAAACAAAGTCACATTGAGGGCATATTAATCAAGATTCTCCAGAGAGACAGAAACAACAGGATATAGCCTATATACGTGTATAACCTGAGAAGTCTCACAATCTGCTGTCAGAAAGTTAGAAAACCAGGGAAGCAGGTGGTATAATTCAGTCTGAGTCCAAAGGCCTAAGAACCAAGGAGGTTAAGGGTACATCCAAGTAAAGGCCCAAGACTGGTGCACCAATGATGTAAGTCCTGGTCTGAGTTGAAAGGCCAAGAACCAGGGGTGCTGATGTCCAAAGGCAGGAGAAGATGGCTATCTCTTCTCCGCCATCTTTTTTTTCATCCAGACCCCCTGTGTATTGAGTGATGCCCACTCACATAGGTGAAGTCAATCTACTGATTTAAAGGTTAATCTCTTCCAGAGTCACTTCTCACAGACAAACCCAGAAATCATGTTTTATCAGCTATCTCAACATCCCTTAGCCTAGCCAAGCTGACACATAAAATCAACCATCACAGAGGGGTGAGACAGAACATAAGGATATGATGTCTTTTCTATTTCTTCTCCAGATCATGTTTTCTCCATACGTCAATTTTCCTCTGTCCCCTTGTCAGATGGCCTACCCTGCAGTCCCTCTTAGACTTCATGAGCTGGGAAAAATAGACAGTAAGATCTTTTTACATTTTTAAAACATTCCAAATATGTCACCCCTATCATGAATGACCCTTCTTCCCTATATCCAAACTAGTAAAATTACCCCCAGAAAAGTGGGAATAACTTTTTAACTAAGACTCTTTTATAAAATTCCTCTAAAAGTTCTGTCTGTCAGAAAAATGGAAAAGAAAGAGGAATATTTTTATACAGAAAGACAAAGATGGTGAGTGACATGCTGGACGGTCTTCTGGATTCATGCTGGAGCCCTCCAGAAGGGAACTAAGAAGTACAAGTAGCATAAGAAGTAAGACTTGCTCCTTTGCTCTTGGAGTGCAAATAATACCACACTTCTTAATTTTCTTACACTTAATAAGTATAAGACTCTACCGCTAGCACACCCAGATTGGTTAAAGTCTATTCTGCATCTTTTGGGTTTCAGAGTAGAAGCCGGGCAGAGTGGTTAATTAGAAATCCTAGAAAGAGGCTCCCAGAATTCCAGATGTTAATGAAGAATTTGTGATTGATGCTGTCCCTCCCCCCTTGCTGATATGGTTGTGAAGTCTCTGGTTCAGTCCTCTGTCAAAGCAAGCAAGACCTTCCCATGGAGAATGTCTCTGATGTGATCCCAGTTCTTCTATACTAAATGCAAGCATTTGGGCTCCTCCTAACCGTGTTTCTTCTCGATGTTTGTATGATAGGGGAAACAAATCTACCATACACATATACACATAACTTTCTAATAGGCTATATTAAATCCTCAGTACATTAATGTAGTGACTCAGATTTTTTTTTCATATATTGAAACTAAAACTATTTTATGTTCCAAAAATCATTAATAATGAGTCCAGGTAGATTTGATTTTCTGAGATGTGGGAAGCCGTATTAGGGAGGACGTTATTGTGCTTGTTTGTTTATCATATACCCCTCATTATTATCAACGTATTTGCCTTGCTTTCAATTTTGCTATGAACCTAAAAACTGCTCTAAAAACATAAGTCTTAAAAACCATATATCTGTTAGGGCTTTTTCCCATCTTTATTTTATAAAAGATCTCTTTGGACAAAAGGAAAAAATATTTCTACTGGATCAGTTTCCTTGACAATCTACATGTCTGTGTTTTTTCCACTGGTAAATGTGTCATTTTAATTATAAAGAATTAGGCTTTATATATTCTTGTTCCAAATTTAGCTAACCCTTACATTAAAAAAATAAACCGAAATGCAGTTGTCTTTTCTGCTAACATTGAATAATGAAAAAAATACTTAAAAGCGTCATTGCTTGCACATGTGCATAAAAAGATGTTCTTGCCTTTGGTTGTATCATTAGCTAAAGATCAATATCTTATGAAATATATTTTCTTTCATGTTGTGAATTATTTTCTGCAATAATTCACTGCTATTGAGTTTGCAGTAATGTTATATATTATATTTCCTGAGGTTTACAGATTTCATGTTTATCTAATTGCACAAGTAAAAAATAAAAACTAATAGACATTTTAATTCCACTATATCTTGAAGGCTAACCCTTCCTCATTAAATAATGCATCCCTAAATTGCAATCCCATACTGAGTGGTTTCTATTATATATGTTCCTTGAGAATATGTCAACAAATTTTTCATTCCCTAGTCACCTAAAAAAAATTTTTTTTCAAATAAGAAGAAATTGCCCCCATTGGTACAGAGCAATAACTATTATGTTGATGCAAGCTTTGATATGAAGAGTGCATAGACTGGTGAACCCGTGGGTCCACTTAGGAAGGCTGCTGAGTTAACAGAGTCTGCAAAGTTAGACCTTCCTCCTATGTAATTGGAATTGGCCTTCAAGGCCCCATATGGACTCATAAATGGTATAGAATGAGTACCTAAACTTAAGCCTTTATCTAGTATAATCTTCAAAGAATAAAGTATTTGTGTTCTTCTGTGAAAGGGATTAATAATATTAGTTTACCCCAGGAGAGGAAAGCTTCTATTTCCTCCTTTCGAAGGAAAACATTTCTAAGGACTTTATGTATTTTTGAAAAAAATAGTTCAACTGTATCTTGCTGGAGGGGATCAGCAGAGTGAGACCTCTTGACATTGAGAGGCCCTTCGAAGTCTTAAGGATGTGATTCCATCAGGTACAGAGTTTGATTAAAAGGAAGCACAAAATGGATTTGGGTGAGGTAAATGTTAAATTTGTCTTCATACAAAAATGAAGTAAGAGGGAAATTGTGCGTAGTGCTTTATAAATATTTCACCGTGTATGTGATAGAATTATATCACAGCCACTTTTTCTCCTTTCAGAGAGAGATTTTTTTTTCTTCTTAAGCATCAGTTTATGGGCAAAGGCACTCAGATCTGAGGAAATATTTCTCACACTTCTGGCTCATACTTACGGGATGTGCCATGTCGTATATAAAGGAGCCTGTGCCAGGAATCACTGCGCGGAATCACTCTCCATCTGCTGCCCAGCAGCTCTGCTCCAGGTAGAGCTTTATTACCTTTAGCCCGGTGCCAGTATTAGCACCTGGATGCAGTTTAACTTCAGTCACTAGACTGTATTTTAGGCAGAAACCTGACAGAAAGGGAAAACAGATTGTGGGGAAGTGCAGAGTGTATTACTTTTCTTTTATGCTTAGGAGGCTGGTGATGACAAGCTTGCTGAGAATTTGACCTACAATATAAACACAGGATTTCTGTAGTTCCTGTCTAGGTAATAGCCACACTCTGGAACAAAATCTCCTCATTGTATGACATTTACAGGATGTCGCTCAGCTCTCTGCAGTTGATAGTTGAGCAATAAAATGGTTCCCCAAGGATGGTTTGCGGACTTGACTGAGGTCAGTCAGGAGCTGACCCTGGTGAGCTGAGTCGCCTGCGCTCCATTATAAATGGCCTTAGCTTCGGGGGTCCAACCTTCCATGCGACTCCTTTCAGGATACATAGGCACAATGCCGCTTATTTGCTGAAAACAGTTTTTCTCTTTGTTAGATATGCACACATCTAATCCAGACATTTGAGCTGATGGTCCTAAGGAGGTGATTCAACATTGTGGGGCTTTACAGATGGGTGACTCTTTTGGATAAGAATTTATAAAATAGGTGTGAGTTTGCTCTATAATATTTACACACATGAAATAATGCTTTTTAAAATTATTTTTAAGAATCTAAACTTGATGGTGAAAGCTAATAGTAACTTTGCAGGATTCCTCTCTTTTTTTTAGGTATTATTTTTCTATTTCTGCTGTAACAAATTACCACAAACTAGGCAATTTATAACAACAACAAAAATTACTGTCTCACAGTTCTAGAGGTCAGAGTCCCATCACAGGTTTCATGGGCCTAAAATCAGGTGTTGATAGGGTTTCATTTCTTTCTGGAGGCTGTAGGGGAAATAGCTTTTCCAAGCTTTTCCAGATTCTGGAGACTGCAGGCATTCTTTGGCCCATAATCCTTCTCCATGTCCAAAACCGATGGCAGGTTGAGTTCCTTTCACGTGCCTTAGTTCTGGCTTCCCTTGCCTCCTTCTTTGACTTTTAAGAAGACTGTCATTTCATTGGCCCCACTGGGATAGCCCATGATAATCTCCTTATTTTAAATTCAACTGATAAACAACCTTTAATTCTATCTGCAACTTTAATTCCCTTATGCCATGTAAAGCTAAATATTCAAAAGTTACCGGAAATCTGGACACAGGCATTTTTGGGAAGGGAGGCATTTTTCTGCCTACAAGGCATGTATAATCTCAGAATCTTATTCAAGTTAGACAGGCTTAGTAGTAAGGCTTAAGGGGCTGCTGTTACTACCAGCATTGCTTCTTGCTTCTGCCATTTGAGAATGTTTTCCCTCTGTTGGGCACTGTGTGCTCCACTTGCTCCTTCACTAGGTTTCACCACCTGCTTTCTTGTGCGCATCACACATCCTCTTCCCATGTGAAGGGCGCCACCTTTGGGGCATTTTGTGATAGTGTCTCAGTTACTGTCAATGACAGAATCTCGTGGGCAGGTTTGCCCCAGTGTTGGAGTTGTCTGGTCTTCTAGTGTCTGGCCTAAGGAATAGTCTTCTAGGAACTGATCATTCCTCCTCTTCCACCCAAGTCACCAGCCTCTCCTCTCCTTGCCCTCATCCTGCTACACAAGCTTAATTCTTTAATAAAGTTCATCTTAAAACTCAAAGGCAGGGGTGCCTGGGTGGCTTAGTTGGTTAAGCATCTGCCTTCGGTTCAGGTCGTTCAGGTCGTGATCCCGGAGTCCTGGAATGGAGCCCTGTGTCAGGCTCCTTGCTCAGCAGGGAGTCTGCTTCTCCCTCTCCTTCTGCCCCTCCCCCCACTCATTCTCTCTCTCTCTCTCTCTCTTCCTCTCTCTCTCTCCAATGAATAAATAAAATCTTTAAAAAATCTTCAAAGGCAAAAGGTGATATTGGGAGGTGTTCTCCATGGTCCATTAACCCAGGATGGTCAGAAGACCTTGACTTTAGAACAATAAGGCTTAGTTGTTGTTCTAGGAAGAAAAATGTATGAAAGGGAAATTTTCAGCGTTTCTTTTTTAAAATTTCCTCTCCTTTCCTTACTCTCTTTTTTCCCCCTCTCTTCTGGTTCCTTTCAGAAATTTTTGTCCTTGACTGGCTTCTGCTATATACAGAGGAGAGGGAAGCTATCCTGGAAAAGATGATTTATTCTTATTGTATTTATTCTTACATCATATTAATGACATACATACTTCCGAAATTGTTTCCACCTGCACATGTTAGTTCTTTTCTCTGGGAGCTAATATTTTATTTATTGCAAAGAATGGTGGGGGCATAAATATGCTTTTTTTCCTGTAGTAGACGGAGTGAAAAAAATTAGAGTGAAAAATTATTAGATAACCACATCGAGAGGGTGTATAGTAATATAGCAGTGGAGAAAGTAAGAGCAGAAAATCTTTTGAGGCCCGTTATGATCAACTTACACCACAAGTGAGATAGGTATTCAATATATGAAACTAAGATAGAGTGATAGGATTAGTGAGAATGACATTGAAAATGTTACTTAAAAAAAGAAAAAGAAAAGAGAGGGAAAAGAGGAAGAATTCAAGAGGAAAAGGGTAGATGAGAAAAGAAAGAAAAAAGAAATGAAAGAAAAGAAGAAAAAAGAAGGTGAAAGGAGAAAAGCAAGTCCTAAAGTGAAACAAGTTTTCCTAAGAATATGTTTGTCTTTAAAAGGGACACTTTAAAAAAAAAATAATAAAATAAACTTGTGCCATCAAATATTACTGACATGACCACATTCCAGAATAAGTTTAGAGAAGTAATACCAAGCAGGAAACACAAAATGAAACAAAGTAGTGGCATCCATATGAAATCGATTAGTGCATTATTTAATGCACAGCTCGGGCAATTGCTACAGCACACAGCACAAGGAAATCCATCGTGCAGTCACTGCACTACATATAAATTTAAAATTGAGCGGAGATTCGATTTTGAGATACCAAAGATGTTTTTAGTAGTGATTTGCTTTAGTAGTATTGCCTTAGGATACCATATTTTAAATATAATAATTACTCTGCACAATTTATAGCTATGACCAAATTATTTTTCTTGTCTTGCCTTTTTCCTTTCTTAGTGATCTGTAATTGTTTGTGCAGTGGTTCAACTTGAGACATTATGCTATATAATGAAAAAGATTTTGATGTCGTCATTGCTTTCCTGGTATCAATGGAGCACAGTGACCTAGCTATCTATCTCCCAGGTACCGCCTGAATTACCCCTTTTTACAATGTCACTTAAAAGTCATGACCTTGTTCTCTGGATTCTGTTACTTTAAGTATTGTGCTACTCGCAGAAAAGTAAAACAACTTGTTTTAAAACACTTAACTTTGGGGATGCCTGTGTGGCTCAGTCAGTTAAGCATCTGCCTTTGGCTCAGGTCATAATTCCAGGGTCCTAGGATCAAGTCCAGCATCGGGCTCCCTGCTCAGCAGGAAGCCTGCTTCTCCTTCTGTCTGTCCTTCCCCCTACTTGTACTCTGTCTCTCTCTCTCTGACAAATAAATAAAATCTTTAAAAAAATAAATAAAACACTTAATTTTTTCTGCTATTGCATACAAAGAAAATAAATTTTACAATTCTGTAATTACAGGATGTGACAAATAGTATCTTTCAATTTAAACAAAAAATATAATTGTCTGCTAGATATCTACCATTTGCCTTGCTCTACAGAAGAGTAATTTATCTTTTTTCGCTGCTATATTCCCAAATCTATTAGAAGATTACTTGGCACTTAATGTGTTGTCAAAATCACTTTTGAATATGATATATAATATTTCATAGTGGCTCCACATTAATAAATAAGCACATATTTTCTTTTATCTACATGTAAAAATCATGGAGAAAATGGAGAGTTCATGTCTCACTAATATGATTAAATTCACTCTTTAAATTTATTTACGAATCCCGGGAGATTATGGATTGAATATTGTTAGAATTATAATAACTGAAGTTATGCAAGGGGAAAGCTTTCCACATTTCTGTGTACTTGCGAACAGAGGATTGGTCCAAAGGAATAAACAAGCCTCAAAGCCACAGTGAACAAGGCAGATTCGCATTCAGGGATGAAGATTTTGTATCCAGGAACTCTAATGAGTGGCCAGCACTCTCTGGGCAAGTCTATCTCACAGTCCAAGGCAAAGATTTTCAGTTGTAGGACCTAACATGGATTCCCTTCCCCTTCCATTCATTAATTCTTCGGCTTCCTGATGAAATGGTGAATAAGGCCCAGTCCTTGAATTGGAGGAGCAGAAGCTATGGTGGCAAATAGAAAAAGGAAACACACAGTAGGGCTGCACTGAGCATGAATGGAGAGCTAGAGTGGATGCAGAGAAACAATTTCGAGGAGCACCGAGAATAGGGCACCAAGTTTTACGGAAGTTGATTTCCTAGGCCAGTGAAACAGTGACATCAACTCTTTCACACTGAAAAGCTGAGGGAGAATGCTGTTTTTCCAAAATCAAATGCTATAACTCTGTGTGTAAATATTGGAAAGAAATTCAGTTTTCTAAGTTCCATCATACGTTCCCATCATTCTGGGTGATTGCAAGTGAATAAAAATAGTAAAATAATGCAGATTATTTTTGTCTTTGTCTTTGCCACTTCTAAAATTACGTTTCCTGAAAATTCCCCATAAACCTAAATCAATTACGCTTATAAAAAAAATCATTTTTGTTTGTATTTTTAAAAATCTGAACATGATAATAAAAGTTAAGTTTCCTAAAGTTACATTTTCCTCCTAGTTCCTGTCTTCTGTTTCCACCCCAAAACATTCCTATTTTATCTCTCACTTTATTTATTTTATTGTCTGCTTCCCACTTGTACCGTCATGCACATGCTCTCCCTTTCTGATGCCTGCAGCCTGATTTTCCTTTGTGCCTTACCTGCCATTCCCTAATTCTGACATACAATTCCTTGTCACTCACACTCTTCATAGATACATTATCTTTTTAAATAGCTTGTCTCTTAAAGTTCCTCTCTTCATATTTCTGCTCTGTCACTACCTACTTATTCCCACTTATTATCTGCCTCTCATACATATTCCCAGGCTAATGTCTAAATCAACAAAGCCAAACATGCTTACATTCAAAAAGTCAGCGGTGTCAATGCACCACATTTCAACTGCACAGCCATGTCACCAAGTAGTGACCTAGAAACAGACAACTGTCTACAGCGCTAAGAAAGTACTCAGGGAATCTCAACACTGACCCAGTCTCTCACTTAAGTGCACACACACACATAAACCCACACCACATACGCAGAGATAACCCGTACACACACCCACACCCGCATACACACACATACACACACCACTCCCAGTGTTGGTTAGCTCCATTGTTCTGTCTAGGGACAAGCACTTGCAGTGAATTAAAGTGTCAGTGGCACTGGGAGAAGAGAGGACACGTGACATGGCCTAGATTGCAGTGCACGGTACATGGAAGAAAAGGAACACTACTGGGGGTCCTATTAGTTTGTGAGTCAAATATCCTCAGGGAGAAGATGCGTGAATAGGACATCTGTGTGACAATGGAATCAAGGGCTAAGGGGAAGTGGAATGGAAACTGCTTATCTATATATTTTATATCGCTATTTCTTTTAAAAAGACAAGATAGTATCATCAAACTTTATCTGGCATTATTCTTATTCAAGAGAGATTACAAGAATTTTCTGCAGGCAAAAGTTCAAAGTGCAACATATGTTTACAACAAACTAACAAGTATTTCCTCATGATAAATTTTAAAATAACATTGTCATTGATTATCTTTACCGAGGAATAGGGTGCTTTTTATCATGTTCCCTTATAAATACAATGTTTGGAAGGAAACATATCATCACATTCTACGTGAGTCTCAAAATTAGCTAAGAGAAAGTGATGTAGCGATTCAGCGTTACTCTTTCACCAGACTAGAACAATAAAAGTAAAATTAGATAAGTCTAAATGGGAAAAAAGGCTGCCTAAATTCAAATTAATGTAAGTTGAAACAAAAATTTACCTTTCTGGCTCACACTGGAAAGATCTGAGCACAAACTCTTTTAATTTTTTTTCTAATTTTCATAAATTCTGAGTAATGTATCATATACCAAGATGAATACTACGCACCAAACACAGATTACTGAAAGCATCTGGTATCGTTCAAAAACAGCGTGGAAGTATAATTAAGCAGATTTTGTATCTTCAGGACTGAACATGCATTCGATCTCTTCTTGTATATTTTCTCAGAGTAATTGGAATTTTTTACTTCACCTTGCACTGATACAAGTGATAATGTTGGGTTTTTTTTTTTTTTCTATGTAGGGTTTTTGTTGGCCCATGTGCTGAGGTTATTAGGTATATTATTTTATTTTATTAAAAATGTATTGTACTGTATGTATCAGGAATTAATAAAGCTTCATTGTTTTAAGATAGTTTACATGGAGGCACTACAGTTATATTTCAATATCCCTGAATTAAAAGGTTTTGCTTATTTAATTTTTTTTCTTCCTTAAATTATTCTGTGACTTCTGAGCATTGTATGGTCATTCCTAGGTACAAATAAGATGTTTTGCAAACATCTTTTTAAAATTTCTTGGGCTAATCCACATCATTATTATCCCTGTTCTTGCTTCTTCATCCTCTCCTGTGTGAAGATCCAATGTATCTCCCTTGTTCACCATTCTGCTTTTTGTCCATAATGTCTCCCCGTGCAGCCTGAGCTCATCTTTGTAGAATGCAGCTTCCACTGTGCTTCTCGCGTTGCAGCATTTATGAAATCAGGTGCATTTTGTCACATCTATATAGTGATTCCTTTTCCCTTCAAAAAACTTATTAAATCAGTGGTTCATCTTACATTAACTGTGCCTTAGAATCAAGGAAATATGGCACGTGGGATTTGCAGGTAGTCACTTAACTACCTGCATTGCTTCTAGGAATTGCTTTTCTCATTTTCTTCCAATATCTAGGCCTGCGTTGAGGGTAACATGGTATAGAAAAGACTGCACTATTTTTTTCCCCAAGTTTTTGTATCTCTGACCACACTGGGGTCGTCCTCAACCTCCCCTCCCTGCTCATTCATCTCGTTTTGATCATTCTCTCTATCACAGTCTTCTTCATCTTCTACTTCTTGCAGGTATTTTTAGTGGATATTTTTAGAACTTTTATTACTTTTTAGTCTTATGGAAAATGGAAAAATATATTCTAGAGATATTAAAAGCCCTGGGAATCTCAGAGAGAAAATATTATGGAAAAGTGCTTTATAATGTGATGCAATAAATATGATACTAGAAAAATATGTGTGGATGCCAAGAAACACAGAGTTTGTGTGAAAAAGGTGTTGCTCAGAGTCCAACTCAGGCTTTCTTAAAACCAGGCAGACTGACGCTAAACATAGGCATGACATATAAGCTTTATGATAATTAGAGCCTCTGGTTCTTCCCTCCCCTTGTCTGTGCACTGCAGACCTCAGGGCCACCCCCTGCCCTTCAGATACAATTTTGAAAGGTCTGGGTATATGTGGTACAGGGAGCTGGGACTGGGAAGCTTTATAGATCTAGGGCTTTAAGGGGACCTCGAAGCGGTTCTCTTAGGATAGGCACCAGTTCACACCTATCATCCAAGCATAATTGTCCCTCTTTGTAAAGTCAGTTTTGTCTTCATCCACTTAGTAAGAGGACAGAAAAGCTGTACTCACTATTCCATGAAAGCAGCAAGTAATCTTGCCTCTTCCTAGAGCTCAGAGGAGGAAACAAAATGTATTCAAGGAAATTGCTTCCTAAGTTTGCAAGTTTGGAGTGATAGTTACACTCTTCTGGGACCCGTAATAATAGCAAACCCTTACCACCCTCAGAAATACTTCTAGAATAGGAGATGCCAAAGACCTCCATAAACGGGAAAATTTGGGGATAAAGATGTGTATATAATAAAAGTAATTTTCACATAAGGAAACACATGAGGAAGATTAAGCTGATTTAGGAAAAAAGAAAAAAAACCCCACAAAACTTAGGAACTTGAGATAATTAAACCTTCTGCACAGACTGTGGCTCTGCCAGTCATTTCCTTTCCCATTCTTTCTAATGAATCTCTCTCTCTCTCTCTCTCTCTCTCTCACACACACACACACACACACACACACACACACAATCACACAATGATGCATATAACATACCGTATGATTCAGAAATTCCACTTCTAGGTATATACACAAAATAATTGAAAGCAAGGACTGATATATTTGCACACACATTTTCATAATATTATTCACAGGACTCAAACAGTGGGAGCAGCCCAAGTGCCTATTGACTAATGAATGGCTAAAGAAAATGTGGTATATACATACAACAGAATTTGTTTCAGGCTTAAAAAAGAAGAAAATTCTGACACATGTTCCACAGATGAATCTTGAAGACATTATGCTAAGGAAAATAAGCCACACACAAAATTAAAAATATTGTGTAATTCTACTGAGTAAGATACCTAGGGTAGTCAAATTCATAGAAACAAAGTAGAATGCTGATTTCCAGGAACTGGGAGCAGTGGTGAATTAAAGTTACTATCTAATAAATAAAGAGTTTCAGTTTGGAAAGATGGAAAAGTTCTGTGGATGGATAGTGGTGATGGTTGCATGATAACATGACTGTACTTAATGCCCCAAAACTGGACACTAAAAAAATAAGTTGAATTGTAAGTTTTATGTTATGAGCATTTAATCACAATTTAATTCCTTTTTGTGTTTGAGTATAGTGGACACAGACTGTTACATTAGTTTCAGGTGTACAACATAGTAGTTCCACAAATTCATACATCATGCTGTGCTCACCACTAGTGTAGCTACCATCTGTCACCATGCAATGCTGTTACAATATCGAGGGCTATATTCCTTATGCTGTGCCTTTTAGTCCCATGACTTCTTCATTCCATAACTGGAAACCTGTGTCTCCCTTCCCCTTCACCCATTTTGCCCAATTTAAAAAAAAAGAAAGAAAGAAAGAGGGAAGGGGTGTTCATTTGCATCAAATGCAGCTCAGACAATGGATACTGTGAAAACACATAAATTGCCATTGAACTTAGCAAAATGAAGGCTTTAGAAAGTCTGACAATAACGTGCTTAGTAGTATTTCTATGGCATTGTATTTATACATATAAATTTATATTTAAATTATTGTGCAAGAATTTAAATAGTACAATTCTTAGCTACCCAAAATGTTTTCATTGGAGAGAGCATATTTAATTCTTCGAGTCCCCAGTAATTTCTGACACAACACAATGTATTTAGGTGGAGCTCAAAATTATTTATGGAATTGATACCCACCAACAGAGAAAAATTAGTTTTCAAATTCACAAAAATATATCAATATAAAAATTCTGAAGTGATATGCCCCTGAAATGGAGCCTGATTTATTAAATAATCCATGTTTTTCCTCACAAATCAAGTTGTCACTTTTCTCATATCTTAAAATTCTATTGGGCATTATGGGACTTTCCTATTTTTCTGAATTTTTTCTGTTGAACTCTCTAGTAATATGACCGTGCCACACTGTTTCATTTCAACTGCATAGCATAGCTCCAGTGTGCTTTATTATCTTGCTTATTCTTATCACTTTTCTTTTTCAGATTTTTATTCTAGCTATACCTGCTTGTTTATGTGTCCAAAGAAATTTATTTAGTGGTAAAAACATTCTGTAGTTAATTTACTTGAGATTATGTTTATTTATTGGTATTTGGTGGAAATTGGCAACTTTTTAATGTTTGTCCAGAACATGGTACACTCTTCAACTAAATCATGTCATGTCATCTTATAGATTTAGAAACATAGACTGTCTTCATATAGAATTCACTTATTTCTTGTTAATATTATTTTATCTTTGGGGTTCCTATGGTAATATACAAATACATGCTTGTTTTTAATATGTGAAAACTATTGTTTTAGCTAGTTAATTTTACAAGCAATCACGTTACTGATTTTTTTATATAAGCAGTTTTGTGACAACTGGGTAGTTTTTTGGAAAAATAAATATAATTGGGCCCATAGCTCTCATCTTACGTTCGGCTATGTACCATATCAATCGAATATTTTTGAATGTGAAAACTAAAACTATAAGAGCATTTAAAAAGTCTGTAGAAAAATTGTCCTTTAATTATTTTAAATATGTAGTATGTAAAGTCTTTATATCTTTAATGCAACGCCAGAAAACATAAAAATTTAATATCTTCAACTACATGAACACATACATTCTGCAAAGTGAAAGATGAATTACCATAGAATAAAAGATTTTGCAATTTATGTCACATAAAAAAGGACAGTTTCTCCAATCCATAAAACATTTCTTTTTTTTTTTTTAAAGGTTCTATTTATTTATTTGACACAGAGAGAGAGCACAAGCAGGGGGAGTGGCAGGCAGAGGGAGAAGCAGGCTCCCCGCAAAGCAAGGAGCCCAATGAAGGACTCGATCCCAGGACCCCAGGATCATGACCTGAGCCACCTGGGCATCCCTAAAACATTTCTTCAAATAAAAGAATTCTAGCTACTAAATAGAAACATGTTGTAGAATGTTAAGAAAAAATTAAGAGAAAAAATTCTAAATATATAATGAAAGTATTCAATATTTTAATTTAAGTAAATACATATAGAAATTTTAATGAGATATAATACTCCTCTTTACTCAATTTGTGGAGGAAAAGTCACTCTCAAATATTGATGGGAGTATAAGTTAATATAATTTCTTTGTATGGCATTTTGGAAAATCAACCCAAATTATAACTGCACATTTCTTTGACCAGAACTTCCTATTGGAATTTTTATGTTCTCTACTCACTATAACATTGATATAATACCTAAAGATTGATAACAACATAAATGTATGACATCATCTCCAATATATACTGTTATTTTTAAAAATTGCAGAACATTTTGTATACTATACTACAACATGTGCAAAAAGAGAGAGCACAGAATATCTTTGGAATTAGATTTTTATGTGTGTCATCTTTGCCTCTTTGAAAGTATATGTATGATTTCCTACTGAAACTGTAAGTTGTTTATTTTGAACAGGGTCATATAATTCAGTGTGACTCCAATCTCTCTCATGGTAGCACTTTATTCTCTTTCCAGTTTAAGTCCCTCCGAATACCATGAAAATCAGACTCTTGTCAGGAAAGAGTCAGCTTACCACTACAACTTGGCCCCTGTTTTAAAGATATTTGTCCTGATCTGTCTCTAGATATCTTATTTTGAGGAATGTTCAGATTCTGTGATATTTAGAATGACAACATGATGTCTGCATCCTTCACCTTTATCAACTTCAGACAAAACCTCCAAATCCTATCACTCTAAAATATTAACTATAAGAAGGGTGAAGAGAATTCATATAACATAAAATTGTGACGGTCTGCACTCCATGGCTGTACAACATTATTTAATTTGGGAAAATAATGAGAAGACCATTACCCAAAGCAGATTTGCCTCTAGACAGCTGCTGCTTAAGCCAGAATACAAAATACTCCAACTTTTGGTATATATACCCTTAACATATTCTTCCTCATGAAGTTTCATTAAATTTGATTTAAACAAACAAAAAGAGTTCAGCGTTTCTGCTTTTCCTCCTCCCTTGCTTGCAGTGATAACGATGATGGTAGGTCCGTCCCTTTCATTATGAATGGCCAAGAATTTCCCTTCACAAACTAGGAAGGTGATCATCTTTTCTCTGGAATTTGCTGAGTAATTAAACTGATAGATGGATACAATAATTACAGAATATAAAAATAGGGCACACATGGCAAAACTGATAGAAGGGAGTGCAGGAAACCTCTGCCTTTCTTGTTTGAGCTGGAAATGATGAGAGGATTTCCTCTGTTGCAATAGGATCAAGCTGTTTGAGCTTAGGCTGTCTTGCTGGAATAACCAGAGCTGAGCATAGCGTATCAAATAAACAAATGGCCCAAAGTAGCAAGAGGACATGGTATTGACCCTCATTGTTGGGGTGAGGGCTGTGAAAAAGGACATGTCTTGCCAACGTGATTTAATCAAAGGAATTCTGGAAACATATCCCCGGTGACTCCCAAAATCATCCAAATGCCACAAAAAAGTACAAAATCAGATGACATCTGAAATCTATAGAGGTGGGCCAAACCTGACCTCTCTGGTTTATATACATTTTCTGCATTCTGAGAAGCTTTCAAGCTGCTTTCAACTGGATATAGAATTCCTGATATTGAGATTACAAACTAGATGGTTATTAACTTTTTAAAAAGATTTTATTTATTTACTTGAGAGAGAGAGAGCACAAGAGCGACAGGGAGGTGCAGAGGGAGAGGGAGAAGCAGACTCCCCCTGAGCAGGGAGCATGATGGGGGCTCAATGTGGGGCTAGATCTCAGGGACCCAGCCCCAGATTCATGACCTTAGCCCAAGGAAGCTGCTTAACCAACTGAGCCCCCCAGGAGCCCCAGTGGATAGTAATTTTTAAAGTAAGTGCTCTTTTATAAATATCTCTGCGTGAGAAAGACTAGGACAAAATGAAGATTTTTTTCTTCTGGCATTTAGGCAGACTAGTGGGATTTAGGACCCAGAAGAAAGAGTTCATGCAGTTTTGAAACTGTGTTGAAACTGTGTTTGAAACAGTTTTAAAACTATTTAGTGCAACCGATATAATCACATTATCCAAAATTAGGTATTTGTTATTTTTGTTGGGTTTTGTATTAAGAATTTCTATGGCTATGGGAGGTATTGCTGAGTAACTTTGGCAGGTAACATGTTTTCTAGTTTAAATGGTGGTGTAGTGCTGCTCTGAAAGAGAATGCTTGGAGCCACAGTCACGGTCTCCTGGGTAGGGCTGTCCTAGAGCAGTTTTATGGACAAAATACTGGTCTGACCATAAGAACTCTCTATGGACATCTTTTTGGAATTGTTGAAAGTTTTCTTTTTATCAAAGACCTTCACTAAAATTAATTTTATATAGTCGTAAAGCAGCAATTTGTTTATAAATAGCAGATTTTTAAAATTCTTTACATCAATAACTAACCAAACAAAATGGAAGTGGCAGAGCATGGGAAGAGAGTACTTTTTTGGGAAAAGATCTGAAGTGCATGTTTAGTGGAATTGAAATCATTACAATTTGCCTTTACATGCCATTAAAAAAATCAAGAATGGGGGTGCCTGGGTGGCACAGCGGTTAAGCGTCTGCCTTCGGCTCAGGGCATGATCCCGGCGTTCTGGGATCGAGCCCCACATCAGGCTCCTCCGCTAGGAGCCTGCTTCTTCCTCTCCCACTCCCCCTGCTTGTGTTCCCTCTCTCGCTGGCTGTCTCTATCTCTGTCAAATAAATAAATAAAATCTTTAAAAAAAAATCAAGAATAAAGGAGACCAGAAAGGATAAAAATTATTAAAAGAGATAGAAGTTATATTGAATTAAAATCACTCAAATGATAATAATTAATGTTTCCTACATTTATAGAGGCATGATCCATTACCAAGGATTAATTTTCATTTTCAGAAGTCTAATCATGCTATCAAGTACTCTCTGATTTTATTTAAATTGATAAAATGAATAGTAATAACTGACATGCCAAGTAGTAACAAACAAATTTCAAAATGAGAAAATCCATGTAACCTGCGGTAATTAGAAGATAGAGGAAACATGATTTCACTAGAGCATCACTAGCAGAAACCTCTGAACTAGCAAAGAATGTCTTGGTCTATGGATACATCCACCAGTGCCTTTTCTCCTGTGGACATTTCAAAATAGACACTTGTAGTCACACTAGCATGTACTAGCTAAGAAGGTAAAACATAAGAAGTCAAGTCCAGAGGCAAAGGAAAATTTTAGTTTCTTTGACGTCATCAAATTTTGTCAAAATAAAACCAATTAAGACTGAGTGAGTTAAAATTTAAGGCATCAATGGTTCACTGATTTATTTATTTTTTTCCTCATTTTGAAATGATTCAGTGACTGGCAAATTTATTTGTAGTGGTGATGGGGGAAATGCCAGAAAATGTAGAGCTATTTTTACTAGTTTAACAAATCCTTGCCGACAATTAAGTTTCAGTGGAACCATAGGAACAACCATTGCACAATTAAAATAATCTTCGAGCAATTCTCATGTTAATCCTGAAGTGTTAAATTATAATAACCATATTTATTTTTTAAACAAAGAAACTGGGGAAGAAAGAGGCTAGTGACTCAGACCTAATTATGAATTATCAGCTTGGATAATGCTAAATTTTAACCACTATTTGAATTATGTGGCGACCTCTCGTGATTAGAGCAACACAATGGCAAAGGTACACTTGCTCATTTTTATTGAAATATTGGAAATAATTCTATGGTCTGTTCTCCCATTTTAAAATGTATCATTATTTTAATTCTTAACCTTTCTTTGAAAACCTATTACCATGCATAAGTCATACCCATCAGTTTTAATTATGATAGTAGTAAATTCTCTGAAAAGAGGCCTCTGAGAATGTAACTAATTCTGTTCACAATGTCCATAATCTCATAGTTTTACAATGTCACATTAAGATAAGAAAAATACTGAAATTATGAAATGGAAATTAAATGTATAAATCAGCCTGAAGTTCTTCTCAAGGCTGTTTTTAAAAGAAAACAAATTAAATGGTTGTAATTGTAGTTATTTAAGAGCTTAGGGTTCTTTTATGGTTTTGGTCTGGTTGTAGTGGAGGATTCTCTACTGCCAAAATTATAGAGAAGAAAAATAACATCAAACTTATAAATGGAATGAAAAGTGATTCCAACACTGGGTAGAATGGGTTTATATAACTCAGCAATGTTTTTAATATCTTCTTTGATATTTTTCCATAGTTAAAAATAGTTATTTATATTATATGTTTCTGTTATTTGAAACGTACATGGGTTTCTTTACTCCTCTTCAACAAATGACATTATCATGTCTTAGCAATTGTTGTAAAAATATTCATTGCTTTTGAAAATCCTTTATGTGACCTATTTTACAGGGCTTTTCAACATTTAGTGATCCCTGGAGACTCCAGTTTGTCAATGTTACTGTCAATGTTAATAATTTATACTTTCCCTAAATGAGAAAAGCACTGGGGAAAATAAGAGTGATAAATAAGGCAAAATAAGAACAAAGGTTCTATAAATTTGAAGAAAGTTCAAAAATCTAAGTAAGAAAGAATTGTGTGTGTGTGATAAAAATTAAAAGAAGCAAAAGCAAAAAGGAGAGGATGATTAATTTATAATTTTGAGATTGATTCTAATATTAAGAAGCATAACAACTATTTAGGGGAGACAAGCATTGTTTACACCTTAAACTCCCAGAGTAACATTGTCTATGGCTGTATTACCTTTTGAGTTTATTCCTTCGTTCTGCAAATATTGGTTAAATACTTTACTGCCTTGGAGCAGGAGGATCCTGTGATAGATGTCAGAGGCATTAACATCTCCAAAGAACTTAAGGTTTAGTAGAAATATCTGAGTAAATTAATTAAAATTGGAAAAATACTATTTTATAAGTATTGTGTGGGTATCTATGTGGATTCTGTAAAAGGAAGAACAAAGAAGTGTCCCATGCTTACCTACAGAAGCCATGATGAACTTCATTGAAGAAGAGTTGGGAACTTAGACTAGGATCACTAGAAAACAAAGACAGAAAGACAGAAGCTTATTAATAAAACTTTATTAAGGAGTAGAATGCCTGGAAAGGAGTAGAGGAGATAGACTGAAAGAAGAACATATAAAAGCTGGCCATAACTTTCTGACAAGCTCTTTTTTCCTGTTTCCCCAGAGATCTTCACAAAGGCCCTATGAATGGTTCATAAAGCGGAGGGAAAAGAAAGACAGCCATACTTTCAATTGCCTCTCATCTCCCCTTCAGCAAAATTTGCTACCATGAGTAATAATTCTCCATCATTTCTAGGTAGCATGCTGATTACCTGTTGAATTTTGCTACTTCTCATGCTGGAGGAATAATAGGGATGCCCCAGATTTGGAGGCAAGAGGTGGCAGGAACATTTGTGTGAGGTGTGACTCTGTAGGGTATAACTGGAAGCAAGGAGAGGGATCAGGTATAGAGGATTCAGAGACCCCTCAGCTTGTAGCAATAGCTGTGGCAGTAGCCGCAGCAGCAACTCATATTACCGTATTACCCAAGTCTATGCTGGGAAGGTTTGACCAGACAAGAATTCAAGTGTACAGATCTGGAATGATCCATAAACTGAATCTTGTATATGCTGCTTAACATTAGTATTGAAAAATAACTAGATGTTCACCAAACTGACAAAGGAAAATGTGGATGCAACTAGAGGAAGCATCATTAAAAAGTGCATGATTATGTGTGACAATGACTATATTACTCCTGAATCCATCCATATTTCTCCATTGATACGGCCACAATCCTTCTCCAGGTGTTTAAATTGTAGACTATTAATTTGTGGCCTTCTAAAAATCACTGTTTAATTGCTCTGTCCATATTTAACCTTTCCTTTTCCCTTTCATAGATCCATTGTTCATCCTCCAATGGAAATCTGGTTGTGGCATTTCAAATCTTAAACTACTTCAATGCATTTCCATTCATTTAGGATAAAATTTCCAATCCTTGACTTACCAAGATTTTCTAGCACTAACCTATGTTTTCTCTTAGCCCTAACTTTGATGGCTCACTGTGTCCCTCACATGTGCCAAGATGTTTTCCATTCCTGTACCCTCAGTGCCTAGCAGAGTGTCTGACATAATCATGAAGGAAATGACTATAATATTGTCCCTCAGAATCTCCATTCAACAGGCAAGGCGATTTATGGATATGTCAAAGATTGGAATGGAATCTACATAACACTATGTGGAACTTTTACTGTATCCTGCTGTGTTTTTGAAGAGGAGAAGGGCATTAGGAAACCTTTAGAGCATTAACCCATAAAAATGTAAAAGTGAACATTTAGTTATTGATTGAAGGGCATTCTAAAAGAAAAATACAATAGCAATTTTTGGAACTGTGAAGGCCTATGGCATGATCAGAGTAGGGGGAGTAATCCTGTGTTACTGGAACATGGGTTGTCGGGGGGGATATTCTAGACAGAAGACTGGAAGGGGAAGCTTCACTTTAGTGTATTTTACTTTTGGCAGTCCCAGATTTATATTTTCCCATGAAAATATATACCTTCATAACAAGCTATTCTTCACTCTATCAAGGCCATTTTTTATTATAAGGTATGGACTTACTATGGTATGCTTCAATTATAAATCTTATCCTATCATACTTAGCATTACTGTAAGATTACATTTACATCCTTGTGTTAAAATCTTCAGTCCCTTTGGATTCTATTCAAATCCCATTTTAGGCCTATAGCTCTGTGAGATCAAAACTACTGCCTTTCACTTCCCTGTGATTTGTCTTGATTTTGTTTAAATTAATGCAGTCACTGTTATTCTTTCTATGTCTAGGCAGCTGTTCTGTAAAATATTTTCTTTCACAGTTTTATTAGCCCTTGTGAATCAGTCAGTGAGTCTCTTTCCAAACATGTGGCGCACATTCCTCTAGAGATACGTTTTTTTATTTCCTTCCTAATAGCTATTTTTTTCTGCAATCATAAGCAATGACCTGAAAGAAGAAAACCCGTTCTTTGACACTTTCTATAAATACAAGTTCTTCCCTGCTCTGCTATCCTTTTTATCCAAAAACAGAATTAAAATAAAATAAAATAAAATAAAATAAAATAAAATAAAATAAAATAAAATAAAATAAATAAAGATGTGTTGGTATCTTTTTAAAAGAAACATGAGGAGATATATATATAATAGAAATGTATTTTATATTGAGTAGTAGAGAATATAAAATACATTTCTATTATCCCCATACATTGGTAATACCCAAGGATCAAAGCAACTAGAAATAACTAGGTAGTAATATGTTCAACATGAGCCAAAAATGAAAAAATGTAATAATCATATTATAGTAATAATGATAACAGTGAACTCTTTTTCAAACACTGTTCTAAGCATTTTGTGTGGATTCATTCAAATCTTCAAAACTCCCTGTGATGTTGATAATAATACAACATCTTCTGTTTAAATTAGTTGTTGTTAAAGTAGAGAGCTCTTTAGGAAAAAGATAAGTAAACTTTTATTACTGAATTACGTAACTCCGGTCTGCAGGTATTGATAATGTTATGTGAGCACAAATTGCCAGAGTTTACTTGCTCATTATGTTCTACCTATTAATACAATCTCAATACTTAGTTCCATTGTCAATTAGTCCTAGTTGATCATGGCATCCAAAAACATTTTTAAATATGTTATTTAGGAGAATAGTACTCTTGAGTGCAGGTGAGGTGAATGGCAGTGGTGGTGTGGACATCAGCTCTATGTATATATCAAATACGTACCTTTATTGTGTGAGTGGATATAAACATGAAAAAAGAAATTATTACAAATGGGTATTAACAATTTTGCAAATGTGAAGATCCAGATGCAATCAGTCTGTGGCTTTAAATTCTTTGCATTTGTTCTTTTCTTTTTGAAGATTGAGAAAGTCCAATGGGAAGTTACTGGAATAATATTTTTTGCATAAAAACAGATAAAATCATTATTTCTGGACAATTAAACTAAATGTTTAACTTCTATAAAGCATTCCTTAAAATGAAAAAAAATTGAATTTAATTTCTAAAGTCATAAAGACAATACATTTTTAAAATGCATACTCAGGGGGCACCTGGGTGGCTCAGTCAGTTAAGAATCTGCCTTTAGCTCAGGTCATGATCTCAGGGTCCTGGGATCAAGCCCTACATAGGGCTCCCCTTCTCAGCGAGGAGCCTGCTTCTCCCTCTCCCTCTGCCTGCTGCTCCCCCTACTTGTGCTTTCTCTCTCTGTTAAATAAATGAATAAAATCTTAAAAAAAGAAAAGAAAAGAAAATGCATACTCAGAATAATAGTCTTTGAAGTATCTGATTTTAAGTCACAATTCAAAAGCAGTAATATGTTATTTATAAAGCATTGAAAAATTGTGTTTGATATTCCCTGAGAATAAATTAATTAAGAATAAAAATTTTATTTTTCAACCTGAAGTAAAAAATAAAATAAGTAAAAATAGATAAGTACTCTACCATTTTACTTAAAAATAAGTAAATAACTGATCTGCCATGCATTACCCTATAATACTGTAGCACTTCCAGGAGTAAAATTCAGGTCACTTGTCTCCCAATTGTATGCTCTGTCCAGTAGCCTGGTATCTTTCAGCTGGATTACTTCATAGATGCCAGTTGGAAGATTTGCACGAATAGACTTCAATACCTGCTTTGCCCAGAAAAGTGTTATAGCTCCCCTCTTATCTGATTTTACGTATTTTTTAAAAGAAAAAAACAAGAAATAAAATGGAAACTGTTTGAGTGAATATGCATGTTAATTTCCCATTAAAATATTTCTCAAAACTCATTCATATCATTAAATATTTGTTGAGTTCTAACTGTATACTATTTCAAAGATGATTTTAATAATGTCTACTTTAACTAGAGGTTATTATATTGTTACCAAATTTGCACATTCTATGACCTGGATAGTAATAGAATAATAAAAATTCCCAATTCAATCTTTCAGTTCATTAGCAAGCATGAAAATAATCAGTTACTAATTGATAACCTTAGAAATGTACATCAATGGCACAATATAATATTTCAAAAATAAATGTAACCATCAAAATTTAAAGATGAAAAGGAATGGGTCGCCCGAGTGGCTCCTTTGATGAAGTGACCGACTTTTGATTTGGGCTCAGGTCATGATCTCAGGGTCGTGAAATCGAGTTCTGCACCAGGCCTGGCACTTAGGGGAGAGTCTGCTTAAGATTCTCTCTCTCCCTCTCCCTCTCCCTTCCCCCCCGCCCCGCCACCCCACACACGCTTTCTCTCTCTCTCTATCTCAAATAAATAAACAAATAAGAAAAGGGTATTTCTCACATCATTAGAAATTAATAACTGCTTTTTAAATTAAATTTGATCCAATCATCCAAAATTAAAATATAAATATTTGGAGGAAAATGTAGCTAAATTATTAAGCAACTCGGCTTTGTTATGTTTGTTAAAGAAGTAAAAATTCATCAATACAATTGCCATGCCTGTTTTACTCACTGCTATATTCCCTGGACTTCTCTTAATGTACAACCCATAACAGATATAATTGTTCAACAAATGAACACACAAATGAAAGGCTGGCACTAATCCTTTTTTAAATTTTTCATTTTCTTCACATTTTCCATTTTAATATAAACTCGTAGCTCAGAAATCTAGCCCTTTTTTTTTCCATCTAATCTCGAATGACTTTATAACTAGTCAGTTCAGGACTACATGCCATATAATACATGAAGAAATACAGTAGTTTTTTATAGTCTTACCATAGTATTTGCCACCTTATTAATTATGAAGTTGATTAATTTACTTGTTTCTCTCCGATATGACACTGGTGGAGTTTGAAGCCATTATTAGTGCTTAGGCTTTTTTGTTTTTGTTTTAATTCAAGTTAGTTAACATACAGTGCAGCACTGGTTTCAGGAGCAGAATCCAGCGATGAATCTAGAATTCATCATCCATATACAACACCTAGTGCTTATCCCAGCAAGTACCCTCCTTAAGACCATCACCCATTTAGCCCATTCCCCCCACCCACCTCCCCTCCATCAACGCTCAGTTTGCACTCTATAGTTAAGAGTCTCTTATGGTGTGCCTCCCTCTCTGGTTTTCTTATTTTATTCTTCCTTCCCTTCGCCTATGTCCATTTGTTCTGTTTCTTAAATTCTACATGAGTGGGGACGCCTGAGTGGCTCAGTCGGTTAAGTCACAGGAATAAAAGGCATAGAATAAGGAATATAGACAATTATATTATAACAGTGTTATATGGTGACAGACGGTAGCTACCCATGTTGTGAGCATAACAAAATGTGTAGAGTTGAATCACCCTGTTGTACACCTGAAACTAATGTAACATTGTGTGTCAACTATATTAAAAAAAAACTTAAAAAAATGATTATATAAAGCTGTTGTCAAATTATCATCTTTTATGTAAAGGAGATTTCATGGGAACTCTCCTTGCAAATAATTTAAAAGTGGTTGAATTTAACAAAAATTTGTGACAATACCAGTTAAGTATACTGATACACAAATAGTTTTGAAATATTGCTAAGCATCAGAATAATTTGAGAACCCTGTTAAAAAATCTGAGTCCTCTAACACCTGTTAAATAAATATCTCCAAAGGAAAGGGCTGCACATCAATATTTTATGTAATATAGATTCTATGTGATTCTGACATGCAGCATAATTTAGAAATTACTACTATAGAAAATGTATTTATCCTGCATGGATTTAGGACTACACTGAAGCTTGCCAGTAGTTTTTTACAAATATCTAAAGTGTATGTATGTTATCTTTTTTTCATGATAACTCAGCCTTAAGTTTCACACTTTCTCTTTCAATTGAGCTTCTTTGGAAAATGAAGTTAGATAGGAGCAATGTATATCGCTTTTGCCTGTATTGGAAAAATATCAGAAGTGTTATCATCCCCATTTCTTTCCCTTTCTCTGAAGCTCTAGAATTTGCTGTGTGACCTTTTTGGTTCCTGTCACTAGGGGTAGTGTACATGTCTCTGGCCCACTAATTTTGGGCGTGGCCATGTGGCTGGCTTGAGCAGGCAGAATGTGGTCAGAAGTGATGGTAGGCCAACACCTGGATTTTTTTAGAGACATCGTGTGTTCTACCTGTTATATGTGCACTGTGCTTCTATTTTTTTTAGATTTTATTTATTCATTTGTCAGAGAGAGAGAGAGAAAGAAAGCACAAGCAGGGGGAGCGGCAGGCAGAGGGAGAAGCAGGCTCCCCACTGAGCAAGCAGCCTGATGTGGGACTTGATCCCAGGACCCTGAGATCATGACCTGAGCTGAAGGCAGATGATTAACCAACTGAGCCACCCAGGCGTCCCTATATGTGCATTTCTACCCCCTCCACAAGAAGACGATAACCCTAGTAGATTCTGACCTTTTCAATCCAGGCCTAGAATGACGTGTAAAACAGAGCCTCCCTAGTCAAGACACAGAGCCATGAAGGTGCATAAAAGCACTGTTATACATCACTGAGACTTTATATAGCTCATTACGTAGCATGATACTGGTCAGAAGTAACCAATGTATACATCTGGGATAGCATATGTAGGGCTAATATTCACTGTTTAATACACAAAGTGAATAATCCCACCAAGACTACTTAATTGACAAGTATTTAAATTTTTCTAAGAGAATTAATATTGGCAAATATGTTAAATATAGAAAGGGTTGGAGATTTTTATAACTTAAAATAAGTCATCTTTACTATTTCTTGTTTATCTTTACATCTCTGACAACTAGCATAGGATTGGAATAGGGTTAGCAGTTAAATATGTGTAGAATTATTATATGAAATACAGGGTAATTGACCTAAACTGATGAATTTGCCTTTGGTTTTGAGAACATAATATTTTATTACTGAAAGATACTACATGTATCTATGTTTTTAATAAAATATGAGTTTATACCACTTATGATAGTTCTTTTTCATAAGACTACTTAAGATTCTACTACAACCTACTACTTTCAGAATTAGATAAGTAGATGTCTTTTGTAATTAAACCTATTTTTCTAGCATACTAAGTATTATATTAGGATTCACAATTAACAATCACAGTAATATTTTATTTTTGTCATTTTGACAGGGAACCACCAGTTCCAGTCGAATGGCATTTGAAGTTTATGTAACAGTATACTGAATGTGATTACTTCTGTTAATGATGCATATGGACTTGAATGTAAATATCTCGTAACAACAAGATTCAGATCTTTGGGATTCCAGGCAGGTTTAATCCACAAACCTCAGTAATAAACATGTATTACTTTTTGTGGCTCCTTGAATATTTGAGTGTGTTTGAATTTTTACTATGCCAGTGGCAAAGTTCAAATAATTGCTAGACATTATAAAAGCTTGGTAGAATACTATGTCCTTATTAACTTTTTTTTTAAGATTTTATTTATTTATCTGTCAGAGAGAGAGAGCACAAGCAGGGGGAGCAGCAGGCAGTGGGGGAAGCAGGCTCCCCACTGAGCAGGGAGCCAGATGACATGGGGCTCAATCCCAGGACCCTGAGATCATGACCCGAGCGAATTCAGATGCCTAATCGACTGAGCCACCCAGGTGCCCCTGTCCTTATTAACTTTGAGTGAAAAAAATAAATACATGTTGTGATGCATAGCAAATTGCTAAATTTTAAAGGCTCTCTCTTTGTTTTGAGGAACTAAATCAAAGTCTAAATATAAAGTGTATTAGAATATGATCCTCTTAAGTTTTGGAATCACTCTCTGATAACATCTTTATCATGAACAAACTCCCTCATCATTTTGACTTTTCTATTCATATGCAATTTCTCATTAATTGAACATCTCTTCTAGTTTTATTATATGTTTTGGAATATTCTCCAAAGTAAGCCATATTTTCTTCTAATGTCTTTTTATTTTTTTATTTTTTTAAAAGATTTTATTTATTTATTTGACAGAAAGAGAGCACAGGGGGAGCAGCAGGCAGTGGGAGAGGGAGAAGCAGACTCTCCGCTGAACAGGGAGCCCAATGTGGGGCTCAATCCCAGGACCCTGGGATCATGACCTGAGCCAAAGGCAGACGCTTAACCGACTGAGCCACCCAGGTGCCCCGTCTTCTAATGTCTTTTTAATATTTGATGACTTTGGCAAGGAACTGAATATGCTTTGGTTCTCTCTGCCACCAGATCCTCTATTTTCCAATAACCCCTTTCCATGTCATTTGTGTCCTGATAACACTTCTACCATTTTTCTCCCTGGGGTCATCTACCAAACTCCAAGACACTCATCTACTTCCTTCAGTGATTTCTGTTCATGGATCACAATCTTCTTATTTGAACTCATCCTCTATCATCATTTTTGAGATCTTAAAAGTGCACAGTTAAGACTCTTCTAAAATTCTGGGCTCACTGTTTCTTAAAATTTTTTGTTAGAATAATCTCCATTGTACTATAGACAACAAACAACATTAAAATGTGTATTTATAAGAAATGCCCTGTTTCTTCTATTTTCAATTCTGAAATCATTTTTCTTACTACGTACTCATGTCTTTCTACCACTCTCATTCCCATTAATTTTACTCATGGCGACTCCTGCTTAACTTGCCTGTCACAGATGTGTTATTTGTCCTCAGCCTCTTTGTGGCTTCATTCATACTTTATCCAACCCAATCATAGTCTTTCACAGCAAGGTGCACACAACTTTAGATATTTTTCATTTCTTTTTCTTGTACTTCTTATTTTTCAATGACTGGACTCTGGTGAGTCCATTATCTGTTATCTGCACTATCTGTTTCATCCTTTGAAATCATATTATTTTCTGAAATCAGAGCTATGTGATACAATGGCATTTAATCTCTCACCATGATTTAGTGAATTTTAGTTATCATCTAATGCTAAGTACCCATTTCCTGACTAGTCACCCTCAGTAAAGTAAGGGTAGTTTTCTCACTCTGGTGTTGTTACTTTATTGAATGTACATGTATTTTCCCAGGTCAACCAAGTAGCGTCTCCCCTATCTGAAGAAGAGCCCAGATACACTATCAGACCTGTGTGAATCTCACCCTGCGGTGTTACCCTCATACTCTGAGAGTCTCTCAAACTCATAAAGTGAAGTCTCGATGGAGACATGATGAGGATGCATTTATTGCCAATACATTTAATGCAGGATGAAGGTAAAGAGGATAGCACCCTCTTCTGAAGGAGAAGCCCTATAGTCTGTAGGACAAACTCAGGTGATTTTTTAAATCGTCGGTATAAATGGACACTGACAAATCAGAAAGGACACTTAATTTACCATTTCCAGTGTCATTGGGACCTATTTTATAAAATGTTTATTTATGAAATATTTTATAAAATGTTGAATTTTGTTACTTCACTCTACATCTGAAGCAAGGATAATATGAGTCATGTGCATTGTTTCTTTCCTCCTTTCTACCCTCCCTCCCTCCTTCCTTCTTTTTCTGTGATTTTTGTTTTCTTTACAATAATTATTGACTCTGACATTGAATTTCATTTATTTTATCAGTTATACATGTACACAACTTAAAGCATCAGTTGACTTTATAAAGTATGTTCTGGGATAGGCTAATGCCCTGAAAACAACCTTACCTTCTTCAGCTATACTCTCTGCGACTTTACATGTTGGCCCCCGAGATAATCTTTATTTTGTGATGAACTCACCTGTGGAATTAAAAGGAGATTTTATTATTACCAGTGTTTCTAGGTATTTGGTAACAAAAGAGTTTTCCGTTGTCATACTGTGTCATATTGCTAACAATTAAATTATCTTGCTAGAAATTCCAGGTTTAAATGTGTATTAAATTCATTTGAAGTTTTTAATCTAAAAGTTGGACAAATATAAAAGTCAATTATTTTGACCAGAAATATAAACATTCATTTATTTATCCAAATACTCACTTATGCATTAATTTGGTAACTACCATGTACCAACCCTGATTGTAATTGTGAGATGTGCAATAATATATAAAATAGATAAACAACAAAGACAAAGCTATCCCACTTAGTTGATATGCTAGTGATACTATGTGTACATCTGACTATATGCTGTTTGGAATGTCATATTTTCAATTCAAAATAGAACATTTGAGACTTAATTTAGAAACATGCAGAAAAAATGTTTATCATTATTTCAACTAAAAACACTAAAGTTGTTCACATTTACTCATGATTTTATTTCCAATTGGTGATAGTTTATTGTTATATAAGTCTATTTAAAATATTCCTATAGGGACGCCTGGGTGGCTCAGTCAGTTAAGAGTCTGCCTTTGGCTCAGGTCATGATCCCAGGGTCCTAGGATCGAGTCCCACATCGGGTTCCTTGCTCAGTGGGGAGCCTGCTTCTCTCTCTGTCTGCTGCTGCCCCACTTCCCCTGCTTGTGTTCTGTCTGTTCGGATTTTATATTGGTATTTATGTGCTGATACTCAAAAGTCCCTTATTTGAAATCTAATAATTAAAACTTGACTTAGATGAATTTTGTCAATCATTTTTCCTCTTTTTAAAACTTTTTAAGACTCTATTTTTTTAGAACATTCAGATTTACGGCAAAATTGAAGAGCAAGTGCCATATCCCCCTGTCCTGCAAATGCACAGCCTCTCTCCACTATCAACACCTGCATTATAGCAGTACACCTAGAACTGAGGAACGTATACTGACACATCATTATCACTCCAAGTTCATACTCTATATTAGGATTCACTCTTGGTGCTGTTGTACATCCTATGGATATGAACAAATGTGTAATGACATGTATCCACCATTACAATATATAATGACATGTATCCAACAGAATAGTTTCACTATCTTATAAGTCCTTTGTGCTTTCTTTATACATACTTCCCTATGCCTTAGCCCTTTGCAACCCCCGACAATTTTACTGTGTCTACAGTTTTGCCTTTTCCAGAATGCCATACAGTTGAAACACAGTACGTAGCCTTTTCAGACTTGCTTCTTCACATAATAATATACATTTAAATTTCCTTCAGGTCTTTCCATGGCTCAATAGTTCATTTCTTTTTAGTGCTGAGTAATATCCCATTGTCTGGGTGTATCACAGTTTATGTATCCATTCACCTACTGAAGGACATCCTGGTTGCTTCTAAGTTTTGGCAATTATGAATGAAGTTGCTATAAACATGCATGTGTAAGTTTTTGCTGAATATGTTTTCAACTCATTAAGCAAATAATGAGTGTGGTTATTGCTGGATCATATGAAATGAGAATGTTTAATTTTGAAACTACCAGATTGTCTTCCAAAGTGGTTGTACTGCTTTGCATTCCCACCAGCATTGAATGAAAGAGAATTCCTGTTGCTTCTTATCCGCACGAGTATTTGGTGTTGTCAGTGTTTTCAATTCCAGTAGGCGGGTAGTGGTCACTCATTTTTGTTTTAATTTGCATTTTCCTAATGAGCATCTTTTCATAAGCTTATTTCCCATCTATATAACTTTGATGAGATATTTTTTCACATCCTTTGCCCATTTGTAATTAGGTTTTAGACTATTCATTTTCTTAATATTGAATTTTAAGAATTATTTTTTGAACGTTTTGGATTACAGTCCTTTATTGGATATGTCTTTGCAAATATTTTCTCCTGGTCTGTGGCTTGTCTGATTCTCTTGACAGTATCTTTCACAGATGGAAGTTTTTAATTTTAATGAAGTCCAGCTTATCAATTATTTCTTTCATGGGTTGCGCCTTTGTTATTTTATCTAAAGAGTCATTGCCTTGTCCAAAGTTATTTAGATTTTTTTCTGTGTTATCTTCTAGAAATGTTATAGTGTTGTGTTCTGCATTGACATCTGATTCATTTTGCATTAACACCTGTAAAGGATATAAAGACTGTATCTAGTTTCATTATTTTGCATGAATGTCCAGTTGCTTCAGCATTATTTGTTGAAAAGATTATCTTTTCCTGATTGCAACTGCCTTTGCTCCTTTGTCAAAGATCAGTTGACGATATTTATGTGAAACTATATAAATCATTCTTAGCATCTGGCATTTAACACTTCCTATATTTTCTTGTAAACATTATTGGCATTCAACTCCTGTTACATTGTTTGAAAAAATACATTTTTCTTTTTCATATTGGTATTTCTTTTTTTATTTATTTTTATTTTTTATTATAATAATTTTTTATTATATTATGTTAGTCACCATACAGTACATCCCTGGTTTTTGATGTAAAGTTCCATGATTCATTAGTTGCGTATAACACCCAGTGCACCATGCAATACATACCCTCCTTACTACCCATCACCAGCCTATCCCATTCCCCCACCCTCCTCCCCCTCTGAAGCCCTCAGTTTGTTTCTCAGAGTCCATAGTCTCTCATGCTTCACTCCCCCTTCTGATTACCCCCCTTTCTTTATCCCTTTCTTCTCCTACCAATCTTCCTAGTTCTTATGTTCCATAGATGAGAGAAACCATATGATAATTGTCTTTCTCTGCTTGACTTATTTCACTTAGCAGTATCCAAGATCTACAAAGAACTTCTTAAACTCAATACACAAGAAACAAATAAACAAATCATAAAATGGTCAGAAGATATGAATAGACACTTTTCCAATGAAGACATACAAATGGCTAACAGACATATGAAAAAATGTTCAAAATCATTAGCCATCAGGGAAATTCAAATCAAAACCACACTAAGATACCACCTTACGCTGGTTAGAATGGCGAAAATGGACAAGGCAAGAAACAACAATTGTTGGAGAGGATGTGGAGAAAGGGGATCCCTCCTACACTGTTGGTGGGAATACAAGTTGGTACAGCCACTCTGGAAAACAGTATGGAGGTCCCTTAAAAATTTAAAAATTGAGCTACCCTATGACCCAGCCATTGCACTGCTGGGTATTTACCCCAAAGAGACAGATGTAGTGAAGAGAAGGGCCATATGCACTCCAACGTTCATAGCAGCATGGTCCACAATAGCTAAATCATGTAAGGAGCCGAGATGCCCTCCAACAGATGACGGGATTAAGAAGTTGTGGTCCATATATACAATGGAATATTACTAAGCTATCAAAAAGAACGATTTCTCAACATTTGCAGCAACATGGATGGCACTGGAGGAGATAATGCATATTGGCATTTCTATTTCAAATGACATTCACATTTTTTCTACTAATATTCTTATGTGAATTATTAGAGTTATTGGTTCAAGCATGCTTTGTCTGTATCTTCGTAATATATAATACCTTGTGACAGCTTGGATATTTATCAGAAAATGCAGAAAGCGTAAATACTACTAGTGATCTATTCATTTATTCCATTTTCTGAATGACTCTGATTTTAACAAACATGATAAGACTTTACCAAGCTTCAAGTGTAAGTAAATTTTAGTTTATGGTGATTAAAACAAAAGTTAATATTTTCATTTTTAATAGGTTTCTAGATAAATAATGATTCATTAGATATCATTTGTTATCAGGGATATTTGGTTAGGAATAAATTAATGGAAATTTTGGAAGGGGTTTCATATGGAAATAATTTATATGATTTATCATTTATTATTATACTCTAATAATACTGGCTCTCATTTATATTTACTGGCAAAAACACTTATTTTACTTAATAATTTTCAAATGTCCTATAAAAAAATCATGGATAGAATAACAAAGAAATGGCGTGCATATTCCATAAATATTAGGACTTCCATTTTTAAGATTCTATAAAGCTTTTGTTTTTATGCTAAAACACAATAATCAAAAGCTTGAAGAGAAAAAAGAGAAATAATGTTTTTGATTATGTTTTAATAATTTTCTATGGTTAGAGAACTCAGAACCGCACAGGGACTACCCAGTATTAAATGAATTGTTAATGGCTGCTTTTGAGCACGCAATTTAGCATATGTATTTTGTAAATGAAGAAACTTATTTGTCAAGATGTTAAATTAAATCTGCTGGGAATGAGAAAGCTCCACTATGCTGCCATGAACAATTCTATAATTCTCACCCCCTCCCACACTCCTGGTAGGACTTTCACTGGCTACCTGGAGCTCTCCAAAGGAAAATAAAGAGGGGGCTATAGGCCAAGGAAGTTGGTTGGTTGAGACAAGACTACTATGACTTCTTTCCCTGGGAAAATAAAATAAAATAAAATAAAAATAAATAAATAAATGAATGAATGAATAAAATAAAATAAAAAGAAAAATAAAACATGTTTTTAAGACATAAAATTATGTATGAATCTCAACATTTCTGAATCTTAATAACCAAAGATTGATTTTGGTATGTATCTTGCATTTGTATTTACTAATTCTTTAACATACCTTTTTCTTTTTCTTCTAAGACTGGAAGGGAAGCTTTTCTACATACCTTTTCATACTCTTCACTTATTTTATAGAATTTTCATTGCAAAAAATGAATATCTGCTGAAGCTAGCTTAAGAAAAAGGTATTAATTCTAATAAAAATACTATTTGCTTTGAAAACAAACAAAAGCAAATAGTGGCATTTAGAAGGCTTTTTCTCCTTCCGACCTCTCTTTCTCTGCTTTATTCTTTGCTCTATTTGAAGACTTGAAACTGGAAGCATGATTCTTTCCCTCCTTCTTTTTATATTTGGGAAAATATGGATATCAATAGTTCCTAGTTTTGCATATTCCATGCCCATCTATCTGGGCAGATGCTATCCTCTCTTGTTCTCTTCTAATTTTCCAAGAAAGGCTCTTGTATTGGCTCATGCCTAGGCCAATCATAAATAAACAGGTAAGAAGAATCATGCTGTATAAAAATAGCAACAGAAAATTCCTACTGAAGAGGCCATGTGTTTAGATGTGAAGTGAGGATAGTACGTTTTGAAAATTACTGTTAACTTGGAAGTCAATTATGTGGCTATTATATCTACCTTTTACTTGTATTACGATGTAAAGTGATGGAAATGTTCATCTCCCCTCCCTTACCCTTGACAGATATTGCTAATTTGCCATGGTGCCTTTTATCATGGTATTTAGACGCAGCCACTAAATTCTGCATGAAAGAGCACTGCAGGAACCTACTCCAAATCAAATGTCATGCAAAGTAAATCCAATTTCCCATCTCTTTCCTTTCACTTTTTCTTTATACTTTTTCCATCCATTCTATCAATATCATAAAAAGAATCCAATACTGTGTAACACAATAACTATAGTTACCTTGCACTTTGTGTTTGAAGAAACACAATGATAAATATATGAACATTTTAGATTACTATATATTATATTATCTTAAAAAACATTAATATTGCTTACCAGAATTTTATTTTCTAAATTTTCAAAAATTTCTAAGAACACAGATATCCTAAGTAAACCTCAGGCCTGGATTTTATTCATTAATATCACTAAATTCTCAGAATGTTGATCATATATAAATTTATATTCTGATTTTTCCATTTGATTTTTTAAAAATTTTAATTTAAAATCAATTTAGTTAACATATAGTGTATTATTAGTTTCAGGGGGATATCAGTGATCCATCCATTGCATAAATACCCAATGCTCATTACATCAAGTGCCCTCCTTAATGGCCACCACCCAATTACCCCATCCCCCACCCACCTCCCCTCTAGCCACCCTCAGTTTGTTCCCTATAGTTAGAAGTCTCTTATGGTTTGCTTCCCTCTCTGTTTTTGTCTTATATTATTTTTCCTTCCTTTCCCCTATGTTCATCTATTTTATTTCTTAAATTCCACATATGAATAAAATCATATGGTATTTGTCTTTGTCTGACTGATTTATTTCTCTTAGCATAATGCCTTTTCGTTCTAGCCACATCATTGCAAATGGTAAGATTTCATTCTTTTTGATGGCTGAGTAATATACCACCATATATATATACATATACATATATATATATGTATATATATATATTCATCTGTTGATGGACTTCGGGCTGTTTCCATATTTTGGCTACTGTGGACATTGCTGCTATAAACATTGGGGTGAAGGTGTCCCTTCATATCATTTGGATAAATACCTTGTAATGAAATTGCTGGGTCATAGGGTAGTTCTATTTTTAACTTTTTGAAGAACTTCCATACTGTTTTTCCAGAGGGGCTGCACCAGTTTGCATTCCCACCAACAGTGTAAGAGGTTCCCCTTTCTCCACATCTTCGCCAACATCTGTTGTTTCCTGAGTTGTTAACTTTGGCCATTCCAACAGGTGTAAGGTGGTATCTCATTGTGGTTTTTGATTTGTATTTCTCTGATACCAAGTGATGTTGAGCATTATTTTATGTGTGTGTTAGCCATTTGTATGTCTTCTTTGGAAAAGTGTCTCCTCATGTCTTCTGCCCATTTCTCAACTGGATTTTTTGTTTTTTGGGTATTGAATTTGAGAAGTTCTTTATAGATTTCGGATACTAGCCCTTTATCTGACATGTCATTTGTGAATATCTTTTCCCATTCTGTAGGTTGCTTTTTAGTTTTGTTGATTATTTCCTTTACTGTGCAAAAGCTTTTTAACCTGAGGAAGTCCCAATGGTTCATTTTTGCTTTTGTTTCCCTTGTCTCTGGAGACATGACCAGCAAGAAGTTCCTGTGGCTGAGGTCAAAGAGGTTGCTGCTTGTGTTTTCCTCTAGGATCCTGATGGATTCTTGTCTCACATTTAGGTCTTTCATCCATTTTGAATTTATTTTTGTGTATGGTGTAAGAAAGTGGTCCAGTTTCATTCTTCTACATGTGGTTTTCCAATTTTCCCAATATCATTTGTTGAAAATACTGATTTTCATGCTCACTGGAGTTTTCCAGTGTCAATTGTATATAAAATATTTTAGTTAAAATAATTAAAATATTTCAAAACAAAGTATAACTTTAATTGTAACACACAATGTAGACTTAAATAACACAATAATATTTTATTTTATTAAATTCATCTTCACAAAAATTATTTGGAGAGTATATCAACTGTTTTCTGTTTCTTCTGAAATCAATGAAATTATGTTATTATTTTTAAAAATGCATCATTTGTTTTTTTAATTTTAAAGAATGACTCAATGATCACTTTTCCTTATTTATATTGTGGGTCAGACTACTTCCTAAAATTGGACCAAGTACATTTTCATGTTGTTTGCTTATATACAGAGTTTTGGAAAGGGGAAAGTAGAGAGAGCACTCTAGCTTCCTTTCCCAACTTCCCTACCCTGACTTTATGTCCTGCTCATATTCTTCCTCTATTTCCTTTCTTCCTTCCTTCCTCCCTCCTTCCCTCTTTTCTTTCTTCCTCTCTCTTTTTCTTCCTCACTCACCTCCTTGCTTTTGTTCTTTCATTTGTTCATTAGTTCTGTTTGCTGTCTGTCTTTTTCTTTCTGCCTCTATTCTACTTGTAATTATTCTGCCTCGTCCATCACAAAATAACCTGTCCTCTGGGTATGGCTCCTGCAGTCATCTTTCCTGGTCACAGAATGGTCAGAGAGGGGCACTGGATTATTATAGTTCAAGAGAGCAAGAGAGTGTTTTTTTTTGTATTGTAATTCTCCATGTTTTCACTATGGAAACAAATATAAGGGAGACATTAATTACAGAACACAATATTTGATAGAGAAGTATTGATTATTATATGCTATGATAATGACTTTGAAATAGCAAAACAGAGAAAAAATAAAAATTGTACTAGCAATTCAGTGTGTTACTTTGAATGGTCTTGATCTCTGTAAGTCACAATGCTATGGAAGATAAGTGATTCTTCAAGAAATGCTGGATAATTGTGAGAATAAAAATAAGAAAATCTCTTTATCTCATCCCAAATTGCAAGTAAACATAACCTGAATTTTTATATTAGAGTTTAGATATTGCAGTTAAAAGTTTCTAGCAAAAAAATTATCATTTTAATATGCCTTTAGGAAAATAATTTTATTACTATCAGACTAAATATTTCTAGCCACCAAACTATTTTGCCTATTGTAACAATTGTTTTGATAATGTAATGTTTTTTAGGAATATATGTGAAAACGAATAGGTATTGCCAACTTATGCTTTGTCAAATTTAACTTTTATGTAATTTTGCCTCTCATACTTGAAAGCAAAACAGTTCCAAAGATATTTTGAGTGTTTTTCTTTTTTATTTCCGTTATCTATTAATGTATTTTATGTTTCACATGCTGTGTTTTCATTGTATGAGGCTTATGTTTCTTAATTCCAGAGCTCTTTCCACATTGGAAAATAAAGTTGCATTGCATTCCATGTTCTTTTACTCATATTTCTGCATTAGCAGGTTTCTAAAAATTAACCTTGCTCAGGCTGTGGATTTCTGCTGACACATAATGGCGTTGCCGCGGAAGCAGAGCTAAAAAGAAATCTGCTTGTCTATGCACTAATAGCATTTCCTATAGGCTCTTCCATAAAGACAATTCCAGAAGAAGGCATAAAAGTGAGGGTATTGTTATGATAAATAATGACAAGACTTTTTTTTTTTTTTTTTTTTAGGCTGTAAACACTCCCTAAGGTCAGAGTTGGCCTAGCAAAATTTGAAAAAAAGAAAAAAAGCCAGATATTTCTTTTTGTATCCTCTCATTCTTAATATCCTTTTTTTTTCTTTCTACCTGGACTCCCTTTCCCTGTTGGATTTCATTTCTTTCCCTGTACTTCCTTTAACCTAGTTGTCCAGTTTTTTCCTACAAAGAGAAAACCAACGAATAAATCCTGACACCCTCCTTCTTTGAACCTAGAATGATCCAAGCTCCAGTCCTTTCATCATGGGAGATGTGTTCTCAGACAATGTCTGAGGATCCACAGTATTTAATGTGTTAGCAGTAATCACAGAAGACATATTGGAGGTCTTACTTTCAACATAGGGTTCACAAAGCCAAGGTGGAAGTGAAACTATGATAGATCTCAGAAGGTTTCTGGTGGTCAATAAAATAACATCAATGCCGCACCAAACTTAATGAAAATATGCTTTTCACAAAAAATAGTAATACTCTACAGGTAATTTCTTGGTACCCAACCTTAATCTATAGAAAATTGTCAGCATCTACTTCCATCACATTTTTGTAAGACATATGATGCTAAGTTTTGTTTTGCTATAGGAACCGATTTTTGTGTGTGTACCTGGTGCTCCATTCAAATAAAATTTAATATCAGGACTCAAAGTTTAGACTCACATATCTTGTCTTCCTAACTTTGCAAAATCCGCACAGTTGCAGTTTAGCATGAATGTTTGAAACTTAACAAACAAGTGAAAATTTGAAAGAGACTAAAACTTTGGTTGGCACTTTCCCCAGGATCCAGGTTTTATGGGCTTATTCTGTCTAATACAGCTTCATGCCAAAGCACATGACTTAAGATACTCTCACATTCTATGTCATCTGGCTTGCTCCTTTCAGATGCCACCTGAGTATAATTTTTAAGGCTGTGTTTATTTTTCCTCACTATCCTTCATGTTTTCCATCCTGCTTGTTTGAAGAAAAAAAAAAAGCTCTAGTTTATGTTATATTAGGCAATGAAATGAAACTCAAGCTTCTAGGAGTACGGGTCAGATTTTGAAGAGGCCATGTTCATAATATCATAATGTTGCTCCTTAAGTCACTTGTTCAAGCAAGTTTTGAACATAAGCACAAAATCCCTCCTCTTATCTCAAACCCGTACTCATACCTGGTTATTTGATGTATTTCTTATCTTAATCAGGCAGAGAAAGAAAGGACAAAATACTATAAAAGTTTGATACAAAGCACATAATGACAGACTGGCAATAATACTCCTTCCTTTCATTTTCTCCTCAGCATTAAGTGTTTTTCCACTAATTAGGTTACGCTAAGAGCTTGTGGTAGTATAGAAAGAATGCCACATAAACACCCTTTTATAAGAGATAGCTTTTGTATTAATTAAATTTCAATTAAACTTGTACCCATGCTAGGTGCCTAGGTGGCTCAGTTGGTTAGGTGTCTGCCTTCAGCTCGGGCCTTGATCCTAAGGTCCTGGGATCAAGTCCCACATCAGCCTCCTTGCTCAGTGGGGAGTCTGCTTCTCCCTCTATCCTCTCTCCCTGCTTGTGAGCCCTCACTCTCTCTCTCTCTCTCTAATAAATAAGTAAAATCTTTTTTAAAAATGTGCCTATGGCATTCTTTGATTTTACCAAATTTGGTTTAAAAATGTTATCTCATCCAAACAATATTTTTATGGTCCATATCAAGGGATCTTATTCAGTAGATGAAAATAGGTCAGTGTTTCTTAAAGTTTTATATAGCTTCCAGCAAGATTGAAGCTAGGTTCTGCTAAAGAATAGTAAATCCATATAAACACCATGGAAATTGTTCAAAAATTCTCCCTGCTTCTAATTAAACACTCAGAGTTGATACGGAATTACATATGGAAAGCAGGCCAGATTAAAGAAGGCAGGAAGAGTCTGGAGGACATTAATAAGAGAATTCAGAGAATGAAACTACTGTGTGTGTGTGTGTGTGTGTGTGTGTGTGTGTGTGTGTGTGACACAATTATATTCCACACATGCTATTACATCCGCTGATGTGCATCCCAGGGAGGATTTGGAGAGTTCTAAGTATCTGGCGTTTTAGACCAGTCACACGTGGTTTCTCCTGCTTTGGGAATATCTAGGGACGTTACCATGTCCTTTTGTCATTAACAAATATATGTCCTTCAAATGTGTCTGTTGGCATATTCTGTGAACATGGTCTTCTCATTCTGATACCAACCCTCTGGCTCATCTCTAATACGTTTGTAACATTGCTGCCATCCATTTCTAGGTAGTCTGCAGAGATCTGATTCTCCGCCAGGGTGAGAGAGCTGCATATGCTATGTCTACCCTTCATAATACCACCACAAGGCCAACATGTCCTCAAGTCAGTGGGAAAAAAAGTCCCCTCACACAAATTGGCAAGGACTGTGAATTACCTATAGCAAATTGATCCGAATAAAAAGTCCATTTCAAATATTTATTTTGGTTCCATACCAACACTTCTGGACTGCTCTCTGCACTAAGGCTAGGTGAAAAAAATAAAGATTTTAGTAGGAGAATGAACTAAAAAATAAAAGACAAGGAGAAAAAAAATACTTGAAGTTAAAATAAACTTAGCAAAATCAATGTGGCTGACACGAGGGAGTTAGCAAAAAGAGTTGAATGTATTTATTATGCCAGAAGAGTGGGAATTATTTTAATTGAGACCTCTGAGAGAGATTTTGGCTTATGTTTCCGATGAAAATATTAGAACACTAGAGATTAAGGCTCATTAAAATATACTCTTTGAATATATCATTATAAGACGATGGTGTTTTCAACAATGTATTAATTACACAAAAATATATTTAAATACCCTAAGCAGTTAAGCTCTAAGGTCTTTCTGTAATAATAACTTTGTGAAACACATAAAATTACTCTGTGAAGAACGGCTGTCTATCTTTAGGACGGAAGTATTTTTAACTCTAGGTGCAGTTAATTCCTAGAAATCAATAAACTGGTTCAGAGTGAAATCTTTGTTTACTACTTCTGCTGGGGATACATAAGAACTTGCCCATTTGAATTATGTTGTTCAGTTGCGTTTCATCAAGCTAGTTTTAAAATTCTGCATGTACTAGAGGTAAAAAAGCTTTCTAATGGCAGTTCATGTGTATGAGATCAATTAAAGGTCAGAGTTGCTTTACTGTGGTCAAGACAAATTGTAAAGTTGCTGGAAAAACGTCAGTGCCTTGGCCATTGAAAGCTTGTGTGTGCGTTAAGCTTGTCTATAATTTAATTCTACACAACCGATTTGAGGGAGAAAACCATAAATGAGTAGATGTTGCTTCAGGACTGGAAAGCGGAATGAGCTTTGCTTGCTATAGGATTTAATTTAATTAAACATTTTAATAAAACTTATTCTAACTAGATTGCCACATAGTCTAACCAATATTTGGGGGATGCTTTAGAAGACAGTGTGAACCAAAACGATTAAAATTATCTTTTTTTAATAGAAAAACGTATTTCATTATGTACTGTAGCAAATTATCAGGGGCATAATATCTCACCAAGGACACATATACATTATGTTTCAAAAATTATAATTTAATAACAATCTTTCTAAAAATTTTACTGAGTGAAATTTCCAAATCAAGCAATACAGTTCTGTTCCAAAAGATTACTTAAAATTTTGCCTCATGTACTGCATGCTTAAAACAAACTGTGAAAATATTTAACTGTTTTTACATACATTCGGTATTTTGTGAGCATTTGTTGAATAAATCTAGGATATTTAAATTCTATTCATGTCATTCTTTTTATTTAAAGTTTACTTGAAAAGATTAGAGGTTGCAAAACATGTACATTTATTTTTTTATTTGACATCTACATGACTTAATGATCAGTCACAAAGGATCGACTTTTATAAATATGTGACTTTCAATATGAACTGCTTTCTTTAACCCTCATAATTTAAGAGTCTGACTTTTGAGAATGGTGACATTTCTGATAGATTAAATCGCTGCAAACTTTCCAAGCATATATGGTTGAGTATTGTTTATTCTTTAGCTATGAAAATATATCTTTACAACCATAACATTATTTCATAAAATTATGGACAGTGAGGTACTATTTCAACTCCTCAATTTAAAACAAAATATAACATAGTATCAAGCATGTTAAAATGACTTAGAAATCTATAATCTGTAATCATTCTCTTTGAGTGGGTTTGGCAGAGTATAAATTCAAGTCATTTAGACTCTCTGAAACTTAACAGCATCTTCTGGGTCCGTTAACATTTCTATCTATGTCAGAGGGAGGAGACAAATCACCACCTGGGCCGACAAGGCTTCCTCTAAGCATACAACTTTTGTTTTGACGAATTAATATATTTAAGATACAAAATTATCTGTGAATTTACATTCTTTCTCATGTAATTAAAATTTCCCATTTCCTTTACCTATAAGAACATAAAAGCTTTTCCTGCCAGTCCCTCTTGCTTAAAACATACAAACAAAGCTCAGAAAACTGGAGACATAACATCTTTCACCATATTTTCTTAGAAAGCCTTAATGTATTTTGCTATATTTGAGAATGTTGCTCTCTGCCACTTCAGTGGGACTTCCAATAAACTCACACAATGTACACACATGCAAAATGCTATCTTAGCTAAGAGGATGAGGCAAATACTGGTTGAGATTTTAAGAGTGGAGAATGCACATTGTTAAGAACAACCTCATTAACACTTCAACTGCTAGATTCAAAGAAGGCCTGGTTATTGGTATGCCCACTCCCACAAATCCAGGTAACTAAAGATTCCAAACTGGTTTGAAAATATTGTAGAAGAGAGATGGATGGGGATGGGAGGTATGGCTGTGGAGGAGGAGGGCAAACATGAACAGGAAGTTTTTCTCTTGGCATTGGCGTTCAGTATTTGCCATAAGATGCTATTTTTTCCTTATTTCCTTATCTTAGATGAGAGATGGAGGCGTTAGACAACTGGTTCTTCTTCCTGAAGCTGAAGGGGGAAAGACAAGAATTTTGGTGTGGGGATCTGCAAGAAGAGAAGACTGCTGTTCTGTGCCTTAAATTACTGACAGCTTTGCCATCAGGTTGCTATCCAACTGGTGTAGAAAGTGTCCCAGGGAGAACTAGTACATGGATATTAGTCACATAATTCTTACTTGCTCAAAGTCTTGGTTCTAAAGAGACATGTGAGATGAATGTATGAGATATATCCCTGCTGACCGGACTCAACTGTACAAGAAATTCTGTGCTACGGACTTGGATGGGACAAAAGTAAGGTGTATGGGGAGAAAGGAAGCAAACAAATTGGCTGAAGATGATGGTGAGGTCAGCTAATAACTTGAGGAGATGTGTAAAATTAAGTTCACATCAGCCATGCATTCTGGTGTTGATGGCCAATGGGATAAAGACAGCAACCTTGCCACTACTTACTAGGAGCTGTTCATATATAAAAGAATATATATATCATATATATATCATATATATATACATATATATATATATGTATATATATGATATATATAAAAGACTAATACTAATACTTCCAATTCACAATTCACTTCCAATTCATATAGCTACATTACCTCTATCCTTTTCTCTTTTCCATTCTTTAATGAGATCCATGAGACACCAAGGGAAGACAGGGAGAGTGTGAGAAAGCATACTACAGAATTCCACCTCTCTAAGGCAATGGACCAATCTCTTTTCTTAGTGAGTGAGAGTAGCACTTTAAATCAAATAAAATTGAAGTGTTGAAATAGATAAGTTTCTTAATACTAAATATTGACTGAAATAAAAACTTGCTATTTAGGGAACCAACTTGGAAAGTTGGTTTAACAGAGTGCATCTGTTAGATTTACTAGAAAAGCAAAATAATTTCATTTGTCAGAGTAAGATTTTAAAAAGTTAAAAACATTTTTTTATACAAATACAGATGGGAACATTAGTCAAAGTTTTACTTAATTCATTAAAGAAAGAATTCGAAAGATGTGAAGTTCTTAAAATATCATTTAAGAAAATTTTCATAGTCATCTAAGGAAAGTTTGCTAAGTTGGAAAACAAATTGGTTATTGTCCTATGGGGCAAGAAAATCACAATCTTTGGGGTTACTTTCCCTACTCAATAGAAATCATTCGCATCTCTCCTGACAAAAATCTACATCTTAGCCTGTCACTTCAAGAGACCACTCTCTAATCAATAGTCAATAGTAAAAGTCACATCCTACAGAAAATCAAATAATACTTAAGTAGGCCTGTTAGATCAGTGGTCATCATTTGTATCTAAGGGTATGCAGGTGCACGTGTTTGTGTTTGTGAAAGGATACATAAATATATTTAGAATTTTTAATTCATACAGTCTCTAATGTAGCTATTTAAGTCTATTGTTGTACTGCAAAAGTAGATACAAACAATACAGAAAAAAGAGCAAAGCTATATTTAATACAATTTTATTGATGGGTACTGAAATATGAATTTCATATAATTTTGTGTATCAGAAAAACTTTTTTATTTTTTTAATTATTTAAAAATGTGAAAAGCAATCTTAGCCTGTTGGTGATAAAGAAAACAGGTGGTAGGCCAAATTTAGCCTGAAAGCTACATTTTGCTGACCCCTGTGTTACACAGTCTATGACATTCAAAGAACTGCAATTATATTTTACTTTATGTTGAAGTTTTCTTAAAATATGCTTATACATCATTGAGTTGAATCTTTTCACATCTGTTTCACCAAAATTGGATGTTCTCAGTTTAAAATGATTTAAGGATATTGGACCTTAACCAGAAACACAATGGATCATAATGCACATTGAGAAATAGTGTCTCTAGTTTAAACCTTATATAATCCTAGACAGGCAAGTCGCTTAGATTCTTTGGACCTATATCTATGTCTATATATATCTATATCTATACTATATCTATACTATATCTATATATAGTATATCTACAGCCCAGATATACTTGGGCTAAATTATTTCCAAGATTATTTTTAAGTATAAGACTTTTGGTACAGGTACACCTAAAACAAATGACAATTATTTGGAACATTTTCTCTACATATTTTCACACTTAGAAATTTATGCCAAGTGAGAATTGTATTCTCAACTTCAAACAAGTGTCAACATTATCTATATTTTATAGAGTTTAGCGTGTAAAGGGATTTGCATTTAGAGTGACATATGTTTCTCTTCGTGTGGATTCAAACCAACAAGAATATGAGCCCTAGAAGCATTTTGAAAACTAAGAAGTATTGGGGGAAAAGTACAATCAAAATGAAGTTGTATGAAATATTGGCACTTACCATTTTATTACAGAATTTTGGATGTTGAATACCCAGTAGGAAGGAAAAAGGCATTCAAGCCTAAATGAGCTATTCAAAATAAATCCTTGTTCTATAAAAATTTTATAAGCAAAATTATTTCAACGAGGAGAAACTAGATCAATTAGAGATTGATATGAAAGTTATAAACAAATCTTTCAAACACATTTGAGGCATTAAAATGGCACTTATGGCCAATTCTGCCATCTGAAACTCTTTAAAATTATACATATTCCAAAGAAGAGATGAATTTTGAAATTACAGATAAGTTTGTTTCTTGAATGCAGAAATGATATATTAAAGAGAAAAAGGAAATATTCACTTTCATTACTGTTAACCAGGTTGGTGACACTAGCATAGAAGATTTTGTACTGTGATAGTTGACCGGATATTTCTAACTACCTCCTTTTATCACGTTGCTTCATGGAGAGAGATAAAACAAGCCCATCTGAAAGTTACCATTAGTATGGCTTGTGGGAGTTCTGTTGCTAAGTGTTCAGAGACAGAAAGGAGTGACTTAAATAATCTAAATATTTATTGAAAATAAAAGTTTGCATGGGAACTTTGTTATTCAAAAGCATTTTTTCCTCCAAATTACCTTTCTCCCCTCTCTTCATCTATTTAATTAAACACGAGCTCAGGTTAAATAAAAGTGGACTACTATACATAAAAATTCAGTTGCCTTACTCTTTGTGGAAATATAAAATGAATGTTAAAAGCTTTCTTTTTCTTTTTTAATAATTTTATGAGTTTGTCACATATAGCAGAGAAAGGTAAACTTAAGGAAAATGATAAGTATAGTAGGAAAATGTTTGAACACACATTACTATAAAGCGGTTAGTGTAATAATAACAGAAACTTCCCTGATGACAGTAGCTCCTGTTACCTGCACCTCCACATGGTTTATGTACCTAATATGTTTCAAACACTGTACTAGATAAAAACTTGTTTGTTCTTTTGTTCTTTTTTATAGCAAAAGAAGAGAGACAGACAGGGAGACCATTTTTAAATGGAGAGTTTATAGTCAAATGTTTGTAAGTTAATGTTATAGGACAGTTCAGGAGATAAAAAGAAGACAGAGTCATAGAAAATGTCATTTGCTATAATGCAAAGTAAGCAACTTCTTGTGCTTACCATACTGAAAATAATTTATATTAGAATCCCTGGAGTATTGGTAAAGCCATGCCATGTAAGTAAACCTACATTTTAATAACAAAACATGTTAAAATAAGATGACAGTTGAGTACGAATAATATTAAGATTAATAATTATAATTTTTTGGTTTAAATATTTGTAAATACCAGGATTGAAGAAATACATGACTTAAAATTCGTAGGGTTGAAAATCATTAAATTTTAGATTAATAAAATATTTATTTTATTTTATTTTTTAAAAGATTTTATTTATTTATATGGCAGAGAGAGAGAGACAGACAGCGAGAGAGAGAACACAAGCAGGGGGGTTGGTGAGGGAGAAGCAGATTCCCCACTGAGCAGGGAGCCTGATGCAGGACTCAAACCCAGGACCCTGGGATCATGACCTGAGCTGAAGGCAGACGCTTAACCAACTGAGCCACCCAGGCTCCCTGAAATATAATTTTATTTTAAATGATATAATAAACTAAATGGTTAATATATCAGATTATTATAAAATATCCAGATAGTGTTTAATATATATTTTAAGGGTTTTCCTTTATATTTTATATCAATTCCATTCATGTTAATTCACTTGTCTCTATAGGTTTTATATATGTTATAAAGTCCATGTAACTTATAGGTGTTAATAGGAATTGTTTTTGGTCATGGGTGAGTGTGTTCTGCTTATGGGCATATCTGTGAATATATTTCTCTAAATTAGCTGTGTAATTTGAATACAAACATATCTTAATTTTCACAAATTGCTTACCAAGATTGACATATAATGACAATGAACAATTGAATCTACATGAATTTTAATAACTTTCATACCTGTTACTACTGATGCATCCATGGCATTAGCAAAGAATTTATAAGAAACTTTGAAAGGTAATGCATGTGTTTTTTAAAGGTACTTATAAAAATCTACCTACATAAATGCATTGCACATTACACATACCCCATGATCTCTAGTAATTTCAATGTGAACTTTTATTGGAGTTGTTTTACTATGAACACCCCAATTTTGGAGAAATATATAAATATATTTATATGTACACATATTTATTAATACATATTATATACAAGTGTGTACATATATTTACTAATATCCGTGCACATATTTACTAATGTAACATACACAATATAAATCATAAAAAGTGAACATATTCAAAGAATATTCTAAAAATAAATATATAGAGGAGTTCTAATATTTTTATTCTACATCCTTTGGAGTACCTTGTTTACCCCCTCTGGTAACTCTGGAAGCTAGTACTGTCGCTCAATAATTCATAGCCTAGGGTTGGGGGAGGTGGATTTTCTTCTGTACAGGTAATATATACCAGAATTTTGGGGTTGGTAGTAGGGTATGTGTTCTAAAAATAGGTTAAAAAGCACTGGTTTAGAAGAAGAAACTGGCAAAGACTGAAACCTACAGATTTTTTTCTCTATTATGTACCTAAGAATCCTTTTGTCTGTAATCTTTTTTCAAGAAATGAGAACTTTGCCACAGAAAAGAAGGGAGTTGGAGAAGATTCAAATCTGAATCCAATTACAAGGATACTGTAGGAGTTAGGTATTCAAAGAAAATAACTACATAACTAAAACCCACTCTCACATTCACAAGTTGTCAATAATAAAATTTAAAACAAAAATTATTATCTTGCTCATTAATTCATCTGTTGGCTGACATTCATGGGAATGGTGTGGGTTCTTCCCAAACTATACAGTTATGTTCAAGAAGCAGAAGCCAAGAGAAATGGAAATGTATTGTAAATAACCAAGGAAGAGATGCACTTGACCTGCACTACCATTATCATGCTTTTAGAGTATCAAATTCAACTTTTAGAAATTGTTGTATTATTCAAATGTTCATAATGATTTCAAATCATTCATCAAAATTGAATTGGTTTTACTTTCTAAATATATGTGTTCTGGGGCGCCTGGGTAGCGCAGTCGTTAAAGCGTCTGCCTTCGGCTCAGGGCGTGATCCCGGCATTCCGGGATCGAGTCCCACATCGGGCTCCTCCGCTGGGAGCCTGCTTCTTCCTCTCTCACTCCCCTGCTGTGTTCCCTCTCTCACTGGCTGTCTCTCTGTCACATAAATAAATAAAATCTTTAAAAAAAATAATAATAATAATAAAAAAATAATAATAAATATATGTGTTCTGGGCATCTCAATACATAAAATGTAAGTTGATGAGGCTGATTTAAATGCTCAGGTTGATTAAAACATCTTAGTACATAGCTAATGACTTCCATCTCTGTCTTGGATTCCTAGCTAAATAAAGGTAGAAGTGAAAAAGTGATGGGTATAAGAAAACTGAGTGATTTGACTTTCCATTAAAGTTGAAGATTGTGTCTTTATAGGGCATCTGTCCACATGCCAGAAAATAAATTCTCTCAGGCAAAGTTTTATTTATCAAGACTATATTCACTATCTTAAGTTAAAATATATATATATATTTATTTATTTATTTATCTTAAGAAAAAATCACTATTTTAAGTGGCTGACAGTGACACACTTATTATTTATTTTAATTCAGGCTAAAAGGCTTAATGGTATAATTAACATAAAGCTCTTCTCACCTCCTATTTATATACAACACACCCAACAGGATCTGAAAAGTGGGTTGCAATAACTAACTCTTTCTTGACTGGGATGAACCGCTCGTTAATTTTCTAAGCAGTAGAGCTCAAACATACTTTCTCTTTTCAAGTTTTAGAAAGTAGGTTTGCAAGTCCTGTGGGGTTTCCTTTACTATTCTAGGTCAAGCAACAGATTCTTTATAGAGAATGACTGTCGCTTTTGAAAACTGCTTGTGAAAAAGGACTTCATGTCTTTTAGAAATGTTGGGCTTCCATCCACTAGATTATCTTCAACCCTACCCTCTCCCTTGTCCAATAATACACACATCCTAACAACAGAACTGTGAAGTAACCACAAAGAATTGAAAGATATTTCTTATCTAGTAGTAAAAATGTCCCTGTGCAATATGGAATAAAGTTGGAATATTTTAATTGAAGACTGGTTTACCTGAGTTTCTCCTTAGTTCACTCATAATCTATTATTTAAGCAGACAGAAGGCTGAAGAGAAAAATAAATAAATAAATAAACAAACAAATAAATAAATAAATAGTGTTGAACAAGCCTTTAACTTCATAGTGTTACAAAAATAGTAAAGTGACATAAGGGATCAACAATAATAAACTGTTCCAAGCTGGCCACTGGATCATTTATTTTATAAATATATCCCTGATGTAAATTTGAAGGAAGATTAAATTATAAGGATCAAAGATGATAAATTAAATTACATTTATGTTCTTTTATTTAAAACAATTTTGAGAGAGGAAATATAACATTCACTTCTAGACCAATATAATTTAGTATATATAATGGAGACTATTTTTATATACCCTTATTAGCTTTTATGGCCTCCATAATGTATGAGACTTAGAAAAGATAGTTTCAAATTCCCAGTTTTGTGAACTGGCATATTCCAAAGCAGTCCAAGTTTTCTGTGAATTTGTAAAGTCTTCCTTGGTAGTAGCAACCAATACCACGTTTAACACTAGTTTGGGGGAAAAAAAGCAAAACAAAACAAAACTCTAATTCACCCCATGATTAGTTTTCCAGCCAATGTCTGTGCTTGTCACAAATATCATTCTTCCTTCCTGGAAAAGAGTTTTTCTATTTGCAGTTATGTTGCGCTAAATCAAGCTAGCTTTAGCCCAGAATCTAAAGTGTTATGATTTTTCTCTTCCTGATTCCCCCAGTAAAAAAATCCCACTTCCCTTAAGCTTGGTACCTTTGCTGCCTTACATTATTGCCCATCCTTTCTAAAGACACTAAATTCTTGGGCCTGCCTTTTCTGGGACAGCTGAGCACAGTTAAGTGTTGGTTTGCTGACATGGGGCTCAACATGAGCAACTCCATCTTGGACTAAACTTGTTACTTTAACAACTTGAACTATCACAAATACTTTTGTCAAATAATTTTTTAAAAGGAGGTATATATTCAACTTGAGAATCTGAGCTATATACGTAAATGACCAAATGTATATTCTTACCTTTAAAAAATAAGAAACAGAGGAGGAAAAAAGATGGCAGACGAGTAGGGAGCTTTTTTCAGCTGGTCTCCTTAATCAAGCTGGATATCTACCAGATCATCCTGAACACCAATGAAATCAGCCTGAGACGCAGGAAGATACATCTGGATCTATACAAACGAACATCTTTGGCGTTGAGTGTTGAGGTACAAAGCGGGGAGCCGCGAATATGCCCACAGATATTGGAAGATAAACAGAAGGGGGAGGGAGCCGCCGTTCTCGGCGCCAGGAAGCAGTAGCCACCTGCATGGGGGAGCGGGCCGACTCGAAGACCAGTAGCTGCAGAGAAACAAGATGGAAACCGGGAGCTGAGGAGAGCATGAACCAGACTGAAACCAGGAGCTCGGGAGCACGCAACCAGACTGAAGACCGGAGCTCCAGAGCGCTCACTTAAACTAGACTGATACCGGGAGCTCGGGAGCATGCGCACATGACCAGACTGAAAACCGGAGCTCCAGAGCTTGCGGGAACCACGCTAAAAAAGGGAACTCAGGAGCGCCCGTGGGAACCAGTGGTGGCTGGCGGTGTTAGAAACACGAAGGACAGAGACGTGCCGGCCCTGCAAGCGAGGGCTGGGAGAGCGGCTATGGGGCTCACAATTTGGGATGCTGTGGTGTTTTTAGCAGCACTGACAGAAGCAGAGTTAAAGTGGCCAGAAGAGCTCAGTGAAGATCAGACTGCGATCTCTCTGTTCTGAGACAGAGGCTGGGATACGGCCACCGTTGCTCTGACTCTTAGAAGAGGCACAGAAAGCCACCAGGGAAAGCCACCAGAGAACAAAAGCCTAGAAATACCGGTTGCACTGTGCCCATCCCCCCCAGGGGACAGGGCAGCTCTACCCAAACAAGGTTGCCTGAGTACCAGCGTGGCAGGCCCCTCCCCCAGAAGGTAGGCGGAAAAAACAAGAAGCCCACATCCCTAAGGTCCCTATAAAACAACTGCACACTGCTTGGGTCCTGGTCAATAATTTGGCCTCTGTACATCCCCGCAACCACTCCTCATTAGAATGACAAGGAGGAGGAACCCCCAACAAAGGAAAGAAACAGAGACTGTGGCCTCTGCCACAGAACCAATGGATATGGATATAACCAAATTGTCAGAAATGGAGTTCAGGGTAACAATGGTCAAGATGATGTGTAGGCTTGAAAAAACTATTAAGGAAAATATTAACGAGAATATAGAATCTCTAAGGGCAAAAATGAGAGCGAATCTGACAGAAATTAAGAATGCTATGAATCAAATGCTATCTAAACTGGATGCTCTGATAGCCAGGGTAAACGAGGCAGAAGAATGAATTAGTGAGTTGGAAGATGAGATGATAGAAAAGAAGAAAAAAGTGGGAACTTGGCTTAAAAAACTCCAATTTCAAGAATGTAGAATATGGGAGATTACTGACTCAGTGAAACGTTCCAATGTCAGAATCATTGACATCTCAGAGGGGTGGAGAAAGAGAGAGGTCTAGAAGAGATATTCGAACAAATTGTAGCTGAGAATTTCCCTAATCTGGTAAAGGAAACAAGCATTCATGTCCAAGAGGCAGAGAGGACCCCTCCCAAGATCAATGAGAACAGACCAACACCACATCACATAATAGTATAATTCGCAAATCTTAAGAGCCAAGGATAAAATCTTGAAAGTGGACAGGGGGAAGAAAATCCTCACCTACAGAGGGAGGAACATCAGAATAATGTCAGACCTGTCTACAGAGACCTGGCAAGCCAGAAAAAGCAGGCAAGACATATTCAGAGCACTAAGTGAGAAGAACATGCAGCCAAGGATCCTTATCCAGCAAGGCTCTCATTCAGAATGGATGGAGAGACAAGGACCTTCCAAGACCAGCAGAAACTGAAAGAATGTGTGACCACCAAGCCAGCCCTACAAGAACTATTAAGGAGGGTTCTATAAAAGTAAAAAGACCCCAAGAGTGGTACAGAACAGAAATTTACAATTTATAGAAACAAAGACTTCACAGGCAGCATGACATCATTAAAATTATATCTCTCAATAATCACTCTCAATGTGAATGGCCTAAATGCTCCCATTAAACACCATAGGGATACAGATTGGATAAAAAGACATGACCCATCCATATGCTGTCTACAAGAGACTCATTTTGAACCTAAAGATACATCAAGACTGAAAGTAAAGGGATGGAGAACCATTTTTCATGCCAACAGACCTCAAAAGAAAGCTGAGGTAGCAATTCTCATATCAGACAGATTTGATTTTAAACTAAAGACTGTAGTTAGAGATACAGAAGGACCCTATATTATTCTTAAAGGGTGTATCCAACAAGAGGATATAACAATTATAAATATCTATGCCCCCAACAGGGGAGCAGCTAGATACACAAGCCAACTCTTAACCAGAAGAAAGAGACGTATAGATAATAATACATTAATAGTAGGGGACCTCAACACTCTGCTCTCAGCAATAGACAGATCACCTAAGCAGAAAATCAACAAAGAAACAAGAGCTTTGAATGACATCCTGGACCAAACAGACCTCATAGATATACACAGAACACTACACCCTAGAACAACAGAATACTCATTCTTTTCGAATGCACATGGATCTTTCTCCAGAATAGACCATATACAAAACAGGTCTCAACCGATACCAAAAGACTGGGATTATTCCCTGCATATTCTCAGACCACAAGGCTTTGAAACTGGAACTCAATCACAAGGGAAAATGTGGAAGAAATTCAAACACTTGGAAACTAAGAACCATCCTGCTTAAGAATGATTGGGTAAACTGGGGAATTAAAGAAGAACTTAAGCAATTTATGGAAACCAACGAGAACGAAAACACGTTGGCCCAAAACCTATGGGACACTGCGAAGGCGGTCCTAAGGGGAAAATACATAGCCATCCAAGCCTCACTCAAAGGAATAGAAAAATCTAAAATGTAGTCTTTATATTCTCACCTTAAGAAGCGGGACCTGGAACAGAAGAACAGGTCTAACTCACGCATAAGAAGGCAGTTGATCAAGATTAGAGCAGAGATCAATGAATTAGAAACCAGGAGCACAGTAGAGCAGATCAACAGAACTAGAAGCTGGTTCTTTGAAAGAATAAATAAGATCGATAAGCCACTGGCCAGACTTATTCAAAAGAATAGAGAAAGGACCCAAATTAATAAAATTATGAATGAAAGGGGAGAGATCACAACCAACACCAATGAAATAGGAAGAATCATTAAAAACTATTATCAACAACTACATGCCATTAAATTAAACAACATGGAAAATGGATGCCTTCCTGGAAACCTATAAACTACCAAGACTGAAACAGGAAGAAATTGATTATTTAAACAGACTGATTAATCATGAAGAGATTGAAGCAGTGACCAAAAACCTTCCCAAAAACAAGAGTCCAGGGCCTGATGGATTCCCCGGGGAATTCTATCAAACACTCAAAGAAGAAATAATACCTATTCTTCTGAAGCTGTTTCAAAAAATGGAAACTGAAGGAAAACTACCAAACTCATTCTATGAGGCCAGTATTACCTTGATCACCAAACCAGGCAAAGACCCCATCAAAAAAGAGAATTACAGACCGATATCCCTAATGAATATGGATGCCAAAATTCTCAACAAGATCCTAGCTAATAGGATCCAATAGTACATTAAAAGAATTATCCATCATGACCAAGTGGGATTCATCCCTGGGATGCAAATGTGGTTCAACATTCGCAAACCGATCAGTGTGATAGATCACATTAATAAGAGAAGAGACAAGAACCATATGGTCCTCTCAATAGATGCAGAAAAAGCATTTGACAAAATACAGCATCCTTTCCTGATTAAAACCTTTCAGAGTATAGGGATAGAGGGTACATTCCTCAATTCCATAAAAACCATCTATGAAAAGCCTACAGCAAATATTATTCTCAATGGGGAAAAGCTGAAAGCCTTTCCCTTAAGATCAGGAACATGACAAGGATGCCCACTCTCACCATTATTGTTCAACATAGTAGTAGAAGTCCTTGCAACAGCAAAAGACAACAACAAAAGAATAAAAGGTATTCAAATTGGCAAAGAAGAAGTCAAACTGTCTCTCTTCGCAGATGACATGATACTTTATATGGAAAACCCATAAGACTCCACCCTCAAATTACTAGAATTCATAGGACAATTCAGCAATGTGGTAGGATAATAAATCAATTCCCAGAAATCAGTTGCATTTCTATACATGAACAATGAGACTGAAGAAAGAGAAATTAGGGAATCGATTCCATTTAAAATAGCACGAAAAATCATAAGATATCTCAGAATTAACTTAACCAGAGAGGTAAAGGATCTATACTCTAGAAACTACAGAATGCTGATGAAAGACATTGAAGAAGACACAAAAAGATGGAAAAACATTCCATGCTCATGGATCGGAAGAATAAACATAGTTAAAATGTCTATGCTACCCAGAGCAATCTACGTGTTCAACACCACCCTGATCAAAATACCAATGACATTTTTCAAAGAGCTGGAACAAACAATCCTAAAATTTGTGTGGAACCGGAAAAGACCCCGAATCGCTAAGGAAATGTTGAAAAAGAAAAACAAAACAAATAGGGCATCATTTTGCCTGATATCAAGCTATACTACAAAGCTGTGATCACCAAGACAAAATTATACTGGCACAAAAACAGACACATAGACCAATGGAACAGAATAGAGACTCCAGAAATGGACCCTTGGCTCTATGGCCAACTAATCTTTGACAAAGCAGGAAAAAACATCCAGTGGAAAAAAGACTGTCTCTTCAATGAATAGTGCTGGGAAATTGGGCAGCTATATACAAAAGAACGAAACTTGACCACTCTCTCACACCATACATAAAGATAAACTCCAAATGGATGAAAGACCTCGATGTGAGACTGGAATCCATCAAAATCATGGAGGAGAACATAGGCTGTAATCTCTTCAACATTGGCCACAGCAACTTCTTTCAAGACCCATCTCCAAAGGCAAGAGAAACAAAAGAAAGAATGAACTTATGGGACTTCATCAAGATAAAAAGTTTCTGCACAGCAAAGGAAACAGTCATCAAAACAAAGAGGCAACCCACAGAATGGGAGAAGATATTTGCAAATGAAACTACAGATAAAAGGCTGGTATCCAAGATCTAAAAAGAATTTCTCAAACTCAATACATGAAAAACATAATCAAATGAAAAAATGGGCAGAAGATATGAACAGACACTTTTCCAATGAAGACATAGAAATAGCTAACAGACACACGAAAAAATGTTCAACATCATTAGCCATCAAGGAAATTCAAATCAAAACCACACTAAGATACCACCTTACGCCAGTTAGAATGGCAAAAATGGACAAAGCAAGAAACAACAAGTGTTGGAGAGGATGTGGAGAAAGGGGAACCCTCTTACACTGTTGGTGGGAATGCAAGTTGTTACAGCCACTCTGGAAAACAGTGTGGAGGTCCCTTAAAAAGTTAAAAATAGAGCTACCCTATGACTCAGCAATTGCACTATTGGGTATTTGCCCCAAAGATACAGACGTAGTGAAGAGAAGGGCCATATGCACCCCAATGTTCATAGCAGCATTGTCCACAATAGCTAAATTGTGGAAGGAGCCGAGATGCCCTTCAACAGACTAATGGATAAAGAAGATGTGGTCCATATATAAAATGGAATATTACTTAGCCATCAGAAAGAACGATTACACAACATTTGCAGCAACATGGACAGGACTGGAGGAGATTATGCTAAGTGAAATAAGTCAAGCAGAGAAAGACAATTATGATGTGGTTTCACTCTTTTATGGAACATAAGAAATTGCAGGAAGATCGGTAGGAGAAGGATGAAGGGGGGTGGTAAACAGAAGGGGGAATGAACCACGAGAGACTATGGACTCTGAGAAACAAACTGAGGGTTTCAGAGGGGAGAGGGGTGGGGGATTGGGATAGACCAGAAACGGGTATTAAGGAGGGCACGTATTGCATGGAGCACTGGGTGTTGTATGCAAGCAATGAATCATGGAACACTATATCAAAAACTAATGATGTATTGTACGGTGACTAACATAACATAATAAAAATTAAAAAAATAAAAAAATAAAGACACTTAATTCTTTAATTCAGACACTGACAAGGCACCTCACCATTTTTCTCATTCTTTCTCACTTATAACAAAGGCAGGTAACCAAATATTCTTTGAACTGTGATCCAACACTCTATCTGCTTCTCTCCTTTCCCCATGGCAGATGGATAAGTTAAGTGGATGGTATCCCTCTCACACTTGAACCAGTCTGCACCCTGACTGTGGCACTGACCTGAAAAACCAGGCTTGTCCTCTATTACTCAGTACTATTATGGAAATGATATCATATTCTATGAAAATTTACATTCTGAAAATATTCATCTTTATAACTGCAGAAATTTACATAGCCCAAGATGAGACTTATGAAAGGTATTATTACATAAATGGATGTAGCATAAATAAAACTTACTTTAAAAAAGAAGACTATTTATTTATTTGAGAGAGAGAGCTCACAAATGGAGAGGGAAAAGAGGACTCCTTGCTGAGCTGGGAACCCTATGTGGGGCTCAATCTCAGGACTCTAACATCATTACCTGAGCCTAAGGCAGATGCTTAACCAACTGAGCCATGCAGCACCCCAAAAATTACTTTTGACTTAATCAAATTGCAAGAATAAAAGAAGTGATAAAAGGAGGCAAATGTAAACAGTGAGATAATAAAAGAATCCTCTTCTATAAGTGTAAATGTTTTTAGTAAATTCTCTAATTGTACTTTTAAAAGCCAAAAATTATTAGCAAAATGGTTGATATGGATATCGGCTGTTCTGCTTTTAAAATTTTAGTTGGTTGTTTGGATTTCACACATCTGTTCAACATGTTGCTACTCTTTAGCTCTATGGTCAGTCAAAATCATTTGCTAAACAGTCCTGAATTTTATGACTTTTGTTGACAGTTAATACTGAATTATTGTTTAAAGCTAAAAACAACCCTAGAAAGCACTGAGTTTAGCAATAGTTTTTATCCATACTCATATATGGATAAAATAGGACAGAAAAGTAAATAGAAAAGTACAAACATATTTCAGAATAAAATTTAAGTGGTATAAAAATTTTCTAAATAGTTTTACTTTCAACAATAATAATGAGTTTGGAAAATTTTCACAATCTAATGCAATGACCAAAACTTGAGTTGAAATGAATGTGCTGTGGTTATGGATTTTTATATGAGAAAATTCACAATATGAGAATTTATTTGAATTAGGCAAAATGTATGATGGGAATTAAAATACACATTCCAATCTGCCTAATGAAAGTAGGGCAGGATTATTCTGCTATTATTATGAAATTAAAGAATCTGTTGAAAGATTACCTTGGTTTGAATTTTACTTTTAATTCTTATTATTAGTTATGTGACTGAGGCTTGTTACTTATATCTGTGTTTTTGGCTTTCTCCAGGCTTAAGATAGAGATGAAAATTGTTTTGTTTGCCTCCTGGGTTGATGTAAGGAGATATTTTTTTTTTTCCTCAGAATTAATATAAGTTAATGAAGTGACCCTATGAGATGGATGGAAAAGGACAGAACCAATTCTTGGTAGAGCATAATAAGGCAGGAAATAATATCTAAAACATCTGCCTGTAAATGCCCATGCCACAGATATACCAATTGAGTTGATAAAAGTTTCAACTGAGCCACTCCCAAATGGACTGGATCAAAGTTCTCTAAGAAGCATTTTCTCCTGTCTCTCCATTTACCTTCTACTTCCTGAGTTGGTGTGCTTTCTATGATCTTAGAAAAAACACTTCACTTGTCAGTTCATAGTCCTATGCATCTCTCTCACTCTCTCTCTCTCTCATTGCTTGTTTGTTTCTTTTGTTTCTTTGGGATTATATTATGTTAAAGGGTTTGAAATATCATCATGTTAGTGAGAAATATCGATGGTGCACCTTTGATATAATATTCTGCTCTGAATTATAAAAACAATAATTTAATAGTAAACCACTCTATCCCCCCAAAAAATTAGATCTAGAGTAGAAACTGAAAACAAAATGAGACATTGCTAAAAGAAAAAGCTCAAAATAATTCTCTACTTAGTTTCCTTTTTACAGTAAGATACAGCACATGTACTGCTTTTGGATTTCATTAAGGGCATGAAACTTACAGAAGTGAAAAACAATCCCAGTTATAACTAGTCTGTAAAATATTCTCAAATTGTAAAAGAATTAAAAGAGAGTGTGAAATTACTTGTAATGATTCAAGTTCCTTTTAATAAATTGTAGCATATTCTATCCCAGATACTTCCATTATTTTCAAATCCTAATGAGGAAATTAAACAAAACTTATTATATAAGTTTGTAATATAATTTGTAATTATAGTTTATAATTAATAATAAAGATAATATTTTCATTTACTGAAGTTTTCTCTTTTAGTCTAATATAAGAATTCTTATAAATATTATGTTTCAGTTAAAATCTACATTAAAACATTATACTATATAATACCTACTTTGTTTTTCAATGTAATGAAAACCTTTACATCAAGTTTGTACTTATGCAATAGCTAATAAAGTGGAAAAGGAGGAAAAATCAAGCAATAACACAATAAATGCACTTTATCTAAGAGTTGTTTTTATTTTAAATATATTACTATTGTTTTATGATGATCTATTCCTTTAATGGCAAACATTATTATGCTGATTCTTTGAAACTTTTTTTTATCTTATCCATAGCCAATTAAAGTTTTTTTTGTTAATAGTCACAAAAGGAGAAAAAAGCAATAGTAATTAATTGAGGATTAAAATGTGTTTGTTACACTACTAGGCATTATCACTAAAATATCTCATTTAAAACTAGTTTACACATTAAAAACTGAAATATCCAAGAAGTTATGAAATGTTCCAAGACCTGAGCATCACAGTAAGGGAAGGGTACACAAATGACGTAGATGTTTAAGAAATATAAGTGAAAATTAAAAAGAAAAATATTGCGGTTTTCTTAGTAGAAAAATGTGTGTGAGGGTGCTTGTGTGGCTCAGTTGGTTAAAGGTCTGCTTTAGGCTTGGGTTGTGATCCTGGGGTCCTGGGATTGAACCCCACATTGGGTTCCCTGCTCAGTGGGGAGCTTGCTTCTCCCTCTCCCTCTGCTGCTGTTCCCCCTGCTTGTGCTCTCTCTCTCTCTTCCTCTCTCTGTCAAATAAATAAATAAAATATTTTAAAAAAATGCAGAGAACAAACAGATGGTTGCCAGAGGGAAGGGGGTTGGGGGGTGGGCAAAATGGGTAAAAGAGAGCGGGAGATACAGGCTTACAGTTATGGAATGAATAAATCATAGGAATAAAATGCACAGCATAGGGAATATAGTCAATGATACTGTAACAGTGTTGTATAGGGACAGATGGTAGCTACACTTAGAGCAAGCATAGCATAAGGTATAGAGAAGTTGAATCATAATGTTGTCACCTGAAACTAATGTAAACTTGCATGTCAACTATACTCAAACTTAAAAAATTTGAAAAATAAAATAAAAACCTATATGCAGATATTTCTTTATAATCACAGAAACAGTAAAAAAGCACATTTTTTTCAACTTTGAGACATCCATATGAAGGAATAATACTCAGCAATAAAAAGGAACAAACTATGCAATAAGATTTTCGAGTCTCAAGTGATTTTGCTAAATGAAAGATGACAGACTCAAAAATCTACAAAGTGAATTAGTCCATTCATTTGACATTTCAAATAAGCAAAAATATTATGACAGAAAACAGATCGATAGTTTACCAGAGTCTAGGGAGAAGTGGCTACAAAGAGACCCAAAGGAATTTCTGTGATAATAGAACTGATTTTTGTTTTGATTGTGGTTACCAGCTAGATGCATTTTGTCAAAACTCATAAAGCCATAAAAAAAATTGGTTTTACTTTGTGTAAATTACACTTTAATCAAAAAACAAAGTTACAAAAAAAAAAACAGTAGGATGAACATTCAAAGAATTTCTTACTAATAAAAGAGAATTAAAGACTTAGAATATTTATGGGGCACCTGGGTGGCTCAGTCAGTTAAGTATCAGACTCTTGATTTCAGCTCAGGTCATGACCTCAGGGTCTTGAGAGCCATGCATTGGGCTCCCACTGGGCATGGAACCGGCTTAAGATTCTCTATCTCCCTGTCCCTCTACCCCTCTCCCACCCCTGCTTGCTCGCTCTCTCTTAAAAAAACAAATAATTGAAGCACAGTTATTGTTGAGATGAAGATACCTGAGAAAACTCCAATAGCATGAGGTTTTCCATTCAATTATTTCTTTTTTGTAATTTTTATTTTTTAATTTAAATTCAATTAGCCAACATATAGTACATCATTAGTTTCAGATGTAGTGTTCAACGAGTCATCAGTATAACACCCAGTGCTCATCACATCATGTGCTCTCCTTAATGCCCATCACCCAGCTACCCCATCCCCCCCACCTCCCCTCCAGCAACCTTCAGTTTGTTTCCTATAGTTAAGAATGTCTTATGATTTGTCTGCCTCTCTGATTTCTTCCCACTCAGTTTTCCCTCCCTTGTCTTATGATCCTCTGCACTATTTCTTATATTGCACAGGAGTGAAACCATATGATAATTGTCTTTCTCTGATTTACTTTTTTCACTTAGCATAATACTCAATTATTTTCATGTAATAAATCTAGTAATTGAAATAAATAAAAATATATATGTATACAAGAAACACAATTCAGAAAGTATATCAATAAAACATTTTATTCCATTCCTTATAGTAACTTGTAAAAATAATTTTAGGGTGAATTGATACCCTAAATTATATTTTCTAAGGCTAATTTGAAACCTAAGAGTTGAGGATTAACAGAAGGAAAGACAAAACAACATAGCAGATTTCAGAGAGTAAAAATGTCTTTTGCTTAATATTTCCTGTAACTTCTCTCACTCAAGACCAAAAGAGGGTTTAATGTTCTACTTATATATTCTTCTATATTTAGATATAAAGATCGGATGAAAATTCTTACTTGCAATTTTGAATTTATAATTTTTCATACAGATGCAATATCCAGACTATATTTGATGCCAAAAAATTAGTGAGAATTATAGGAACTACTAGATCTTCCTCAGAATTTAGTAGTTTGCAATTTGAATAATCATGTTGTCAACCAATTTAGATGAGTTATAATTGTTTATATTTTAATAAATAAATCTCAGCAAAATATTTAATTATATACTAGAGTGGAAGGAGTAATAAACTTATAGCATGGGTGATCTGTACTTATTCCAGGCCTTGATGTCATTTAGCTGTATCATCTTGAATAGGTGGACCAACGTTTTTGGCCTTGTTTCCCTGTTTCTTAAAATGAAACAGTTTATTTAGTTCATTTCTAGTGCCAATTGCAGCATTAAAACTAATAACTAATACTAATAACAAATACTAATAACACTTTCCTTTAGCTTCAAATACACTGAATTCCTATGTTTTAGTTATTACTTAACAATATCACAGCTTGTGATCAAGTTTGCCTGTGTTCAGTGGGGTGACATAGTTATTGAGAAAACAAAAATTGTCAATTCCGGATGTTATAATATGGACAAAGTACCAAATGTGTAAAGTATTTTTCTTTTTTTTACCAATGTATAAGTGAATGAAAAGGTAATTGCATAAATTACTTTTAATTATATAGTAGGGTAGTGTAGTCTTATA